>NC_046642.1:26309552-26630576 GCF_900324485.2 Mastacembelus armatus
TTAAAAAGTGCATTTGGAAATATCTGCTTGTCTGGGTATATGTTTTATATGGAAATACACAATATCACACATTATGGTAACTGTGTTAGGAGTGAAATGTAACAAACGGGTCTTATAGTATATGGCTATATTAATAGAAACAATCACAATGTGTTTGATATATGTTGTTGCTGTAGCTGCTTTTACACTGGTGCTCCAGCATATAGAGGCTAATTAATATATTTCAATCAAACATACTCTGCTCCGTGTGGTTGAACAGCCACATCTGTGTAGTCTGGTCCAAAGTGATAGGTCATTGTTATTTTAAGATGAAAGATCTTAAAGTCTTATTGTATGTCTTTAAACAAACACACAAAATACAACTTGGAGATTTGCAGGTTCATGTTAAAAAAAAAACTCCAAGTCATTTAGATGCAGTTGCGGAAGATGTTAAAAGATTAATAAATGTATCCAGCTTTGCCAGCTGTGTGTTGTCACAGACAGTTTGAGGGAGGTCCACTGTAGAAGTCTGCCAATAAGTTAATCTGAGCAGGTGGAAATAAAAGGGAATGTAACCCTTTGATATTAAGGACACGTCTGCATTTACAAGCTGCTTGTTTCATTCGAATCATTAAAATAACTATTGTCATGCTATAAAAAAGCAATAAAAGAGGGCACATCCTCCAGCATCATTTCCAGACTAGTTCAAAGAGACAATCCCATGACTATTGTTCTAGACTCGTTTCACCAGTTACCACTCAGTTACAGAGTTGATTTAAAGATTCCACTGATCAATTTTAAAGCACTTCACGGCTCGTCTCCTGGTTATATTGCTGAATTGCTGCAGCCCGACGAGCCAGAGTGCCGCCTCAGTTCCTCAGGCAGGCTTCTGGATGTGACCAATACGTTGTGTTGACAATTTGGCCCTGATGTTGCTGCTACAGGAAAGCTCAGTGAGCATACAGAATGAAAAGTTTTCATCCTCTGCAGGAATGTATTCGGTCACTTCACACTTCTTGTGTGCATGTAGCAATTTTGGCCCTACAGTGGCACTCTATGTAAGTTTTGAGGAGTCACCAAAATTATTATGATTCGTCCACTATGTAACAATGAATGTTTGTGTCAGGCTCCATGGCAGTCTCACCAGTAGTTTTGCAGATATCTTGATCTGGATAAAAGAACTGTTTGGCCTGCTGCTCACAGAGCAACAGCACAATCAGTACTCTGTATGAAAACTGCTCTAGAATACAGCTGAGAACAAAATGTAATTTTAAATACAGTAAGTTCTTATACAGAAAAGTCCATTATATTCAAAGAGACAAAGAGATTATATTAAGTAAAAATGTTTATGAATCAAAATGTTTAAAACAGTCTGGATTCAAGCACTAACACCAGCATCAACACCAGTGCCAGCAGAGACACAATAAACAACAAACAGACTAAAACAAAAGCTTTCCAGTGTAGCATCAAGCTTGTACTGCTGGGACTAGACCCAGTATTCACACTGGTGGGAACTAAGATTGTGTGTGTTTGCAGAGTAACACTGAACAAAGCAGAGGTTGGAATCTGAAAGCTGTTCGTTATTTCCTCAGTGAGAACACGTCATACATTCGCTGCACACAGACATAAACAGACCCATATGCATGAGGAATATGTATTTACAGAGAGCTTAACTCTATTCTCAGCTCCCACTCTACACAGCCACCTCACACAAACACACACATTCAAAGAGGCTATATTGATTATGATGAGTCCTTCATCCTTTCAGGTTATTAAATTATTGATCAGAGACAAAGACTTTTAATGGAATCTAAATGTCATGGTGTGTGTGTATAAATTTGTAACCATGTGTGTGCATGTATGGATCTGTGTGCATGTGTGTAGGTGTGTGTGTGTGCATCCATCATCAGTCAAGATAGAGATGATGGAGCAAAGGCAGTAAAAACACAAAGATGAATGAGGGAGCTTAACTGTGTTCTCTCTATTAAAACACAATAGGGTTTGGAAATATGACACAGTGAACAGCAGGGGAGCTGATCAGTAAACCCCATTATTATAACTCTGTTATTTTGTTTGTTGACAGGGTTCTTCTATTTCTTTGTCACTTTCTCATGTTCTCAAGACGTGTCACACACACACAATCTATGAGGATACTAGTAGTTCTTATAAGCACACCCATAACACATTCTCCAGTCCCTTTATCTCAAACAGTTCTTTGAAGGTGTGAGGACCAGCCAACATGTCCTCAAAATAACAGTATTAAACACACACACAGACATACGCAGAGCCTTATTGTGCCTCTGTCTTGTGTCTTGCTGAGTTTCTTGTTGTGTGTCTTGTCCTGCTGGTTTCCCTGTTGGACAGGCCATCAAAACTATTTTGAGGGAACAATGCCAGTTCACTGTCCAGGTAGAAAAAAAAATCACATATCAGGACAGGTTCAATGTAAGAATAAAAAAATGGGGATCTTTCTTTTCGTAGGAAATAAAGAAAGGGCTACATGATAAGTGGGTGGTCATTTATTCACAGCAAACTTTCATAGTATTTACCTTAATTTTCCTTGAGCGTCCAACCAAGTTAGTTCAGGTGTGGAGGAAAAAGAGGGGCCTCAGGCTATTCTTAGATCAAGCATAAGGCAAGACAGAAACACGCTGCTTAATTTGCTAGCTGGGTGGTCTCACTTTCCTCTGAGGGGGTGAAAACTAAATCAAATGTGCGATGAAGAAATTCAGAAAGTGCATTTCACTGCACTGGCAATTCTTCATTAGGGTAGTCTATGTTTGTGGCTTCAGCCTGCACATCAACTGGTACCGCTTACATGACGACCCCCCCCCCCCCCCCCCCCCCCCCAAAAAAAAGCAGTGAAACATATTGCAGGTAACACATTCATTGTAAAAGGGCCCACACTGCATTTCATTTCAAATAAATACAACATACTGTATAAGATAAAAATGTGAGGATTTAGGAAAACAATAGTTTGCCTCTTCTCAGGTGAGATGAAAATTTCTGTTATATCAATACAAAGCCTGACTATCCGGTCATCATCTCAGCTTTTATAAGTTATAATATACATATAAATATATTAAGCAGAAGAAGCGCTTCCAGATAAGTACTGATATGAATTGTTTGAATAAATTAAGAGAACACTTAATCAACACAGCATAACACCAAGTCAGTTAAACTTTAGAGATATCAATCGGTTAGTCACAAGTGATTATAAATCATTTTCACCTGATTTGGGGCAAGTGAAAGTAACAACAGGTACAATGGAGAGGCAAAAGCAAGACAACCCCCAGAATGGGAATGGGTTTCCATGTGGTAACATTAGACAAATGTTCTCTCCTTCTCCTTTATGACTGATTCTTCTCAGGTTTTGTGGTTTGCTAGTGTGCTTGTTCCTCCTGGTAGCACGAGGCAGTACCTGGAGCCCAGTCAGGTTGTACAAGTAGTTCCAGTTACTCCAAGATGGTACATCCACACATGCAGTCACAATATGGTGTAGTAGTAAGAATAGACACCAGAGAACTGAACTCACAGTAACCCTTGGGATTAAGGTTTTAAATCCTCCTGGCCAGAAATTTGACCACTGGGATACCAAGGACAAACACCTTGAGCACTCAAGGCTGGAATAATTCCTGAGATACATCTGTGGAGATTCTCAGTTGTCCAGGTGAATGTTGAGTCATGGCAACTGGACTTCTAGTTTTTAGATCGAACCGTTTCATTACTTCAATTCAATTCAATTCAATTCAATTTTATTTGTATAGCGCCAAATCACAATACAAATCATCTCAAGGCACTTTACAAAAACTAAAACTAAAAACCCAACAATTCCCTTATGAGCAAGCACTTGGCGACAGTGGAGAGGAAAAAACTCCCTTTAACGGAAGAAAAAACCTCCAGCAGAACCGGGCTCAGTTTGGGCGGCCATCTGCCTCGACCGGTTGGGGTGAGTGGATAGAGCAGAGAGAAAAGAACAGCAACAATAAACAACAAATAGACACTGCAGGTTGGTGGGGCCAGTAACTGCACATCAGCGATATACAGCTCCAGGACCAGGGACACCTGCAGAAGGTACAGAGAGAATAGAGAGAAAGGGAGAGAGCACAAACTAGGGGAGAGAGAGAACACAAGGTTAGTAAGATTCAATGGTGGAATATACATGAGGTGGGAGGAGAGAAGAGAGGGGAGGGGAAGGGAAAGGGGGGGGTTAGGGTACGGGAGCTCAGTGCACCGATGGTCCTCGGGCAGTCTAGGCCTATAGCAGCATAACTAAGGGATGGTTCAGGGTTGCCTGAAGCCAGCCCTAACTATACGCTTTGTCAAAGAGGAAGGTTTTAAGTCTAGCCTTAAAAATAAAGAGAGTGTCTGCCTCCTGAACCCAGGCTGGGAGCTGGTTCCATAGGAGAGGAGCTTGATAACTAAAGGCTCTGCCGCCCATTCTGCTTTTGGAAACTCTGGGAACCACAAGTAGACCTGCACCCTGAGAGCGAAGTGGTCGATTGGGATAATATGGTACTATGAGGTCTTTAAGGTATGAAGGAGCTTGATTATGAAGGGATTTGTATGTGAGAAGAAGGATTTTAAATTCTATTCTATATTTTACAGGGAGCCAATGAAGAGAAGCCAATATAGGAGAAATATGATCTCTCCTGCTAGTTCCTGTCAGGACTCTGGCTGCGGCATTCTGGATTAATTGGAGGCTTTTTATGGAGATATTGGGACATCCAGATAGTAATGAGTTACAGTAATCTAGCCTTGAGGTAACAAATGCATGGACTAGTTTTTCTGCATCATTTTGAGACAGGATGTTCCTAATTTTGGAAATGTTGCGCAGGTGAAAGAATGCAGTTCTAGAGATTAGTTTTATGTGTGAGTTAAAGGACATGTCCTGGTCAAAAATAACTCCAAGATTTTTTACAGTAGTGCTAGAGGCCAGGGCTATGCCATCTAGAGTAGCTATTATTTGAGAAAAGTTATTTCTGAGATTTTTTGGCCCAAATATAATGACTTCTGTTTTCTCCGAGTTTAAAAGTAAAAAGTTACTGGTCATCCAGGCCTTTATGTCATTTAGACAGGCTTGAAGTCTGGTTAACTGGTTTGTGTTAACAGGTTTAATAGATAGATATAACTGAGTGTCATCTGCATAGCAGTGGTAATTAATAGAGTGCTTCCTAATGACATATCCTAAAGGAAGCATGTACAGGGTGAACAGAATCGGTCCTAGAACGGAGCCTTGTGGAACTCCATAACTAACTTTTGTTCGTTTGGAAGGTTCATCATGGACATGAACAAACTGGAATCTGTCCGATAAATAGGATTGGAACCACTTTAACGCTGTTCCTCTGATACCAATCACATGCTCCAGTCTCTGTAATAAGATATTGTGGTCAATGGTGTCGAATGCTGCACTAAGGTCTAGGAGGACAAGTATTGAAACAAGTCCATTATCTGAAATTAAGAGAAGATCGTTGGTAACTATCAACAGTGCTGTTTCTGTACTATGATGTGCTCTAAATCCTGATTGAAAATCTTCAAATAGTTCATTCCTGTGTAAGTGGTCTGATAGCTGCTTAGCAACAGCTTTTTCTAGGATTTTAGAAATAAATGGCAGGTTGGATATTGGTCTATTCAATTCAATTTCAATTCAGTTTTTATTTGTATAGCGCCAAATCACAATACAAATCATCTCAAGGCACTTTACAAAAACTAAAACTAAAAACCCAACAATTCCCTTATGAGCAAGCACTTGGCGACAGTGGAGAGGAAAAAACTCCCTTTAACGGAAGAAAAAAAAACCTCCAGCAGAACCGGGCTCAGTTTGGGTGGCCATCTGCCTCGACCGGTTGGGGTGAGTGGATAGAGCAGAGAGAAAAGAACAGCAACAATAAACAACAAATAGACACTGCAAGTTGGTGGGGCCAGTAACTGCACATCAGCGATAAACAGCTCCAGGACCAGGGACACCTGCAGAAGGTACAGAGAGAGAGAGAGAGAGAGAGAGGGAGGGAGAGAGCACAAACTAGGGGAGAGAGAGAGCACAAGGTTAGTAACATTCAATGGTGGAATATACATGAGGTGGGAGAGAAGGGGGGGGGGGTTAGGGTACGGGAGCTCAGTGCACCGATGGTCCTCGGGCAGTCTAGGCCTATAGCAGCATAACTAACTAAGGGATGGTTCAGGGTTGCCTGAAGCCAGCCCTAACTATATGCTTTGTCAAAGAGGAAGGTTTTAAGTCTAGCCTTAAAAGTACAGAGAGTGTCTGCCTCCTGAACCCAGTCTGAGAGCTGGTTCCACAGGAGAGGAGCTTGATAGCTAAAGGCTCTGCCTCCCATTCTGCTTTTGAGAACTCTGGGAACCACAAGTAGGCCTGCACTCTGAGAGCGAAGTGGTCTATTGGGATAATATGGTACTATGAGGTCTTTAAGATATGAAGGAGCTTGATTATGAAGGGATTTGTATGTGAGAAGAAGGATTTTAAATTCTATTCTATATTTTACAGGGAGCCAATGAAGAGAAGCCAATATAGGAGAAATATGATCTCTCTTGCTAGTTCCTGTCAGGACTCTGGCTGCGGCATTCTGGATTAATTGGAGGCTTTTTATTAAGATATTAGGACATCCAGATAGTAATGAGTTACAGTAATCTAGCCTTGAGGTAACAAATGCATGGACTAGTTTTTCTGCATCATTTTGAGACAGGATGTTCCTAATTTTGGAAATGTTGCGCAGGTGAAAGAATGCAGTTCTAGAAATTTGTTTTATGTGTGAGTTAAAGGACATGTCCTGGTCAAAAATAACTCCAAGGTTTTTTACAGTAGTGCTGGAGGCCAGGGCTATGCCATCTAGAGTAGCTATAATTTTAGAAAAGTTATTTCTGAGATTTTTAGGCCCAAATATAATGACTTCTGTTTTCTCCGAGTTTAAAAGTAAAAAGTTACTGGTCATCCAAGCCTTTATGTCAGTTAGACAGGCTTGAAGTCTGGTTAACTGGTTTGTGTTAACAGGTTTAATAGATAGATATAACTGAGTGTCATCTGCATAGCAGTGGTAATTAATAGAGTGCTTCCTAATGACATATCCTAAAGGAAGCATGTACAGGGTGAACAGAATCGGTCCTAGCATGGAGCCTTGTGGAACTCCATAACTAACTTTTGTTCGTGTGGAAGGTTCATCATGGACATGAACAAACTGGAATCTGTCCGATAAATAGGATTGGAACCACTTTAACGCTGTTCCTCTGATACCAATCACATGCTCCAGTCTCTGTAATAAGATGTTGTGGTCAATGGTGTCGAATGCTGCACTAAGGTCTAGGAGGACAAGTATCGAAACAAGTCCATTATCTGAGGCTAAGAGAAGATCGTTGGTAACTTTCAACAGTGCTGTTTCTGTACTATGATGTGCTCTAAATCCTGATTGGAACTCTTCAAATAGTTCATTCCTGTGTAAGTGGTCTGATAGCTGCTTAGCAACAGCTTTTTCTAGGATTTTAGAAATAAATGGCAGGTTGGATATTGGTCTATAATTAGCCAAGACTCCTGGATCAAGACTAGGCTTTTTGAGTAAAGGTTTGATTACTGCAGTCTTAAAGGCCTGTGGTACGTAGCCTGATACTAGAGATAAATTTACCAAGTCCAATAAAGATGAGTTCATTAATGGCAGGGTGCCTTTAAGCAGTCTAGTCGGGATGGGGTCCAAGAGACACGTTGATGATTTCGATGAAGCAACTACTGATGTAATTTCAGAGAGATCTATAGGAGAGAAGCAGTCTAAACATAACTGAGGTCCTACAGATGATTCAAGAGCTACTGTAGTAAAAGATTCATTTATTGCAGGTATAGGAAGCATCTGCTGAATTTTATCTCTAATAGTTGTGATTTTATTTGTAAAGAAACTCATAAATTCATCACTGCTGAGAGCTAAGGGAACACTGGGCTCAACGGAGCTGTGACTTTTTGTCAGCCTGGCTACAGTGCTGAAAAGAAACCTGGGATTGTTCTTATTTTCCTCTATTAGTGATGAATAGTATGCAGTTCTGGCTTTACGGAGAGCTTTTTTATATGTTAGTAGACTGTCTATAATTAGCCAAGACTCCTGGATCAAGACTAGGCTTTTTGAGTAAAGGTTTTAATTACTGCAGTCTTAAAGGCCTGTGGTACGTAGCCTGATACTAGAGATAAATTTACCAAGTCCAATAAAGATGAGTTGATTAATGGCAGGGTGTCTTTAAGCAGTCTAGTCGGGATGGGGTCTAAGAGACACGTTACTCATCCGAGTAGCTTCATCAGTCTGAGAGAAAGCTGGTTTGGAACCTCCAATTTATCTTTCAGGTTGGTTACACACCACCCTTTGTCATGATCTGCATTTTTGTGTGACTTCCTGTTTCTTTTATTTTGAAAGGATCATGACAGGATCTGGTTTTGTTTCATTCTGTTTCACTTTACGTTGTCCTGATTATTCTGATTTGTTTCATCTGTGCCTTGTTTGGTCTTTCTGTTTATATACCTTTGTTCATTCAGTTTCATTTGCCAGGTTGTCTGTTAAGACATCGTTTTGAACTCTGTTGAGAGATTCCCGTTCCATGCCATGTTCCTGTTCTTGTTTTGAATATCTTGTCTCCTGTTTTCCTGTGCTCTTGTTTTTGGGTTTCAAGTTGTTGGAATAAAGTCTTGTTTTTGAACCTGGATTACCAGAGTGGGCGCATCATTGGTCCTAAAATAATTTTAACCCCTCAGAACGTGACACCCTTAGCTCAAATAGGCTCACTAGGTGAGCTATGTAAATGAGATGAGAGTCGTTAGACCCACACTCCTGAGTTGGTTTCACTTCACACCTGGCCTGATAAAACCCTGAGCCCAGCAGTTGAAAACTGGCTTTTGTCTAGTGGTGTGGCCAGGTGGCTTTAGACTATTGAAATCCCACTGCTAATGAGCTCACCAGGTGTCTACACAGTGTGCTAATGGAACCTGGTAAATTTCAGATTAGCTTGTTTCTCCGCACCGTGGTACACACACATTATGGTATGATGATTGAAGCGTTCTGAAACATTCACATTTTATCGCATTGATAGACAGAAAATTTAGCTAGAAAACCAGTTGTGAGATCCTCCACTGAATATATGGCACACAGTATGTTTTTACCTTCCATTATTCAATTTAATTCAACTTATTTGTATAGTGTCAAATCACATTACAATAATTTAAAGACACTTTCCAAAAACCCAATAAATCCCTCATGAGCAAGAACCTATAGCACATTATAGTGCTTTAAGCCCATATACATGTACCTACAATGGGCAATGGATTGGTGTTGGCCCCACAATCCAGTGGCTGATGGATCAAAACCATACTGCTGTAAGCTACCTGTATGATACCTGGTCAGCACAGCTGCCTGTGTCAGTGGTGGCAAATCTTGACTTATGATAGCCTTCTCTTGCTACGACTTTCCAAATGTAATTATTCTCCCTTTTGCTGGTAATGAGGCATTTGGTAGCAGCCACTCTCCATATGTTAGTGTCAGTGAAGTTCCTTTAATTATTCAGCCTATTCTTACTCATTACACTTACTGCATTATAGCATGATCTTTTTCTGTTTGTATTCACTGACTCCAAGACCCTTTAAGAACAATGGTTGAAGTCCCTCTATCAACATGTGGAAGCTGAGCGGCACAGCAAAAGTTCACTGGACCCAGTCTGGAGTCTGATAGGTAGAAACCATCCTTGCTGTTGTGGCAACTGCGACATACTTGTTCAGCACTATTTCCACTGTCTGTAATTGTGTTGCCAAGTATTAATATGACAGGCTTCTCTTGCCACACATTTCCAAATGGATTCATCCTCCCTTTTGTGCTGATGTGATTTGGTTTCCCATGCCATCCAAGGGGTACATGCACATGCTCCCTCTGAGCATCAACAGCACAACACTGGTACATGTTACAGGGCAGTCAGGCCTTTACCAACTGCAGGACAAGTCCACCTGTGTGTGACAGGGATGCTGAACAAATTTTACACATGTTTTGAAACATAGCATGACATGGCAAAGAGGAAGACAACCACAGCTGAGGTCAGGAAACTTGATGCAGAGTCATACCTCAGAAAGCTGTTAGACCAAAAACTCAGGAACAACTGTGACAGGACAGCTTCAAGCTACTCAGGAATATGCAAGAAAAAGAAAACACGGAGAAATGACTGAAAATTGAGGAATGGTCCAGATTGGCGTGTGTGCCAATTGAGAAGTGTAATTGCTAGTGGGAAGAAACTGTTACACTGCCTGGTTCTTTTTCCAGAGTGTGGAAGGATAAAGGCATGTCATCCACAATGCTTGTGGCTTTGCAAATGCAGCATGTGGTGCAAATGTCTATGATAAAGAGAAGAGGAAATCCCTGTAAACGAATCTGTATTTTGGCCGTACCAACATGTTTACATTTTTTCACATGTATTGTATGTGGCGATACCTTGAGTTGCACCTCATTTACTACTAATTGTTCTTTCTGCACCTCAAATGGATGTGGCTTTCCACAGCCTGAAATGCTGTCTCTCGTCTCAGAAAGCTGGTTATCCACTGAAAGATGGTGGCTGGCACAGTGAGCTGGGTGAGTTTGGACTGGAGGATGTCTGGGATGATGGTGTTGAATGCCAAGCTGAAGTCCACAAACAGGACCTGAGCATACAGTAGGTCCCTCCAGAGTCGAGATGTTGGAAAGCTGTGCCATATTGACTGCATTCTCCAGCAACCTGTCTGCCTGATATGCAAACTGCAGGGGATCCAGCAAGGGGTCTGTGATATCCTTTAGTTGGGTCGACACCAGTCTCTCCAGGACTTGATGACCATAAATATCTCGGAGACAGGTTTGTAGTATCAGTCTACTGATGGACGGATTCTTGGGAACCAGGATGATGGTGTAGCATTTGTCTCATAGAACAGAATAGCTTTTTATTGTCATTGTATAGCTGTACAGTGATTGTACAGTGAGTGTGTTCAAAAAGGTCCTGAAGTTAATTGTATGGAAGCTTCCTCAGACCAGGTCCTTATTGTTAAAACAGATGGTTTAGTAATCCCGATGAGAGGTTTGTATGCAGGGGTGAGAAAGAAGGATAGGTGATCAGAACAATCAAAACAAACAAAACAAACAAGAAACACTGGGAGAGCAAAGCCGCTGCATCCGTGCGCACCGCCATCTTAGTCATCACGTTATGTTGAGTTTCCTTTACTCCTAGACTTTTTCTGGGTTGTAACACTGACCGAATAGAACAATTTTAGACCTGACTGACTCTGAAAGAGTCAAACAAATGGACTGTGTTGGTACTTTCTCCTTTCAAATAAAGTATCTTATGTTGAGACACATAATTGTTTCGCCCTCAAATCAACACAACCCCCACTTTTTCAAATCTAATTTCTAGAAAAAATATTACTGTATGCAACATAATGTGGCCTCAAAAAGTCCTGCAATGACTGAAAATGTAAATATCAAAAAATAATAGCACCTGTTGCTTTTTTATAGTTTTACTTCTACAGATGAAAAAGGCTTTTGTGTTGTAAATTGTGTTTTTCTCTTCTGACATGCTAGGCCAGCACTATAAGGTTTGTACCTCAGAATAACCCAAGTCAGAAGAGACTTTTTAAAAAGACCTTTCTGATGAACTCAAAAGATAATTTCCAAAGGAGAGAGAAACAAGGATAAGGACACACTCAACTGACTGCACCAGGGACAGAGATCTGCTTTGTTTTAAACTAAAGACTGTTTTATGTTAAGTGTATTCCCACATACTCTTCAACCCAAAGGTGAGATTAGAATCACCTCAATCTAAAAGGACCAAACAAGTAACTGAGAAGACTGCTGACATAACCTTAAAGAATCTACAATTTCAGGTCACCCTTAAAAACAAGACTCTGTTGTCTTTATATAGCCTCTCTTTGTTTACCCAGAGCTGCAGATGTCAAGAAAAGGCTTGTAAATTGTTGTAAATGCTATTTGTGATTGGGTGAAGTTCTGTGATTCTTTAGACTTGTAGTCAATAGTCTTCACTGTGATGGAGTTCTTTAGAAACTCCTTGGGGAAAAACTGTATCAATAAAATATTGATATTTTTCATAAAAGGTAAAATTATTTTTGAACAGTATTTTCATAAAATTGATGAAATATTAAATGTGAAGAAAATCATATAGTAACAGTACTGTTTTGCAACATGACATATTGATTTTGTCTTGAACAAACACAGTGTTTGCATGTGAATGCAGGCTTGTGGCACTGCAGGCCAAGCCATGCTGGTGCAGTTTTTGTGTGGATACAAACTGGATTCACATAATTTTTGCTGAACGTGCAAATTATTTTCATCATCTACTGTTGGAGCTATCTGTGTGGACAGTGTGGTCTGTCTGTCTGTTTTTCAGCCTTTATCCAATCCTCTTCTCTGCAGCTCTTTGTAATCTCTCCTCGACTATTTGGAACTTTCTGTGATGTTGTACCTCAACATGTCTCCTAGTATACAGTTTGATTTTAAGACGGACAATGATGCAAGTAACAGCAACTAAAAACAGTTATATACAGTACATTTTATCCTTTATAGTTCACTTCCCTGTCTGTTCCTTTTGATGTTTTGATATCATACACATGCTGGAATAAAGCATGCTGAGACATAAAGCATATGTCTCAGCTTTCACAGAGCAGAGTAAAATGAGATTCAGTGAGGGGGTGGAGGTGGAAGAGTGTGAAAGATAGAGAGGCTCTTAGGTGAATTGTTTTGTTGGATTAATGTTGAGGATAAATAAAGAGAAATCTGAGGTGTCAGTGAGCTTTGATGAGCTCCATCCCTCTACCACCTTAATGAAATCACCCAGTTCTTCATATTTCACTCAGCTACACAATCTGATTAAGATCTCTTCCAAATATGGACCTACAAAGAAAGACATATAGTCTTTGTGTGACACAATGTGTTCATGCATACAGAGGAGAAAGAAAGAGGAGGGAGGAGTCTCACTCGGAAGGGGGTTCTTCATGGAAAACGCATTTGGACCAATCATGCAAACACCTCCATACCAGTTCTGTTCTGTGCCTGAATGATGTTATGACCATGTTGTGACAATAATAATATTCCTACTTTCCCTGTACTAAGGTGGTGTTTTGATACTAAAATCAGCATTTAACATATATCTACAGTAGTTAGCATCTAACATCTACAATAAAAATGCTTAAATGAAGTAGGTATAAAATTTAATATGAAGCTCCTTAGCATGTTAGCTATGAAGCATGTTAGCATTGTGACATTTGCCAATAAGCATGAAATGTAAAGTACAGCTGAGAGCAGTTGAAATGCTATTAGTTTTTCAGGGATTCATAAGTCATAAAACTGAAATTTTGACCTGTTGACAGCGCCAGATAAAATTATATTGTTAACAGTTATTACAGTTCATCCTGTGGGAATCATGAAGGTACATGGATGGAGCATGGAGGCCTGTACAATGTCATGGCAATCCATCCAGTATTTGTCAAGATACTGGTCCAAGGAGGTAGACAAGCTGACTTACAATGCCATCCCCAGAGTCATATTGTTAGTATGGCTAATAATGAAAATATCAGAATAACAGATACTCAAAATGAATGTTAATCAGAATCCAGTACTGCATCTGTAACGGAGTGAAAAGGTATGTGAAATCATTGCATAAATGGGGACAGCTCCATCTACATGGTGCGTGATGTGGTTTATGTGGGGTAGGGACTGCAGAGTTAACAAGCATTGCTGTGGAAATGGTTTATTCTCATATTCAATCTGCAAAACCCCACTTACACACATCGTCTCCATTGTGCAGAAAGCAGACCACCCAGGCAAGAACGTCACATTGGTGCCGTGAAATTGTGATGCCTCTG
The DNA here is from genome assembly GCF_900324485.2 of Mastacembelus armatus. Classification (NCBI taxonomy): domain Eukaryota; kingdom Metazoa; phylum Chordata; class Actinopteri; order Synbranchiformes; family Mastacembelidae; genus Mastacembelus; species Mastacembelus armatus. The sequence continues at coordinate 26,323,396 of NC_046642.1, forward strand.
TGTTGCCGTGGGTTGTGCCTTCTGGCAAGTTGAGACAGATCACCGTGTTGCTGTTTGAGAACTGGAAACTTCGGCAGAGGCAGAGGGGTTTTAGGTTTTCCAATTCCCTTTTCAATGAATAGTCCCAGTGCTTACAGTCAAGATGGTAGACCTGGTATTACAAGAGAGGTGTGTTCTGTGTGAGAGTACGATACAGCAGACAAATGTCAATCATAGGTTTACAGAGGCTAGCACTTCAACACCTGTTGCTGTACATGGTGTGCCTGATGTGCTAGGGCAGATGACTTCAATTGTCCATCAGATTGGTCAACAATTAGCAGACAACATTATGTCTCATATTAGTCCTCATTGCTGAAATGTTTGTGCAACAAACACACTGACACACCAAATAGACGACACCCTAATGATTATAAGGATAAATATAGCTGCAAGCGGCGATAAGCGGCCCTCGCCTCGTGCGCACTGCCTCCCCCGACGCACCGCACACGCGAGCGAACCGCGTCCCCCAGCGAATGGCCTCCCCGAACGAACCGCCTCTCCTGCGAACCGCCTCCCCGAATGAACCACTTCCCCAAGCGCCTCTCCTTGAGCGGACCACCCCTCTAAGGAGACCACCACCCCCCAAGTGCTCAACCTGTATGTCCCCCTGAATTGGACAGCCTCCCCAAGCGCCCCCGCCCTCCGAATTGACCACCCCCCAAAAATTGGTTGCCCCCCCCAATTCCCCCCCTGAGGAGACTGCACCTCCCCAAGTAGACCACGTCTTTGAGTGGACCCCCACGGAGGTCTGTGCCAAATTTGGTACAGTTCTGACAAAGTAAGTGCAAGTACATAGGGGGTGCTATCCGCACCTCCCTGAAGTAGACCACGTCCTTCAATGGACCCCCATGGAGGTCTGTGCCAAATTTGGTACAGTTTTGACAAAGTAAGTGCAAGTACATAGGGGGTGCTATCCGTACGTCCCTGAAGTAGACCATGTCCTTCAGTGGACCCCCACGTAGGTCTGTGCCAAATTTGGTACAGTTTTGACAAAGTAAGTGTAAATACATAGGGGGCTGACCCCTACCCCTACCCCCCCCACACACCCCCAAGTAGACCACGTCCTTCAGTGGACCCCCGCGGAGGTCTGTGCCAAATTTGGTACATTTCTGACAAAACTTGGACATTTTGCAAAATTCCCATTGGAAATGAATGGCGAGATTAGGTCATTGCCAAGGCAACAGCATTGAAAATAGGGCATGGGTCCAATTGTCTTTTATGATCAGGATGCCCTAAAGGATTTCTGTGCCAAATTTGGTACAATTCTGACAAACTAAATTTTGGCTCTCCATTCAAATTTTTGCAAATTTTCAAGTTGTTATACAGGGGGCGCTATAGCGCCTACAGTGATTTTGCACAATCACCTGGATTCAGGCCCCCGGGGTCTACAATTCATCAATTGGTTCGATTCCAATCCGACCATGCGTGTGCGATCTGTGACACCTCGAAGGTGGCAAAAACCTACGCCAAATTGCCGCGCCCGCCAAAGGAAAACCGTAGTACTTATTCAAAAAATTTCGATAACTTGCAGTCCCATGGGTCTAGGTGCTGCTGGCCAAAAATGAGCTCAATCGGTCAAAAGCCCAAGGAGGAGTTCGTTCAAGTTCGAGGTGAGCAAAATCAACAAACTCAATGACCTCAAGATAAACTCCCAGCTGGTGGACTTCCTGTTGGTCACATGACCTCGACATGATAAGCTTTTTTGCTTGGCCTGACATGAAGAAGAGATGTGCCAGGTTTGGTGACTGTGCGATGAAAAAAATGTCAGAGGAGCTCCCATAGGCGCAATGTATTTTGATTTTTGTCGGGGGCGCTGAAGAGCCATTCTTTTGAGGTCATTTATGAAACCCATAAAATATAAAATTTTCACGCGATTCTGAGTGGCATGCAAATTTTGGTGAGTTTTCACACACGTTCAGGGGATCAAATTTGAGGTTGTTTTGCTGAAAAATAATAATAAGAATAGGGAAGAAAAATAATCCTAACGATTTCCAGGCCCACGCCCACCCGACACCCACATATTGTACATTTTCGGAAAGGTCTAATGCCCAGTAACGTCATGGTGGGGTGCGGGTAGACGCTAGATGATGCCTGAAGTTTTAATTTTAAAAGGACCAAATACACTCACAGAGACTGGTACTCGGTGCAGGCAAGGTTTTATTTACAGAAATCAAAATACAAACAAAGGCTTGGGTCAAAGGAGAACAAGGGGTTAACAACAGACGACGAAACATGAAACCTGGGACTCGGACACTAAACTAAGATCCTGCCAAGTCCTTCAACATAAAAGTCCACTGCAGGAAGTCCATGGCTGGATCCTGACAGATGTAGTCAAATTCTGGATCAGGAACTGTGATCTTGCCACCACTATCTGCCCTAATTCTGTCTATAGTCTGTTGCACAAACATTTCAGTTGTAATCATTACTCACCTGTCCCTCTTGCTGACTTTTACACTGCCCTGTCTGAAGAGGGTGAAAAAGCATACAACTAGTGACTCAACAAAGCTGCAGATGTTGCGTCTGAACACCTGCGAGAGCAAGGTAAAACACTTGACAAGTGTCCACATGTTTATACATTGCCCAAGTAAAGACTTAGGTTTAACTTTCAGATCCAAACCTATTGACAAGTGGTCAGCTCATGAATTATAGGCTATGCTTAATGACTGTCAATCTGACTTCAGCACGGTGCATTGCAGCCAAGGTGAAAGAGTTTCAGTTAACAAGATTGATGTTAATACTGTATATAATACTGATGTAAGATGATAATACCTGTGTTGATCGTTCCAGGCCAGACTGATGAGATGATCTTGGGCAGCAAAGCAATCAAAAACCTGCTGACTGTCCTGAAAAATACAGATGACTATTGGAAATTGATGTCACTACTGAGGGTGATGGACAAATTGAGTGTTTGGAGTTCATTTCCTTGCTGTCCAACACACAGAGATGGAGAGGTGATCACGTACCTGAGAAAGTTAGTACTGTTGAACTCAAGCACTGTGTGACATTTCAGCCCCAAAGTGAGCACCTTGTATGGGGCAACATAAGGATGGTTCCCGGGAATCTGAGGACGACTTGGTGCAGGTCTTGAATGACTTGGGATTGGGTAACTTAAATCTGACAGCATGTGAAGTGTTTTCTACATGGAAAATTAAATTACTCCATTTTGTCAAGAAATATGAGTCCGTATTTTCAAGGAATAAAATGGAAAAGCTAGTGATTTTGTACATCGGAGCCGCCTGATAGATTACAAACCCTTTCATCTCCCTTACCATTATGTACCTCCTTACCATTATGAGAAACTGAGAGTAGCGCTGGATGAAATGGAAGAGAAGGGCATAATTAGAAAATTGAACAGTGAGTATGCTTCCCCCCCTCGTCCTGGTATGGAAAAAGAATGGTGATTTGAGGATTTGTACTGATTTTCGATGGCCAGAACAATGAAAGATGCTCATCCTCTGCCACACCAATCGGATGCTTTAGCTGCTCTTGGAGGAAATGCTTTCTTCTCAACCTTACTTTAGGCTTCTATAATGTGCCGTTACACAAAGATGATAGGAAATATACTGCGTTGGGCTGCATGAATATAACAGGATGCCACAAGGCCTCTGCAATAGTACCGCTATGTTCATGCGTATGATGATGTCAATCTTTGGTGACAACAATTTCACAAGTTTACTGTGTTATCTTGACAATCTCGGGGTTTTTGCTCCCAATGAGCAAGTTGCACTTGTAAGGCTGGAAATGGTGTTTTCATGACTCAAGGCCCACAATCTCAAGCTTTCCCCTAAAAAATACTTCTTGAGAAAATCAGTTAAGTTTCTTGGACATGTCATTTGTGAAGACGGTGTCAAAACAGATCCTGGGAAAATACAGGCCATCACAGATGTTAAAGCAGTTGGCTTAATAGACTCTGATGGGATTACCCCATGCCACAAGAAAATCTATTATTTCTTAGGTATGGTATTATACTACCAACTTTTTATAGAATGATGATCTGCCAAAGCCAAGCCTTTGTTCAATCTCATCTCAAAAACAGACCCAAGCAGCTTTAGAGGCAGAAGGAGGAAGCTCAAATCAAAGGCTGTGTGTGTTAAACTCTTACTGTTTCCAGGACACTTTCACTGGCCAGACAATGGACTTTTTGGACAGGTATAGAACGGGACATAGCTAATTATGTGAGGAACAGCATGCACTGTATTGATGATTTCTGGACAGCAGAGCAAGGCGATAACAAGAGTGTGGATGTTCTAGTAGCAACAGACCATTTCACTAAATGATGCTTTTGCTTGTAAAAACCAGTCTGCAAAGCAGGTTGCTCATCATTTATGGAATGGTCTCTTCTGTGTTTACGGATTCCCTAGGCATGTGCATTCGGATCATGGTCCGAGTTTTGAAAGAAAATTGATGAAGGAGTTGCTGGCTATGGCCAGTATTAAGAAGTCACATACCACTCCTTACCACCCTGTGGAAAAAGGAATCACCGAACGCTTCAACAGAACTTTAGGGAACATGACAAGATCCTTGCCTCCCCAGTCCAAGGCCAAGTGGCCACAGTCATTGCAGATGCTGACATTCTGTTATAACTGCACTGTTCACGAGACCACAGGCTTTGCGCCTTTCTTTCTGATGTTCAGGAGAGTCCCGCGTCTTCCTGTCGATGTGATGTTCCAACATGTTCTCAGGGATGATACTGTTGTGAAGTATTCAGATTTTGTATCCAGACTTAAATGTAACCTTGGCGAGACTGCAAAAATTGCACGGAAGCACAGTTCTGCTGAGCAGGCTCGGGCATGCAAAGATCTACAATCAAAAAATAATGGGATCTCATTTGACTGTTGGTGACAGTGTATTTTTGGCGAATCGTGGTGAGCATGGCAAATGGAAATTGCAGATAAGTGGGAGTCCAATCTTAATGTCTATTGATAAGAGACACAGAAATGGGCAGAGAAAAGACTGTGCACCGGAATCTCTTGCTCCCTGTTAACTTTCTGTACAAAGATGATGGAACTGATTTACCATCTCAGTCACATTCAGTTGATTCAACCTCAGTCTTGCCTGACCATCTCAACAGTGATACGAGAACAGCTCACTTGGTTATGCAGTTTGATCAGCCAAGCTGCTCTGAAGATGTCGATGACTCCGTGGCTTTGTCTGGTGTTCAGTGTTCTTTGGATGTCACAGCACATCATATCAAATCACAGCACTCTTTGACTATGCCAGTTTTTTCCACCTTCACAAGTAGTCAATAATCCTGCTCTGGATGCAATTAACCCTGTAATTTGCATTCAACCTGACCGACTTCACACAAACACAGATAGAACTAGGCCTGGTAGGACCATTAAACCTTGACAAGATTTGTGAAATGAATAATCAGTTTGTGCATGATTCGTCACCATCTGTGATTTCTCTTTTTAATGTGGTGAAAAACCTTTTTCGTGGGTAAACTATAAGTTGGATTTTGTCATTTTGAGCTGAGATTTTTCTTAAGTAGTCTGACCTTTCCTTCCTTGAATTGTGTATGTAAACAGAGGTGTTTAAGGCATCTCTTTAGTCTATATTTAGTCTGGATTTTGGTACCAGTCCATTCTTGCATACCTCTTATGGATATGTTTGTAATTTATGCTAACATGTGTCAAGAAATTCTCATAGTTATTTTCTTGTTTTGTCTTCTCAACCTTTTTTTTCTTTTTTTCTGGTTCTTGTGTTGTTAAGCTTTCCTACTGTACAAGCGCTTCCCCAATTTAGCATAAATTCAGGGGGGTGCATGTAACTGAGTTAAAAGGTATGTGAAATCATAAATGGGGACAGCGCCATCTACGTGGTGTGTGATGTGGTTTAGTATGTGGGGTAGGGACCGCCCACAGCAGAGTTAACAAGCATTGCTGTGGAAATGGTTTATTCTCATATTCAATCAGCGAAACCCCACTTACACACACGTCTCCATTGTGCAAAAATAGGACCACCCGGGCAAGACTGTCACACATCAACACTACCAAAGCCTAAAGGTGAAATGCTTAAATTACTGATCTATATTCCCCAAATCAATGTAATGAGTTTAAGATAAGGATCAAAGTTTCTGAAATGCTTTTCCTTTTCCTGAGACCAATAAATTAGAGCAGAACTGTTGATTCTGTTGTTTGTGTCAAACGCAAACAGTTGAAGTGATGATCAAAGCCCCTGCTGGCTGACCTAATATTTATAGGCACAACGAGCTGGAAGTGGGAGAATATGACTTAGAAAAAGATTGCCTAGGCTACTTGGCTTAGCCCACTTCCTTGTAGTTTCTCTCTGTTTTCCTCAGAGCTTCTGGTTTTGTCCCACTCTCCAAAGACATGCAGGTTAGGTTTAAGTCTAGTTTAGACTGTATCAAATACTCACCACTGTGTAAGCAGATTTAGCTTGTACAGTACATGTACCCAGACTCTTAGAAAATTTAATTTCCTAGATTGTCATTTTTGTTATTCCAACTTATAAAAAACAATTTTCAACACTGATAGTGACCAACATTGCTTTCGCCATTGCTCTGGCTCTGTAAAGTGTAAAAAGTAGAAACAGTAGAGATAACAGTTTCATTGGCAGATTTGTTTGCATGAAAGCTTTGCATATTTTAACATTTAGAAAACTAAGAACCAAATAGAAAATGGTCCTGGCTAGTGCACTCCAGCTCTAATCAGATCTCAGATCTATACCTAAAATTGGAACTGCATCATCTGACTAATTTTGACCGAGCACTTTGAGTCTTCAACAAGACATTGTCTCTGGTTGGTGCCTGGAAGGCTTGCTTGGTGGTTCGATCCAAATATTGGCAATAATTGGATGAGAAATGTCAAAGAAGATAAACTTTAGGGTTGTGAACATCTTCTGTCTCCTATTATTAGAAAATTAATTCATCCCTAGCAAAACAAAAAATGGAACCTTTAACATTAGTCTCTTTATGTGACAGTCCTCATACTATATGTTAATTATTGTTTAATAGTGACATTACTCAACAAACAATGCTGCATCATCCTGAACAGACATAACAGACATTGTCAGAAATAAAGGAAGAGAAGTCCATCTCCAGTGCTAGAGTCCCCTTGTACATCTCTTGTCAAAGAAAAGAACTTGAGGTAGAGTGAAAACTTAAACCACAGCAATGCTTGAAAATTATAAGTGAACTGCAGATGACACGTTCATGACCTCTGTGATTGTTTGATGTTTGACAAATGGTGTTTTTCAGGAAATGCAAAGGTGCTTGTAAAACATGCTTTTCCATTGTTCTGTTACTTGCTTTGTGGCTACAGGTGGTAATGTATACTGAAATATTTTCACATTAATACCTACAGAATATAGCTCTAAGATAGAGACAAAGTGCTTTCCCAGTGATATTGTTAATTTGTGACTATTGGCTTGGCCAGCCAGAAACTCATTACCTGTTTTCAGGTTTAATCCATCCACTCCAGTCTAGCTGCACTGCAGATTCCACAATACCATTAAAACAACAATAAAACTCATCAAAGAGCAGGAGACAGAGAGAGTCAGGAAGAAAGGAAAAGGCAAAAGATATTGGTTTGAAGATAAAGAAGAGATTGCAGTGATTTGAGCTTTTTCACACTTACAGTGGTGCGAAAACATCTTTACATGATTTGTGCAAAAAATAAAAAAACCTTTACATTAAAAACATACTAACATCAGTACAACACCATTTGTGGGCTTGGCTGGATACAGGTTTTGCTTTGCATATATGTGTGTGGCAATCACAGCAGGCGGGACTTGATAGCTAACTAGCATTTGGACATCAGACAAAAAGGATTCACTGTTCATCTCTGACTCCAGATATTTTGTCAAAATTGTCAGTTTTGTGGACATACTTTTTCTCTCATTGACATTGGGGTCTAAGATAAATCTCCTGCTTTAGCACTGTTGTAGTTTGGTTTGCCCACGAGAACTGCAGGTATCACTGCAGGCTATTTATGACCTGAAGAAGAAAGCTGCATCTTTATTGCCAGGTGTCACACAAAAAAATCGAAGTGGGCTGTGGCTGCCCAAGGAAAAGTTCAAAGAGAGCTGATGTTGTCTTGAAATGTAGAGTGATAATCAATTAAAAAAAAAAAACATCCAGCTCTAGACCTAAAAGGTGCTGGTTAAAAATGGTTAGAAAAATAGAAAGCTACTTCCTTCTCATTTAGTCCCTGTGATTTGAGATGGAGAGGCTGCAGACTGAATCACTGTCCTGAGTCTGCTTAATGAGATTCTATGTGATAAAAAAAATCCAACTGTGTCAGAATGTAATCCTTGATACACACATGACTCAACAACAAACAAGCCAAGTTTAAATTTGCCTTTTAGTTCTTTAGTATGATAATATTTTATGCCCTATGGACATGTATTAGTGCTTATTTCAAGGGAATTCCATCATGGGAATCTCAAATTTGGAAATGAAATATAGAAATGTACAATAATAGTGATTTTTAAACTATAAAAATGCAGCTTGTTGATGTGATGAATGTGTCACCAAAGGAAAGATGACAAAGAATTCAATCTTCAATACTGAATAAATTACTACTGACAAATAATTGTTTTCATGTAATAAATGTCTCACGGTGCAATATAAAATGTTTTTTAATGTGTCAGTTTTTGACCAGAAATAGCTCACAACCATAACAACATCACAGGTTGTCAGAGAAATACAAAAAGATCTTCTGCTATGAGTTTACTTTGAACCCTGAGAGAATTGTCACTGAACCTCCCCTCAGCTTTTCCTTGAAAATTCCCCTCTGCCTTTTAGTATCATTCAGCTCATTGTTTTGTTTTTCTCCCTTGGCAAAAGAGCTAGACATTTCCTTCAGGGCCAAAAGACAGCCAAAACTGAGTGGATATTGGACTTAGATCATCATGTAACCACAGACACAGCTCCAAATGAACGTTTACTTTGCTATGTGTCTGCTTTGAACTGTAATAAGCAGCAATTTACCAATAACATGTTCACCATCTCATTTATTGATAATATATCATGTTGTGTTAACAGCTTGTTGCATTATGGGTAAAAAAATACATCAGAACAGCTTTAAAATTTGCTTAAATTCGGTTAGATATGTTAAACAACTTGACTGAGATATGGGACAGATCATAGTCATGATTTATCCTCCTAAGACCTGAGCTTTGGTTTGGCTTGCATTTTAGATTTCTTCTAGCTATTTGGGGTTAGATGTACCCAATAAATAATGTGCTTATGTTTTGCTATTGCTTTTGTTTTTGTTTTTTTGTAATGCTCCAAAACTACTACTCCAAAATAGGAATGTCCTTTTTGTCTGTGGGAACAGTTGGATCACACTTAACATTTGTGAAAGACAGAAAATGACACAAAATGAAGTTTTACAGTGCAGATAACAAAAAATATGATGTCCATGTATGTGGACGCCAGGTCATAGGAGGCTAAAGTAACCAGCAGTGACCATTTAGTGTCAAAACATTAGGTTCAGGTTAAGATGAAAGAAAACACACATGGATGTGAAACAGATGGTGACAGTGTAGACACAGATATTCACACAGTCCAAAACTATACATACCTAAATTATTGGCTGTTTTTCAGCATTACCAGAGGTCTTATGTTTTTGTTATTAATTATTATTATTTATTGGACGCTGGTCTATGTAGCATTGCATAAGAGATTGGCACCCTTGCATAATCTATATGGCAAGCATTTTGCTACACATATTATAAGAATATATGATATTAAAAACTTTAAACTTGGACTGCTTAATTTTTGGCTATTTGTGGTCCCATAAGGACAAAGTCGATTTGGAAAACTCCACCACCACCCTCTAGATAAAATATCTACTTTCTGTCAAATGTCACAAAATCTGGGACCATTCAACCTCCCATAAGGAGATACCCTTGTGAAACATTACTTCACATTACATTTGTTGAGTTGCTACTGTCAAATTTAGAGTTCATAGTGAAGAAAATAAAAAAAAAACATTATTATATTTTAGTGCACTAAGGAGTGCAAATAAAAATATAATTTTTCACGATAGTGGGTGCTGTAAGTAAAAGTAAGACTACAAATCATCATCCTGTTCTTCCCCCTAAAACTTTTGCATTATGAAATGTAATGAAGTTTACATCCTCTAGGGGCCACTAGCAAGGTTGTAGACTTTTACTCTTGTATTATTATTATTATTATTATTATTATTATTATTGATATCCTATTATGAACTGTAATGCATTTTGTGGGTATCAGTCAATTCCATTTCGTTGATTTTGCAGAGTGGGGCTGAATTAGAATTGGGGAGAGATAGATTGGAGCGGTAAGGGGATGAGTGGAGCTGATGGGGGTGTACAGCTCCATTAAGACAACAGTTAAGTAGTGGTGACTATAGAGCAGAGAGAAGAAAGCTCTGACTAAGAATTATTAGTCAGCAGCACACTACTCAGCACTGAGGACAGGGCCAGGGTCTCTTTGTACTACGCTCCACTACATGTGACAACGTGCTCTGTCCCTGTGCCAAAAGAGCACGGTACCTGAAACTGGCAATCGTGCCTTTACTTGTAACAGTAGCATTTTTAGAGCTATGATGATAATAGCTTGTTTTAGTTGAGGTGATGAAGATTCTGCCTGGAATGATGGCACCTCTGTCTCTGATGGCAAGGAAACACACTGTGAGAATTGCATTTCCACCAGACTGACTCTGGCAGATCCCATCACAGAACATGCTGTGTGCATTTAAAGCTTGCATTAATGGGCTTATCCAGATGAAATATTCCTTTACATGGGTTACATATTAATAGCTGGTTAAAAACAATCCCTTGCAACTTTCTCTACTACTTTTCTGTATATCTCTTGGGGCTCAAACTCAGTGGGCTATCAGCTCTTAATGATGAAAGACAAAACCTACTGCTGTGTACTTCAGCTACTGCTATATTGTTCTAATACTGTAATGAGACTGAACAAGCACTCTGTGTGTGTGTGTGTGTGTGTATGTGTGTTGTCATCATTGTCTAATGGTTAGACTTAAGGGCTCAGATGAAGATTCAATTACTGTGGTCTGTTGTTGTTCACAGCCTATGGCAACACACACACAGACCTAATCACATGCGTATATACTCACACAAATGCACAGATATATATACTGTCACAGGATTTCCCATACACACTTCATATAATGCCCATAGTTCATTGACTCAGTGAAATTTGAATGCCCTCAACACGCAGATAAACAAGCACACAGGCACACACTCACAACACACTCAACAACAAAGTCATTTGAGAACCCTGAAGGAGCAATATCCAAATCTGCCAAAGAGAAAAGAATGATAATTCTATTGAGAGTCAATCTCGGGGCGTTTTGTGATTATGGTTATTTATTTGGAGTCGTGTGGTACAGTCAGCATCAGAATAAACGCAAATATCGATCTTTTTTAGGATATGAAAACACCTGCAGGCCTCAAATCATTCCTCGCAGTCTCCTTCCACAACACTCATTCGTTGGCTGCACCTCAACTTCTCTCATCCCTCTCCTACCCCTCCACTTTAGTTTGATTTGCTCTTTAAAGGCTCCTCATCTTCTCCTGCACATGGGTCTTCTGACACAAAAAAGAACAGTTGCAATTTATGTTCGGACAGCTGTTTGCCTACTGTATTGTACACTTTCACTTTTAGAACAGCAAACAAATACAAATACCAATAAATCAAAAGAGGAACTGTGATATTTTTCCTTTGTAACACAGCAGCAGCAGCAAAGCCTAAGGACTGTGCCGTCTATTTGTCCTACACTTTCATTTAGATCAACATATTTTAACAACTTTCTGGTGTTCTGGCCATTTTGGTATTTGAATTCATTACTTAAATTAATGGTTACCCCCCATAATCCCCATAATGGTCTCTGACACTGCTATTAACCCAAATCATCATCCAAATTATCATGGTTCCCATAATAAATGCAGAACTAAACCACATTCTTCCATACAGTAAATAGATCCCAGATCAAATGAGTAATACTGGACTAATTCTGGTTATGATCATCTGGTTATTTTAGTTGTTCAGCCCACATCTGAGTTGGATTCACGCAGGTTTACACTTATTGTCATTGAATAGGGTACATACAGTGAACTGAAAATCTAAACCATGGTCAGCTGGTTTCTCATTAGCAATATGCAAATAGTCAAATAAAAATATCTGCTGAAGTGATTAGGGACAGGATTGTTTTATAAATGTATGTCCTTTTATCATCACACTAAGGGTGTGTAAGAACGATATATCCATAGTTGAATGCACATATTGTTTCCTGTTTACATCTGACATGTTATCTTCTTTATAATGATTAAACCTGAAAACAAACCTGCTAATGAGTAGGTCTGAGATTGCAAACATGTTGCCAGGACAATAAGTTCAATAAGAATTTGGAAGAAACTACAGTGCTGGGATCATGTCAACATGTCAACAGTATTATGTTGCTAATCACGTAATCATACAAAGAAAGGGCCCCAGGTTTAGGCATAAAACTGCTTGGTTACTTTTGCTCCTGTGATAACAGAAGCTATTTAACTACAGCAACTATTAATAACTCATGGCCTAGGTGCAGCTTGCCCCAACTGAAGACTAATTATGGGCTTGATAATTGCTCACAGATGATAAGACTTGATAGGCTCCAGCAGATCCCTGTGACCCTGGTTAAGGAATAAGCAGGTATAGAAAATGGATGGATGGATGATAAGACTTGAAACAGCTGCATGGTGAGTGAAAAACTAATGGACCAACCATGACATTTTCAGTAAATAGTCCACATCCTAAAGGATGAATCTTACTGATTGTGGTGAGTCCTGTGTCATTTCCACATATGTAACTCCATGTATTAAGATATTCATATCAAATTGTGACCATGTTTAGTAGAAGGGCTCTGTCTCAATTCTATCTTTCAATTCCTAGTTTATATTTAAGGTAAAATAATAACCAAGGGTTTCCATATATTAACAGCTCAGTAAATATTTCTTAGAACATGTCTAGTCACCTCAAGCAAAACCAGCCTCAGGGTACATAAATCGCACATAGCATGAGAGAGCTATAGGGGGTGGGTGCTAATGGGGGTCCACAAGCAAATTTCTGCCCTGAGATCTACTCATCCTAGGTCAATATGACCAAATTTGGTACAAAATAACTTACAGTATGTCTGAATTAGAACTGCAATGGATATCCACGCTCCCCAGAAAATGAACCTTATCATCATCACCCCAATCATATTGAATTATGCCTTGCCACTCTGAAGTTACTCTTAAAAATGTTCAAAGACTATTAAAAACATTAATACACTGTTTTGTTCTAATCTGTTTATGTTTATGTTAATATGGTTAACACTGAAGGATCTACAGACAGGTAACACTAAAGGTTTATGTTTGTTGTTTTCTGCCTTGTTCAATCCAGTCTGGTCAAGTGTTGTCTTGCCCAGTTCAGTAAAGCATCAGTTCAGGCATGTCTAGTCTTGTTGATTCCAAGGCAACAGAAATTAAAAGCCACATGCACAAAAGAATATGGATATACATTAATAGACCAACAGAAAGAAAAGGAAAGCAATAAAGAGAGGCAGTTTAGTGACGTGGAATGGAGGAGAAAGGTGTTTGACAAAAACACACTAAGTTTAGAAGTAAAGTAGACGATCTCTAGCGGACATTAGTGAGAAAATAAAAGCGACCATCAGCATGAAAAGTTTATAAATTATTTACAGGTTGAAGGGATTTACAGTATATGCCAGCTGACTTAGCTAAGGACCCACTTCCTCTCCTCTCCTCTCTACCTAATTATTTACTCACCCCATCATCCACTTTGTCTGACCCACACCCCTTTACACACACACTGCCTGTCCAGGAGTTCTATGATATCACTTTCATCTTTTTATGATCTCTTTATGCCTCTTCCAATAGTTTTTGTCCATCTCCTTCTCTTCATTTCTTTAATCCATCTCTTTGTTCTAGATTTTCCATTAATATTTGTCCTCTCTTCATTATTTAACTGGTCACATTAACAATTGCAGAACAAGACATCAATCAGAAAATAGTTTGTTTTCTGCATATCTTGCATTTTTAGCCATGATAGTGGTTTCAAGATAGTTCATGTCAGTCAAAACCTTTGGCCCAAATGGCAATCTCAACAATAACTGAACAGATTTCTACGCAATATGGAGAAAGACACTGATCTCCAGTGGTCCCTGCTGATGCCTAGACCGAGACTTGTACTATCACCAGCAAAGGATTAACATTTACATTTATTAGGTATGTTGTCAAAAATAATACAGACTGTGATTAAGTCTGGTGCAGATTTTCATGGTCTCCACTGGATGTGCACAAATGACCATATTTCCTCATTAGCAGGTTGATATTTTTAGTTTGGACTTTCTGAGTTATCACAGCTTGTCATGATCCCAGTCTTGGATTCACCTGCTGCCATACACTACAATATAGTGTTTTATTGTGTTAGTTTCCTGTCTTATTTTGTAGTTGGCTTCTGTTTCTGTTTCCCTGTCCTCAATTCACATGTGTCCCTAATTGTTTCTACCTGTGTCTTGTTAACACCATCCCTGTCTGTATATATACTCCCTGTGTTCCTTTGTCCAGTTGGCAGTTTGTCTGATACCCCTGTGTTCAGCCTACCAACTGGGACTTTTCAGACATGATAGATGTTATCTCGACAATAGTCAGCAAATTTTTGCCTACGATGAGGGTGATTCTGAGTGGGAATCACTTAGCGAGGAGGACGATTACCTTGCGACACCCAATTAGGATTACTCAGATGACGACTTTGAGGATCTGGATGAGCCACGGTCTTACACCATAATGTGTAGTTTTGGTGGCGCAGCACCAGTATCTAGTTTTGGGGGAACTTGCTTAGCCATTCATCGGGGAGGATTGGGAAAGAAGGCGGCAAGGAAGAAACTTCTGTTGGCATCTCCAGTGTTCCAGCCACTGTCTCCAGCGTGTCTGACAGCCTCTCCAGTGTCCCAACCTGCATTTCCAGATCGCCAGCCTAAGTCTCCGTTGCTTCAGTCCAATGAGCCAGAGCCTCCATTGCCCCAAATCAATGTGCCAGGCTTTGCAGTGTCTGCACCAGGCTTTCCTGTGACAGCGCCGCTATTTCCAGCTATCCTGTCGGCGTCTCCTGTTCTCCCACTGGCACCTCCTGTGCTCCAGCTGGCATTTCATGTGCTTCAGCCGAAGTCTCCTGGGTTCCCGCCGACGTCTCCTGAGTTCCAGCCGGCATCTTCCTTGTTCCAACTGGCAACCTCAGTGCTTCAGCCAGCGGCTCTGGTTTCCCAGCCGATTTCTGCTACAGTCCTGCCCGGATCTCCAGTGTCCGCACCAAAGATTCCAGAGTCCGTGCCTGAGTGTCCAGTGTCTCAGCCAGCTTCACCCACGTTCCAGCCGGAAAGCCCTGTGAGCCAATCGGTGTCTCCTCCTGTGTCCACGCCGGAGGAGAGACTTGTCTAGGGTTTCCTCAGCGACCTCGTGGCTACAATTGAGGATGTTTCAAATTATCAGATGATAATCAGCTTTTGTACTGTCTTGGAACAAGCATTCTTCCCTCCGCCTCACTTTGTGTCAGTGAAGACAGCAGCACAGATGATCTCCTTCTTCTCCACAATATGTTCCACCGCCATGCTGTGTGAGGCCACCAGGATTCCCCTAGAGACCGCCACGTTGCATTGTCTCTCAGATTACATGGCCAGAGTCTCCACCCAGCCTGTCAGAGTCTCCAGCCAGCCTGAGTCACCAGTCCCCCAGCCTAGATGTTGGCGCCGGCGGCGTCAACTTCATCTTCAGTCTCCCAACTTGTGTCTCCAGTTGTCCATTCTGAGTCTTCTTTGCCTGTGCCAGCTCCACTTGAATCCCCAGCTCCTGGACCACAGGGTGCTGATGGCAGCGTCCTTGCTTCAATCCTGCTTGTTTCAATCCTGTTTCCCGAACCTCAATGTGCCAACAAGGCCATCCCCACTGGGGTTCCGTCCCAGCTTCCAGAACTTCAGCATGTCAACGAGGACATCACCACTGAGGCCACATTCTTGCTACCCGGACCTCAGCAAGCCGACGGGGGTGTCGCCACTGAGGCTGTGCTCCTGATTCCTGGACCTCAGCACACCGACGAGTACGCAGACCTCAGTACTTCTCCACTGATACATCCCCTCTGCCCCCTGGGTCCCAGAGTACCGAAGGTGGCATTCTCCCAGTAATTACTCTTCCAGACCCCGTCTTGGTGGGTTGGCTGGCGCTGCAAACACCACTGCTTCGACACATTTTGAGCTTAGCCCCAGCTTAGCCCCAGTCTGCACCTCCAGACTTTGAACTCTATCCCAGTGGTTCGGCCAGCATTGCCGACATCACCATTTCTTCCAGACCGGAGCTTCACCCCAGCCGACGCGACTGCACCTCCACCCTGACTTTCATCCCAGTTGATTGGTTGGGTCTACCGACACCACAGCCTGGTCTCTG
The DNA here is from genome assembly GCF_900324485.2 of Mastacembelus armatus. Lineage (NCBI taxonomy): Eukaryota > Metazoa > Chordata > Actinopteri > Synbranchiformes > Mastacembelidae > Mastacembelus > Mastacembelus armatus. The sequence continues at coordinate 26,339,890 of NC_046642.1, forward strand.
TGCTCCCAGTGGGTCAGCAGAGCCAGTCGCCAGAGCTGCTGCAGACACCTGTCTGTCACAGGGGTCACCCTACAGGACCGTCCTGCTTTCCCGTCCTCCTAACAGGCGGTCCACAAGAACGGCCTTGAATTACGGAACACTTGAAGAGCATCCTACAGACTTCGGAGAATTGAAACACAGGTGCCGCCCCGTGTTTCAATTCTCCTGAGAGGTCGGCCGTCTGAGCTGTCCTAGTCACCCCAGGGAACATTCCATGGAAGGCTCCTGGTTCCCTGTCCATCAGAGGGGTCGTCCACCTCAACGAGCTAGGGTTCCTCATCTCTGGAGCCTCCTGAGTCGCTGCTCCTGAAGTATCATCAGGGCAGACCTCCAGTGACTTTGTCCTGCCCTGCCCACCCGCCCTCTCATGCCCTCCTCCAGAGTCCCCATCCTCCCACCCTGGTCATGTTTTAGATACTTTTTTTCCTTTTGGCCATCTGGAAGCCAGCCTTTAGGGGGGTACTGTCATGATCCTGGCCTTGGACTCACCTACTGCCAGTCTTTTATTGTTTTAGTGTTTCTGCATTAGTTTCCTGTATTATTTTGTAGTTGTTTTTTGTTTACCTGTTCCCTGTGTCCTTGACTTAAATGCAATCCTTAGTGATAGCAATAATTAAAAAAAAATTGCATTTAAAGGTTGCACATGCAGGCATGTAAGAAGGGAATGAAAGGAAGTGGTCAGCAAGTGGAGGTTGACAACAGGCAGGCAAAAACATTAGGTGATCAAGACTGTTGGACCTCCTGTCTATTTTTAATATAGCTTATTGCCAAACAGGCAGAATGGCATGGAACCAATTTGGATTAGGACACATGAGGTGGGCAAGAATACTGTGAAACTAATGAGTGAATGGGGAAGAGGTGAGTGTGGGCAATCAGGTGGCAGAGAAAAATGTGAGGTTATTGCAAGAGAGGAGAAGAGATTCTGCTGAACCTAAAACAACATGCAAGTTAGTACAATGGTAAGGCCAGCAAAGAATGACTAAATGAATGGGATAAATGGCAGTACTGGACAATGGACAAATCACATTTTATACTGAAACTATGTTCCCCCCCAAGATGAACGGTAATAACTCGGGACATTAAGCAGACATGCATTTGACAAGCCTTTCAGTAAATTTAAGTAACTTACTGGACAAGCAACTGAAAGGTGAGAATTATGCTTCATGTTCTTCTGCTTCTGTTTTCAAAACATGAGACAAGGAAGATTAACTGGTGACTGGTTTTGGAAATGTTTGTCTGGTTGACATTATAATCTGTGATAAATAACAGTACACAGCTGATTCCCTTAGCTTTTCCTATGCAGACCTTCAAATCAGATCAAACAAGAAAAACTCTCATCCACAAAATAAATAAAGAATACAATCTGATTAACAAGTATGTCAGCTCTGTCACTCTAGTAGCCTACCTTTTCTAATTATCTCAGAGTCCTATGCAAAGAAATGAAATTTGTGAAATTTTGCGATTTGGAGGCACAATTGAGTCATGTAACAAAGTCAGTAAATGCTTCTCTGCAATGGGTAACTTGCATTCCAGCAAACAAAGATAATGTGCCATGATGTTCTAAGCATCCTGCCACAATGATCCTTTCACTGTGCCTCATGATATAAGACAGAGAGATAACACACCAGATGCTTTCCTGTAGGGAAAATACACTGTCATGAGAAAAGAATGGCATCAAAGGAATCAGTAAGGTTCACATTGAATAATGCATTCTGTATGTAACTTTAAATATCCACAGTATGGCAGGTATTCAGAGTCAGAATTTTGATTTGGAAAAACTTTATTGGGCATTGCAGTGTGTGAGGTTAGTCTTTGATGAAAAAGTTGGCTAATACAGTAATGTAACTATGAGGGCTTCTCTCATCCTGTCGGAGATATCTTCAGGAAGTCAGTGTGCTAAAAACAAGGATTCTCGCTCTGGTATCTGAAAAAGGACTTTTTAGTACCTGCGTGGCCGAGTTTCCAAGTGAACTGAGCTGATACTAAAATGTGATGTCAACAGACTGAGGGCCACTGATTGCCAGGGACATCCCACCGTGTCCGGCACAAAAATCAAACCTGCCATTTTTAAGAACCAGCAACAGCAAGCCTCAACATGGGGCCGGGCCATGTTGAGGTGGTACTCAATTGTAATGGAAAATGACCAAAACCAAGATGATTCGAGTAGTGTGTAGTGTCAAAACTGTAATGGAAACAAAAAAGGGGCAATGCAGCTCAGAAACACAGTTCAACCACTGTCTGAACTAAATTTTATTGAGCAATAAATGTCTGCTGTGACTGAGAAACAAGTACAAAAAAGTAGCAATTTTATGAAAAATGGGAGCTATGAAACTAGGCAGAGAGACAGAAACAATGAATCTGTGCCAAATGTGAAGGACAGAGATATTCTGCTGCTTGGAGATGGTGCTATCAGTGACATAACAGCAGAATTGTTACTATCTGTCTTGTCTTACTCTACATAATCATTTACAAGTCACCCAAGTGTTATAATTTTCATGATGATTTTATTGAGATGCTTTCAGTTGTCTTCACAGAGTTTGACTGGTTATTACAGGTGATTTTAATGTTCACGTGGATAAGGCCTGTGATAGAAATGCCAAAGAAATTTCTGCCGTCTTTGAAACCTACGGCCTTAGTCAACATGTTACTGAGCCGACCCATACACTCTGGGTCACACTCTGGACCTAGTCATCACTATGGGTGTTAACATTTCAAATGTCACTGTGATTGATGTTGCTTTCAATTCAATTCAATTCAATTCAATTTTATTTGTATAGCGCCAAATCACAATACAAATCATCTCAAAGCACTTTACAAAAACTAAAACTAAAAACCCAACAATTCCCTTATGAGCAAGCACTTGGTGACAGTGGAGACAGTTTCTTCCCTTTAACGGAAGAAAAAACCTCCAGCAGAACCGGGCTCAGTTTGGGCGGCCATCTGCCTCGACCGGTTGGGGTGAGTGGATAGAGCAGAGAGAAAAGAACAGCAACAACAAACAACAAATAGACACTGCAGGCTGGCAGGGCCAGCAACCGCACATCAGCGATACACAGCTCCAGGACCAGGGACACCTGCAGAAGGTACAGAGAGAACAGAGAGAGAGGGAGAGAGCACAAACTAGGGGAGAGAGAGAGCACAAGGTTAGTGACATTTAAAAGTAAAAAGTTACTGGTCATCCAGGCCTTTATGTCAGTTAGACAGGCTTGAAGTCTGGTTAACTGGTTTGTGTTAACAGGTTTAATAGATAGATATAACTGAGTGTCATCTGCATAGCAGTGGTAATTAATAGAGTGCTTCCTAATGACATATCCTAAAGGAAGCATGCACAGGGTGAACAGAATCGGTCCTAGCACGGAGCCTTGTGGAACTCCATAACTAACTTTTGTTCGTGTGGAAGTTTCATCATGGACATGAACAAACTGGAATCTGTCCGATAAATAGGATTGGAACCACTTTAAGAAGACACGTTGATGATTTCGATGAAGCAACTACTGATGTAAATTCAGAGAGATCTATGGGAGAGAAGCAGTCTAAACATAACTGAGGTCCTACAGATGATTCAAGAGCTACTGTAGTAGAAGATTCATTTATTGCAGGTATAGGAAGCATCTGCTGAATTTTATCTCTAATAGTTGTGATTTTATTTGTAAAGAAACTCATGAATTCATCACTGCTGAGAGCTAAGGGAACACTGGGCTCAACAGAGCTGTGACTTTTTGTCAGCCTGGCTACAGTGCTGAAAAGAAACCTGGGATTGTTCTTATTTTCCTCTATTAGTGACGAATAGTATGCAGTTTTGGCTTTACGGAGAGCTTTTTTATATGTTAGTAGACTGTTTTTCCAGGCTAGAAAAATTTCCTCTTAAGTTTGTGGAACGCCACTTCCTTTCCAGCCTTCGTGATGCCTGCTTTAAGGTACGAATATGTAAATTATACCATGGGGCTAGTCTTCTCTGATTCACTAACTTCTTTTTCAGAGGGGCTACAGAATCAAGCGTTTCACGCAGTGAGGTTACAGCACTGTCAACAACATGATCAATTTGGTAGGGAGTGGGATTGAAGCAGCTGCCCTCCACTATGTTTATACTTGGCATAGATGTAAATAAAGATGGAATCATTTTCATTTACATCTATAATTTGTCTGATCATTTTTGTTTTGTCCACAATACCAAGAGATGCAGCTTGAACTACATTTGTTCAGAAAAGACACTTAATTGAGAACACCAGGACACTTAATGCAGATGATTAGGTTTGAATTCATATACTTCAAGTGCTCTAAATGTTATGGATGTGATTGCTCCTGTTAAAGATTAAGTGATCAGAAACCGACAAAAGGCACCTTGAAGAAATGATGACTCGGTCAGGGCACAGAAAAGGGAGTGCTGGAAGGCTGAACGAAAATGGCGTAAATCAAAGCTCCAGGTTCATTATGACATTTATAAGCAGATGTCTATGTTCAGCGAAGCTTTGCGTAGAAAAAGAGAAATGTATTTTTCTGAAATCATCAAAAACAGCAGTAACTCGTGTCCTGGTTGTTACAGTGAATAAATTAACAAACCCGCCATCTCCATTGCCATCACAATTAATTTCAACATTTAAATCAGGGGTCTCAAACTCGCAGCCCGCGGGCCATTTGCGGCCCACAGGACGATAGTTTGTGGCCCCCGCCTTAATATGAAAGTTTAATGTTAGTGCGGCCCGCAAGTTTGATATGTATGGCACTTTAAGGGGGTCGCACACTGAACGAGAAATGCAGCGTCGCGTCGCGTCACGTCGCGCCACGCCACACCACGTCTTTAAAATTATTAGTGTACGCACACCGGCGGGGCTGTTCGGTGTCTGTCCGTGGCGCCCAGCTACGACTCAGGACGCTGTTCAAATTCCTGCCGCGCCACAGAGCGCCTTCTGCATGGTTTTATATTAAACAACATCATATTTCTCTCAAATCGTTGTTAATACATTATACAAAGACACCACTGCTGCAAAATACTAGCTACTTGCATTGGTTTTCAAAAATGTAAACACAATTAAATGTATAATAAACGTAGTCCTTTTATCCTTATTATCTAAAATTCAGGATTATTTTCTTTATTTTCATCAGATCAGATCATTATTTTGCATATACACTGTGCATTATGCATTGTGCATATTCTTCATTACCATAAAAATGTTAAATATAAAAAATAGATATTATAGGCCTAAACTGAAACCGAAACTAAAATAGAATAGTACATCTGTTTAATTAAAATACAAAAAAACCTTACAAGGTGTTTGGTTACGTTTTCACTCAGGCTGGCTAGCTAACGTTAGCTTTTACAATGTAGTTGCCTAGACAACAGATACAACAAAACAATAACAGACTTAACAGATCATACCACCAATTCTTTTAACTGATTAACGTTCAAAACTCAGCTACAAACATATTTAAATAATCATAATAATAAATTTATTATTATTTTTATCCATCTTGCAGCTCAGAGTACAGAATGTGTGCGTCCGGTGTGCAATACACAAGAGTTCATGTTCATGTTCATGTTCAGAAGAAGGTTAAAGGTTAAAGAAATGTTAATACAGACATTTGAAAAAAATAGAAACCACATGTAGTCACAGACTAGAGAAATCTAATTATTATTATTTTTATTTTTATTATTATTATTATTTTATTTATTCATTACTGATTGATTTATTTATTTTCTTATTAATTCTTAATTTGTTTATTTTTTTATCTTATTTTGTGTTAAAAAATAAAAATAAAGAGATTTAAGAAGATTGGAATTTTTTTAACAAAGCTTTTCTTCTGGAAAACCTGATGTGGCCCAGCCTCACCCAGACTCTGCCTCTAGCGGAGTTTGAGACCCCTGATCTAAATGCAATGAGTTTGCATTATTTTTTAATGACAAGGTTCAGGGTATTAAACAAGACAAATAACTCTGCAGCCATCCAGGAGACAGTTGTTAGAACTGACACACTTTACACCTGTCAATGACAAAACAGTTGAAGAAACCATCTCCAGTCTGAGTTCATCCACCTGCTGCCTCGATTTTTTTTTTTCGATTTTTACCTACTAGATTTCTGAAATCAGCACTAAGCAGTTTGTTACCACAACTCACTCACTTAATGACTCAATAGTTATGAGTCATTAGTCTAGAACAGTTCCAAGGGCCTTGAAAACTGCTGTCATCAAGTCTTTTCTAAAGAAAAGCAGTCTTGATGCCACAGTACTGAATGACTATCGCCCCATATCAAACCTGCAGTTTTTAGGTAGTCCTTAAAAAAGTTTACCAAAACCTTACTTTCTCTTGCTAAACAACTGCTTTAATGATTTTCGGTCAGGTTCTAGGCCTAATCACAGCACTGAGACTGTACTCATCAAGGTGAAAACTGGCCAAGTATGGTGACCCATACTCGGAATTTGTGCTCTGCATTTAACCCAATCCCAAGTGCACACACACAGCAAGTGAACACACACACACACCGTGCACAAACACCCAGGGCAGAGGGGCAGCCAGTGCTGCAGCGCCCGGGGAGCAATTGAGGGGTCCAGTGCCTTGCTCAAGGGTGCAAGTGACTCAAACCTGCAATTTTCAAGTTACAAGTCCGACTCCCTATCCATTAGGCCACGACTGCCCCCTATTAGGCCACGACTGCCACAATGACATTCGTCTGAACACAGACGCTGGCAGAGTCTCTATCTTAGAAGTGGTCAGTGCTGCTTTTGACACAGTGGACGATGTGATCCTGTTACAAAGGTTAGAGGACTGGATAGGCATCTCTGGTAATGCCCTTAAAAGGTTTCAGTCCCATATTAAAGACAGGAGGTACTTTATTGAAATTGGTAACTGTCTCAGACCAAATGGCCTTGACCCCTTGCCCCAGGGGTCCATCCTGGGACCCCTATTGTTCAATCTTCACATGTTTCCTTTAGGCCAATTAATACACAGCAATATTGTGTCCTACTATAACTATGCAGATGACACTCAGATTTACATATCACTCACAGCAGGTGAATATGGACCAGTTGATTCACTGTCATTGCATTGAACAGATCACTGTGTGGATGCAAAACAACTTTCTCCAAATAAACAAGTGACAAGACTGAAGAATCTTTGGGCCACAGAAACACAGAGAAACTGGCAGCAGTCACCTTGAGTCTCTTTCTCTAAAATCTAAAAATCAGGCTAGAAATCTAGGGGTAATTATAGACTCAGACTTGAATGTCAACATTAAATCAGTATCATCAGCATTTTACCATCTCAAAAACATTGCCAGAATCAAAGGGATCATATCTAAACCAGACTTGGACAGATTCATCCATGCATTTATGTCCAGCAGGTTAGATTACTGTAACAGCCTGCTCACGGGGCTCTCAAAACTCCTGACTAGGACCAGGAAGTACAACCACATTACTCCTGTTCTCACATTTCTGCACTGGCTTCCTGTCACTCGGAAAATAGACTTTAAAACAGTACTGCTTGTGTGTAAGTCTCTTCATGGCTCAGCTTCACAGTACATCTCTGACATGTTGGTGCCATATGAACCGTCTCGAACTCTAAGAACATCAGGGACAAGCCTCATCTCTGGCAATGTTTAAGTCCAAGCTAAATCAATTTTTCTTTTTAGCTCTGCATATGACAACTGACAGTGTTTTATCTGCACTCATTGGTGTCAGGTTTGGTGTAGTGCAAATGCAAATGCACACAGTGGAGCCAAGGTAAGAGTAGACAGTTCTTTATTCAACTGCTCTACTAACCATAAAGCAGAGGCAGGCAAGGCAGAACGCAGGTCAAAAAACATGAGCAGTGAGTCAATACACAAGTAGCAATCAGAATACAAGGAGAAATGTTGGTAAGCTGCTCACAAGGAAACAGACAAACTAGCAACTAGACAAAAAAAACAGGGAGTATATATAGATATATGTATATATATATATATATATATATATATATATATATATATATACAGACTGGGGTGGAGTTAACAAGACAGGTGGAAACAAGGGCACAGGAAGCAGGAAAACAGAAAACCAATTACAAAATAGAGGAAAATAAGAACAATCCCAGGTTTCTTTTCAGCACTGACAAAAAGTCACAGCTCTGTTAAACCTAGTGTTCCCTTAGCTCTCAGCAATGATGACTTTACAAGTTTGTTTATAAATTCAATCATAACTATTAGAGATAAAATTAACCAGATTCTTCCTATAGCTGCCACAAATGAATCTTCTACTACAGTAGCTCTTGAATCATCTGTAAGACCTGTTATGTTTAGACTGCTTCTCTCCGATAGATCTGAATTCACATCAGAAGTTGCTTCATCTAAATCATCAACGTGTCTCTTAGACCCCATCCGACTAGACTGCTTAAAGATACCCTGCCGTTAATGTCATGATTCGCGAGAGTTAGGACCAATTAAACGAGAACACCAAAACTCAGTTTCAAATGGTTTATTTCTTTTTCCCTTTTCAAGGATCAGGGAGCAGGGTGAAACGTGGAATGTGAGTTTACCAGGAGACGGAGGCAAAAACCAGAGATGCTATGGAGAATGATGATTGCTGCCTAAGCCCACACTAGACAGATGACACTTGAATCCTAAGAGACACAGAGCAATATCTGATGGTACTAGGTCGCCTTGGTCAGGGGCGTCTGGCGATCAGGTAGATAAGCTCAAAAAAGGGTCCAGAGGTTACAACAACAAAGATAAACTCCTCCAACTGAAAAGACTCTACTAAACTCAAAGGAGGGAAAAAAGGGCTGAGCTTGTCTAGGCTCGGTGGCTTGATAAATGTTCATTCGTCTCAGTGCAAAAGCCAAGGTAAAGTCTTCTTGAAACAAGGCTCCGGCATGGGAGCCTACTTTGAAACTCTGAGAAAACAGAAGTTCTTGTATTTGAGCCTAAAAACCTAAGAAACAGCTTTTCTAACAATATAGCTACTTTAGATGGCATAGCCCTGGCCTCCAGCACTACTGTGAAAAACCTTGGAGTTATTTTTGACCAGGACATGTTCTTTAATTCACACATAAAACAAATCTCTAGAATTGCCTTCTTTCAGCATGGAAACAAAAGCTTACAAACACAAAACACAAGCGATCCTTCACGATCTTCATTAACATCATCATCAATCCTCCAACAAGGAACAAAAGTCCAAACCGAAGTAACACACCATAACAGGATATTACACACTTGAAATGATCGGTGGAAATAGAAACAGTTTATTCTTTCATATTGTGGCCATAAGGAGATATTCTATATGCTTTCTCACTTCATTCTCTCTTTTTGTCACACACACATGCACACCATTTGACAATTGTTCTCTGTACAGACACATGGCATTTTTAACAAAAACACTATGCAAGACTGGTGGAATCACTAGTGGAACAGAAATTTTATAGACACTGCAAATGTTTTTATCATAGCTTTATCACATCCATCCATCCATTATCTATACCCACTTATTCCTAATTAAGGTTATGGCGATCTGCTTGAGCCTATCCCAGCTCTCTCTGGGTGAAAGACAGGGGTACACCCTGGACAGGTCCTAAATAAAAGAATATGGTAACAAAAGAAAAAAATCTGATTATTATAGAGCAAGGCATGTGCAGACGAAAAAGCTAACGCAAATGTGTGTGGTGATAGGCTTAAGCCTACATTATTTGAAGTGAAGCTCACATCGATGATCTTTTTGAGATTCAAAAAAGTTAATCAGTGTCATTGAAGTTCAGTCATTTCTGGATGAAGTCCCGCTTGATAGACAGCTTAGCCAGTGCAGTCAGTCTATTTTGTTCTGTAGGACAGAGAAATGATTTAATCCTCTGAAGTGTACCAGAACACCCCTGACTCTGCTGATGTCATAGGGGTTGTGATGGCTATTTGCATTAATTTAAGTGTCTCAGAAAAATACTCTGGAGATTATTTTCAGTCAACATCCTCAAAACTCTCATTGCACACTTCAGCCCTGCACATTCTGCACCGCTGTACATCATCATCAACTCAGTTTCTCTTTGCAAAAATGTTCACTTGCAATGTTCAGCTCCTTCTGTGGGAGACTGCTCTTAAACAGGGGAGAACTTATTGAGCCTGAACTGTTTCCAAAGTGTTGATTAGTCCATCATTATCTCACAGGACTGACCATCAGAGTCCAGTCCATTGCATCCTGTGTGACTTTGCTGAAGCAACACCTCTTTTTTTTTTTTTTTTGGTGGAGGTGAAATGCTTTATGCAGACCTTTAGGTACTATGGGACTCACACACACTAAAACACCTCCACCCACTGCTCTGTGTCCTGTTCCCCGCGGGGCCACCTTCCAGTATTACTTCGCGGGGGGACTCGTGCTGCTTCTACTGTCTCATTCGTCTGTCATGCTCCCAACACTGAAATTTCTGCAGTATGGCAGCTGCATACTCTCTTATTGCCTCCCAGATGCTCTTTGATTTAATCATCATCTCAACGCAGTTTTCCACTCTTAATGGTTCACCAGCTATGTTTTGTACGGTTCTTCTCTCTACTATAAATCTTGTGCACACAAAGAATACATGCTCAGAATCTTCCACTTCATTTGCACAGTTTGGGCAGTATGGGGTATCATCATACCTAAATCTGTACAGATAGGCACGGTAACATCCATGGACTGACAGAAACTGGGTCAAATAATAATCCACCTCTCCATGCTGCCGGTTTATCCATTCTTCAGTGTTTTGAATGAGCCTATGTGTCCATCTTCCTTTATTCGACTCATTCCACCGAGTCTGCCAGATACCTATGGTTTCCACCCTTATAGTCTAACGGTGATCTTGTCACTTGCATCCAATTATGTCCCTTCCCAGACCGTAGCTTTTCCACTTTTCTACTGCTAGTAAATCCATTCTGACCATTCCTGCTAGTACTAGTGCCGCATCATCAGAGATTGTTCGAAATACACAAATCACTCTTAACGCACACCTTCAATATACTTTGCAGAATGCTCCAGCATTGGCCCATACTGGTGCTCCATGAAGCAGTATTGATGTTATGACAGTTAAGAGCAATTTCCTCCTGTCAGGTCTTGGTCCACCTATGTTCAGCATGAGTCGAGAAAGGGCTCCGGCCGAAGCAACACCTATGTCTGCATCTGGATGTGTCTGGGTGTCTCCTGTGGTCAGCTTGCCATTCTGTTCAGCTATGGAGCAGGAAAAAATCTCCAAAGCCTGTCTAACTTTGAGTGGACCTATGAATCGTTTTTGAAGAATGCTGTACAGAATATGAATATGTATGAGGGCTGAGTGGAAAAAAGATTAAAAGAAACTTCTCATCCTCTAGCAGTGCGGACAGGCTATAGGCAGAGGTGGGAAGTAACGAAATACAAATACTCTGTTACTGTACAGATTTTTAAGGTATCTGTACTTTATTTGAGTATTTATTTTTCTGATGACTTTTTACTTTTACTTCCTACATTTAAACACAAATATCTGTACTTTCTACTCCTTAATTATCAAAACAGGCTTGTTACTTTTTCAACCCCCATGAGGTGCAGCAGATTCAGAAAAGCAAGGCATTCCCCATCCATGGCCATATTTAAAAGAACTGTTCGATGTTGTCAGCATCAAGAATGATTCATGCTGAATGTGTTGTGTTTTGTTCCCTGTCCCAGCACTGTGCACGTTGTTGGAGTTATCAAAAATTGTATTGTGTATCATTGATGGCAAAAAACATTTTCACTTTTTACTTCATTACTTAAGTACATTTCAGACCCTGTATTTTCTTACTTTTACTTGAGTAAAGGAGTTGAGTCGGTACTTCTACTTTTACCAGAGTCATTTTTCACACAAGTATTTATACTTTTACTTAAGTATAGAATGTGAGTACTTTTGCCACCTCTGGTTATGGGTTTGTTGGTGTTAAGTGGTGCGGGATGCAGTGAACCGCCAGAGCGGTTCTCTGGCGAACGACTCCTTGATGAGGCAGGGGTCTGAGGCGAAGGTCTAGCTGTGGACTCCGGCCAAGCAGCACTGAGGGACTGCGGCTGGGCACTGACCTCTAGCCAGAGAGCGCTAGGCTGAAGCTGGAGAGCACTGGCCTCTGGCTGAAGGGCGCTGACCTCTGGGTGAAGGGCGCTGAGCGGAGACTAGGTGGCATCGCTGGACTACGGTGGGCTAGCTGGAGACTGAGGTGAGAGGCTGGCCGGAGACTCGGATGAAGGGCCTGCTGGGCACTTAGGTGAATGGCTGTCCAGAGGCTGAGGTGAGGAACTAGCTGGAAAACCAGGTAAAAGGCTAGCCAAAGGATGAGGTGAAGAGCTGGCTGGAGACTCAAGTGAGAGGCCTGCCGACAACTCAGGTGAAGGGCTAGCCAGAGGATCAGACGAGGGACTAGCCGGAGGCTCAGGTGAAGACTGAGGCGATGGACTAGCTGGAACAAAGAGCTAGCCAGAAACTCAGGTGAGAGGCCTGCTGGAAACTTAGGCGAGAGGCCTGCAGAAGACTGAGGTGAAGAGCTGGCCGGAGACTGAGGTGAAAAGCTAGCCAGAAACTCAGGTGAGAAGCCTGCTTGAAACTCAGATGAAAGGCTGGCTTGAGATTGAGGCGAAGAGCTAGCTGGAAACTCAGGTGAAAGTTACTGGAACGACGCTGTCGGGCGGGGATGCTGTCGTTGGCACACTGAGGCTCTGGAATCCTGGGCCGAACCTCAGAGGGGACGGTGTCGTCGATGCACTGAGGCTCTGGAATCCTAGGTGGAACCTCAGTGGGGATGTTGTCGTCGGCGCACTGAGGTTCATGCGACTGAGAGGGAGGAACCTCAGCCAGGATGGCTTCGTTGGCATACTGAGGTCCTGGAATTTCCTTCTTCAGACGGCGGCGACGCTGCACTTGGGCTGCTGCAGCACTGGAGGCTCGGGCGGTGACAAGGCAGCTCTGGACTCCGGTGGCGAGAAGGCGCTGGGCTCTGGTTGCAGGACCGTCTCGGTCCAGGAAGGTGAAGAAATCGGACCGAGACGGTAGCTAACGAGAAATAAAGCTACCAGTAATACACAGGCCTGACAAAGGAAACCAGAAACCAAGATAAAAGTCCAACCGGAAACTCATGAACAACCATATCATGACAGTTGGACTGACATGGTGTCCCAAGAACTAATCATTCAGCATTCTTTCAAAACACAATTTTCAAATTTCAAAGTGTTTTGGTGTTCAAATACTCTGTGAGCAGTGCAGCCTTTAAAGTTACACTTTGTTTGTCCTGACGCAGGAATCCTCCTGCCGCACACTTCGACCAGGACTGCTGTCCTCTGAGGGTACTTGGAGAAAAATGTTGCAAAAGCAGTGATGTTGGCAAAAAAGTTTGACAAGTGTGACAGATGAACAGGCCTGCTGCATGATAAGGTTTAACTGGTTGGAATAGCAGTGCATAAAGTGTGCATGAGGAAATGTTTCTTTTAACCTGCAGGCCTGATGCTGCGATGGTCAGTACAGCTGCCCCATCATATGTCTGCGCAATCAATGCCAATGTCAATGAGGTCCAGAAACATGCCTGGCTCCAAAGGTTATGGATCCAAGCTGTGTCTCTTCCAAAAGCAAGCAAATAGAAAAGTGAATTCTTAGCCACACCTGCTGTTAGCCAATCCTTTCACTGAAACCAACTTACACAAAACTTACGATAAACTTTTCAGATTTTTCCTTCTGGGTTTGGATGATGTGTCCCCAGTCTCTTACCTTCCAATTTTTACTCCAAAGACATTTAAGAAAATGGATGAGGTAGGAAATAATCCACCTCATTAATGCCAACACCTGCCATTGCCACACTTGCTCACTTTCCCTCCACTTTTAGCAAAATCAGCAAATCCAGGGGGTGTGCCATGACACCTGTCAGTCACTTAAAACAAAACTGATTGAAAGCTGATGGTCCTGTGTTTGGGCTGTAAAAAAGAAGCCCAATTGGAGTAATCCTGTGTTTTTCTTGTGATTATTTGGTGCTGCTGCTGTTCTGGATTTCAGCAAAATTCAACAAAATCTCTTCTAAGGTTTAATAACAATTTTTTCAGCTTTATTATAAAATTAGGGAGGGCTTTGCCCTGCTAGCCCATTTATACCAGCCGCCCCTGAATCTAAGCATAAACTGGATTTTCTCTCATGTTTTATAAGAATGCAGTAAACTGCATTTCCAAACTGACAGTTTTATTTTTTTCTTAGCTCACTTTCCTACACTGTGCCCCTTACACTATTGTCTTTCCTTTCCCTTTTATATTTTAGTAACACTATTTGGAAGTGCCACAAATAAAGCATTTTAATGAATGATAAGCACATCACAGTGTGACAATACATAATAGAGCACCAGTACAGTTTATACTGTGAGACCAAATTAAATGTAATTTTCCAATCTTTCCCTGATAATTATAGTGTAACAAAAGTCAGTTCGCTTCTAATGGGAGCTAATTTCAAGTGCACTTGACTACGACCATTAATAATTTCTTCTTTGAGAAAACAAGGGAACTGAGAGGGCCAGTGACGGTACATGCAGCTGCAGATATGGGGATCCCAGTTATATCTGAGATGAAAAGACATGCCAACATGAAGATTACAGTAGCCACTTCTTTTGTATTACTCCAGGCTAATAGAGATCAGCACTCCTAACACTTGGCAGAGCTAGTAAAAGCACAGCTTGTTGTAATGGTTTTCTAGATTGCTTTGAAGAAGTTGCAAGGCATATTATTTCCATTTCATCAATAGGCGAGCAATCTGCCATTGCATTCAGTCTTTGTGCTAAGATATTTAAATCCAGCCCTGGATCTGTCTGTGTACTGGACATGTTGAGATCCCATATTAGGACTATCCCTTTATTATAGTATTATAGTATTTAATGATAAGACACTATAAATGGCTAAAAATTACACAATGTATCATTGTTACTGGGATTTTTTTTAATCAAAATAATTATTGTGATTTTTATTGTCCAGTTGTAATTGAGAATGAAATTCATTTTACCCTGATAATGATCCAAGTGAAAAAAATATATAAAACATGTTTTTCTTGTATTAGTGGGTACTTTTGCTTACCAAAATTGTACACTACTGTTAAAATATCCCTCTGGGGTCGACGCACGCGCCGGCGCGTTTTGACGCATGTTTTTCTGATAAGGCCGAAACAAACTTAAATTACTCCGTCAATTCTGATCGTACAGATAAAAGAAGCATATCATTCAAATCTGTAAAGGGTCTAGTTTTAGTGGTATACCATCATAATAACAACAAAACGTTGTGCTTTTTTTAAATAAAGAAAGCCGACAGGGTGCGCTCTCGGACTTTTCTGTCTCTGCCATTTCTCTTCACAGACGCGTAAATAAAACAACCAGAATCTCAGCGAATACTTGGCTCATAAAAATACGAATTATATGGCTAGAAAGCTTGAAATGTTTTCTTTTGAGTGAAACAATTCAAGTCGAAAACAAATCATCACTTTTGATTTAATCCGTATGAACGTAAGGAGAAGTCCGTTTTTTCCTGTCTCACCTCATTACAGGTAATGCGGTCCCGCCTTGTACACTGTCCACTGTTCACATGTAAATAATCTCAGGTGAACCAGGTAAATATGTGCACGCCCCCGAGAAATGACACAAAATATCAAACTTCATCATAGAATTTACTCACTTTTTCGACGCGTTTGGATGATGGCGCGTTACGCACGTGAAGCGGCGCTCCTTACATTCCTCACAGAGACAAATAGTTTAGCTTGTCCTCAGAGTAAAAACACTGATTTTAACTCAAATGAGGATCGTTTGCTCCTCATTGTGTTGTATTGTACAGCACTAATCCGTCCCATCTACATTGACTGAAAGGCTCATTATGCGCGCCTTTGTCTGGACGTTCAGTGCGTCTTTTGTGTTCTCAGGTAAATCACATGACTATTCATCCTCAGACACACCCTCTTGCATATGGCCTTTCTGGACAAAAAGTGTCTTAGAAAATTTAAATCAGTGTATTGTTTTCTGTGAATGTGTGAACAAGATGACATTCACAGCACTCTGAAGTAAACACTTTAGCCTACAACATGCTGGTCTCCAAAGTCTTGTGAACCAATGTTCTGTTTGTGTTTTATGGTCTTATTTCAGTGAGTAAAAAATTGTAGTTTTTCACTAGCCATGCATAAACACTTTTTTCTCAAAAACACAATAATGTATAAACTTGCTGCTCATATATTATTGTAGCCAATTTTGTGCTGATTACAGTGTTATTAGACTTTAGACATTAATATGTTTAAAAAACACTGAAAAAAGCACAAATGTCAGGACATGTCAAAATTTGTCCAGGCCCCAAAAACCCCCTCAGACCCCAGAGGGATATACTTGAAACATTTCAAGTATACTTTTGCAAATGTAAAAAATATATACTGACATTAAACGTACAGTGAATTACTAATATACTTTGAGCCAAAGTAAATGTGCTTGAAATATTCTCTGAACTCACTTTAAGTGTGAAATACAATAGAATGGTGTTTGAAATTTGAAAAAAAAATACATAAAGTATAATTTTTAAGTCTTTTGGTATTTTTCCTGAAAATGAGTCCACTAATCATAATTTCTTGTAAAGTCCCTAATCATACTGAAAATATATGTTTTTAATATACCAAATCAGATTTAAAGTGCAGCTTCCAGTGTATTAAGTGCAACTTGAGTGGTTTCATTTTAACACAACTTCAAGAATAATGAAATTTAACATTTAAAATGTATACTCAATATATTTTTAGAAAATATACAAAAATATATATATTTTTTAACTTTAGGAACGAGGAGTAATTGTCACGACTGTGTAACTTCTAAAGTAGTCTACATGAAGTTTTGGTACATTCAAAACTACACAGTATTAGTAGTGCTAATGAGAGTGAGCATGGACAGCCAAGAATAAGACATCATGGGCACAGGAGAGAACTTGAGCTGTGGTGTCAGGAGAATGAGTGGAGAAGAAGCCAGGTGTCCTGGTGAATTAGGCTATAGCTAATATTGTTTGGTCCAGTCCAACAAGTAATTCAGTTGGGAAAAGATCATCCTGCCAGTGATGGTATTAAGTATAACAGAAAATTGACCAAAAAAATGATCAAAAGACATAAGAAAACTCCAAATAGTAAAACATGACTACTCAATAACCACTACCAGCAACAATTAGCTAAGTTCTACTTCCCCCTCTGCCTACGTCATATCACCTGGTGCAGTTTTGGGAAAGACGGTTCAAACTGACACTGTTTACCATTTATGCCAATTTGTCATGTCAATTTAACATTTCTCTTTATTTTCAAGGCAGATTAATAATGAATTTAAGTATAAGTATAATAAGTATACTGAAATATAGCTAAAGTTAAATGTAGGCATAGTATTATATTTTGAAAAGAATTACACAATTTAAACTAAAAAAAACTTTAACATACTTTTGGAAAATCTAACTAAATATACTTACAAATATGTTTAAAGTAAAGCAAACATTTTAAGAAATATGTTAAATTACTAATTAATTAATTATGTCATTTCAATATACTTTGCAAAATTTGCTTTGAATCTGCTTTATTGATACAAAATCAGTAACTCTTTTACTTATCTTGCACTTTGGAGATTTACCAAAAATATGGTTTTGCTATGTTTCAACACAAGCACAAATACATTTAAAGTAAAATTTTAGCACACATCATATGCTAAAAGTATAAGTAGGAAACAACATATTGCTTTTTTACTTGGGGAACCTTTCCTCTTCTGCCACTATAAAGTCAAAAGTTGAGTTTGTTATAATAATATGAATAATATTCAAAAAGGTTTGAATTTTGACCAAATAATTGCAAAACTAACAGCATTCCCATAACTTTCAGCTGTATTTTATCAATTTAAATTAGAAAACACTCTAAAACATTGATCATGTTAAAATTGCTTGTTGAACATCAACATATGTAATGCACAGTGCAAAGGACTCAAACACAAATCAAGGACAGGGCACAACAAGGTAAGTTTGGAGCGTGAACTGGATCAGAGGCAAGACCAAACAAGCAGAGAAAATAGAATCACTAGCTCACAAGTCCGTAAAGTCAGAAGCAGTTTAAACAGAGGCTCATGTAGGCAACACAGAAAATATGAGCAAGATAGGGGAGCATAGTGCAAGGATCCAGGAATACACTCATAGTCAGAAGAGTAAAAAGTTCATTACGAAGGTAGTCCAGGGACAGGCTGACTAAAGACCAAATTCCAAGGAAGAGAACAGCTGAGAGAGATGGTAGGCAGATCTAAAAACTGGCCAATTAGGCAACAAGGAAGGTACACAAAGAAACTTTGGATGACTGATGAGAGCCTAGATAAGAATATCATGATGAGTGAATGCTCACCACTGTCTGAAATAGATAGATGATGATCACCCCAATGAAAGAACTTTTGTTACCCTATTTCTTTAAGGCAGATTTGGCAGGAGGCATGGACATAGAGACAAAGGAGAGGAGAGAATAAAACTAATTAAATGTCTCTGAACCTGAATGACTGGAAGGCATATGCATTTTAAAGTACAAGAGAACCTAAAATATTGTTGAGGCAAAATAATGTGACAGCTGTGACATCAACCAATAACTATTGACTGCCTTCCAGCTGTCCATATTCATCAACATTTGATCCACGATAAGCCATCACAAAATTATTTCAGAGAAAAAAAGATGAAAGGCTTTGGCTGTTTTAAGTCTTCATCCATCGGTGTCATAGAAATTAAACTTGTGCCACAGCTGCATTTTGACTCTGAATTTGCTTCACTTGTTTTAGAGGAAGAACTGAAAAAAGATTTTGAGATTGAACACAAGTAGCTCAATCAGAATTTTCTTGCCATGCAGCTAAGATGTCAGGCACGTAGCCAGTCAGTCAGCCAAGCAGTGTTATTAAGTTTTCTGCAATGCTTCAGTTCTTCATAAAACCATAATAAAGGATCTGCTTTATGGATTCTTGTCAGGATGTGAAGCCATATCCATATTACAGTTACAATTCAGCTCATTAATTTTTGGGCATTATAATAGTTGCTGCTGCTGCTGTGAATGTGTGTGTATTTGTGCGAGGCTGACTATCCCGTTTTCTCTCAATACACAGTTTTAGTTCTGTTCATTTATGAGTCTAGCTTGCAGAGACTACCTTTGTGTTGTTTATTGTATCAATATGTAATTAGAAGCTAGGAGCCACTGCAGTCTGGACCTGCTGTGTTTGCGAGTCTACATGCCTTTCTGTGGTTGTATGGGCACATGTTAGCTTGATAACATCTTTGCAAGGACATTCAGTCTGGTCCTCACTACCTCTAAGGGCTGTTTGTGGGTTGGTTTTGGAGTCCAGGTTACAATTAAGGTCAATGACAGTCCTCACAGCAATACTAAAATGAGCGTGCATGTATGCTGTAGGTGTGCGTGTATTTGTCTGTGTGTAACGCTGCAGCAACGTTTCTTTATGTGCCATCATTATACTTATGAGGTACAGACAACAGCCCTAAAGCCACAAACACACACACATCAGATGCACATACACATGCTCACACACACAGACACATGGACGGTTTGCTGGCTAATGGAGCTCTTCTCTTCTTTAATGAGCGTTGTAGTCGTTCTTCTCTCTGCTGTCCCCCTCATTACCTCTCTGTCTTCACTCTTCTTTCTTCTGCTCTTTTGTATCCTCTTTATTCTTTTCTTCCTTCACTTCTTTATTCCATGTCATCTTCCTTTCTTCCATTCTTTTCTTTTTTTTTGTGTAGGTTCTACTCTTGCGGCGTTCTTCTTGACCTATTTCATTCCTTTCTGGCCTTGATCCATTTCGTATTCCCTGCCCTCATCTTTTAATGTCATTCCTGCCTTCATTCCATATCTTCTTCTCTCCATCCTTCTTTTCTTTTCCTCACTTCATTCAACTTACTTCATTGCAACCTTTACTTCAGCAACATAACTCGGTTAAGCTGTCACTGTCAATCTCTCCACCAACATGACTCCACACAGTGCAGACATTTAGCTTGAGGTACTTTATTGCACCTCATATGGACTAATTGACTGGAGCACAATGATTAATGCACAAGTTATTACTGTGACAAAACATTTTAAGATTTCAACTGCTACTGTTTCTCTTTGGTAGAGTAAAACACATACTTAGTCCACTGGCAGTGGCATTATGGTTTGATTGGTTAATAGACGCCGAACACAAGCAGACAGGCAGCCATACAGGCTGTAAACAAGCGGTTTAACCTGATTATCTAAACCACATTATCTGAAGGTCAAGCCAAAAGTGAATGTATCTGAAATGTCACTAACAATCCCTCATTGCACAGGATAACTGTGAAGCTCAGCAGTTAGGTTTCATCTTTTGCTACTGAATTATAGTACATGTTTGTGTGATAATGATTAAAGCTACATATCGACATATTTTGTGCCTTTTTTGTGGATCTATTACTAAGTGTTTGTTAAACTTTGGGATTACATTGTTCTAGGACTAGGACTAGAAACCAATAAAAGCCCTTAAAATATACGGGAAACCAAATTATTACCAATAAACAAACCTCAGCTCTTTTCACTGTGTGCTGTAGCCTGCCAAGCTAACAGTAGAAACATGCCTTGGTTGGACTGCAGCAGTTTTGAGCAGGTTACAAAACAGCTCCAGATTCTGAGGGAAGACATCAGGCACTATGCATTCAGCTTTATTGGTTGTCCTGTTTTGGGCGCTGCAACAGCTCAAGACAAACCCTCAGGATCTGACACTCAGGGACCCATCAGAGTGAGACCAATGTCTAACTACTACTTTCCTCAAAACAGAGAAACTGACTGAACTGATGTAGTGACAATAGCAGTAAGTTTTCAACATTCCTTCCACAAGTTATTGAAGTAGGAATTCGGCCTCTTTGTTAATAAATTTGGCAAGATTGAAGCATTGATCATTTCATTGCCTCACATGGCAGGTTTGATAATGTATTAATGTCAACTGTCAAACAGAGCACTCACTCAACATCACAAAATTGCCCATCTTCTAGTCCTCACTTATACTTACAAACTGAGGAGTACACTACATAATCAGAGGCATAAAATGCATTGATTAACTTGAACCTAAAGTCTCCTGGGGAATGTTGGTATATGATTTATTCCCCTCAATGGACTACGGTTCCCATTTAATTGAACCTTTCCTTCAGGCAAATTCTCCCCAAAACAGACTGCTCAGGTGCCTTCAACACATAAAGATGGTGACCCTAACTATTATCAACACTTGTCTCTGATCTTAGAATCAATAACCAACACACAACTTGACAATAGGCTAACCTCATGTTGAAAAAAAAAATCAAATCTTATACCATAGTTTTTTGGAAAGATGTTTTGAGTTAAGTATATTGACATTAATATTCACTTACTAGTACTAAACAATACCTGCCTTGGTTTGGCACATTTAAACCAAAATTACATTCTACATTCAACACTCTGTATGAGCCATACTTAGCCATATTTAGTGAAAATCCTTCTGTGTTACAATATTTCATTAGAAATATGAAATCCCTGATGTGCTGGTTGCAAGTCAGCACTTAAAAGGGCCCATGAATGTTTCTACATTACCTACCCATCCAGAAGCTGGTCTTGACTGGTGGTGGACCAACAGAACATCTGACTTTTCTATCCCTATGTATGCAGATGTTTATTGCCTTAAACTTTTATATCATTAATGTGCTCTGTACATTTACAATTTTAAGTAAATTATTTATGCACTCTGGGGAACACTCTGCCCAGTATGGCTTAACTGAAATTAGTCTGCCAGTCCAGAGGTACTGTCTCTGATTTCCACACAATGTTGCAGAGGCGTGTCAGCCAAGACAGCCCAACAACATCCAGAGACTTATAATACTGGATTTCATCCACCCCAGTGCCTTGCCACCAAGGAGCTTCTGAACCACCTCTGTGACTTCAGCCCGGGTGACGGATGGATCAGCCTTTCACTCCTCAGCCTCTGCTTCCTGTATAGAAGGAGTGTCAGCAGGATTGATGAGATCCTCGAATGATTTCTTCCATCGTCCAACAATGTCCCCAGTTGAGGTCAACAGCGCCCCACTTCCACTGTAAACAGTGTTGGCTCTGTTTCCCCCTCCTTAGGTGCCGGACGTTTAGTCAAAATTTCCTCAAGGCTGATAGATAGTCCTCCTCTATGGCCTCACTGAGTTCCTCCCAGACCCGAGTTTTTGCCTCCACCACTGCCTGGGCTGCAGCATGCTTGGCCTGCTGGTACCTCTCAGCTGCCTCAGGAGTCCCACAGGCCAACCAGGCTCAACAGGACTCCTTCAGCTTCACGGCATCTCTTACTTTCGGTGTCCACCACTGGGTTCAGGCGTTGCCACCACGGCAGGCACCAGAGACCTTACGGCCACAGCTTTGAGGCTACGTTGACAGTGGAGGTGGAGAACATCGTCCACTCTGACTCAATGTCCCTAACATCTCTCGTGATCTGGTTGAAGCTCTCACAGAGGTTGGAGTTGAAGACCTCTCTAAAAAAGGGTTCAGCTAAATACTCCCAACAGACCCTCACAATTTGTTTAGGTCTGTTGAGTCTGTCCAGCTTCCTCCTCCAACAGCGGATCCAACTCACCACAAGGTGGTGATCATTTGACAGCTCAGTCCTTCTCTTCACCTGAGTGTCCAAGACATACCCTCACCCATGGTCATGAGCTTTGGGTCATGACCGAAAAGTCAAGATCACAGGTACAAGCGGCCAAAATGAGTTTCCACCACTGGGTGGCTGGGCACTCCCTTAGAGATAGGGTGAGGAGCTCGGTCACCCGGGAGGAGCTTGGAGTTGAGCCACTGCTCCTCCACATCGATAGGAGCCAGCTGAGGTGGCTCGAGCATCTGTTCTGGATGCCCCCTGGACGCCTCCCTGTGGAGGTGTTCTGGTCATGCCGCACCAGAAGGAGGCTCCGGGGAAGACCTAGGACATGCTGGAAGGACTATGTATGTCGGCTAGCCTGGGAACGCCTGGATATTTCCAAGGAAGAGGTGGAGGAAGTGTCTAGGGAGAAGGAAGTCTGAGCATTTCTGCCAAATTTAAAAACTGAATTAGCTTCTGACTGGAGTCAAAAGCTGTGGGCAAAATGTGACCTCAGCTTTAGCATGATAGTGGTTCTAAAAGGACTGCTTAAATCTTTGTGTTGCAACATTAAGGACTAATATTCTAATATATATATATATGCTGAAGCAATTGTAATCCCAATGAGTTAGAATAATTCAGCAATACACCAAATTCATTCTGGTATGCCACAGCTAGATGGTGGAGGTATCCAAAGATAGATGATTTTTAATTTAATTTTATTTTATTTTATTGTCAGAATTCAGAATAGCAGCGGAATGATAATATTTGTAGAATTTCTATTGAAACAAATGAGATCTGAACATCTGAGTTAAGAGTTAAGAGTTGAGCTTGGACTGATGGCAGTGCTAGACTTCTTGCAATAACACAGATGAGTCAACAGTGTCCATTCAGCTTTATTCCTGTATAAATTGTCTGTGTATTGGACAAACACTCATAGATAAACAGTTACAAACTAGAAACCTATGAGCTATGACTCAACATCTCATCAGCCAGTTATTTTCTTTAATAGTCCTCCATTCCATTTAATTAAATATATAATGTTCATGCCCTCTCTATAACAATGACTTATCTGTTGTCCTTTCATTTTTATGTTTTCTTCCCTGTGCACTTTGAAATCTTCTTCTGTATGTCTGCCCTCGTGCAGCTCACCAATATGTCAAGTGTTCCTGCCCTTTTGATGTTATAGCTGCTATCTTCTTCAATCAGTCGCTTTCATTGTCACTTTTATGCTTACTTTGACTAAGATATCAAAGAGGCAGCTCCAACCACCAACCCCACACACTCAGCTACAGTGATGTCTATGCTTCACTGAGCCAGATCAATGCACGCAACGCTGCTGGACCTGACAGCATTCCTGTGTGTGTGCTCAGAGCATGTGCTGGCCAACTCACAGTGGTCTTCACAGACATTTTCAACCTGTCCCTTACCCAAGCAACAGTCCCTACATGTTTCAAATCCACCTCCATTGTGCCAGTGCCGAAACACTTCACCCCGATCGGCTTGAACGACCATCTGTTGCACTCACACCCATCGTTATGAAGTGCTTCGAGCGACTGGTCCTGGTACACCTAAAGGACAGCCTCCCATCCACACTGGACCCTTATCAATTTGTCTACTATAGGAATAGGAGCACTGAGATATGCAGCGCTGCACTCTGTGCTCACACATCTGGACAATAACACAGTAACACATATGCTAGAATGCTGTTTGTAGACTTCAGCTCAGCATTCAACACTGTTATCCCCTCCAAGCTAACTACTGAACTTGGAGATGTGGGCATCAGCAACTGCCTCTGTAACTGGATACTGGACTTTCTGACCAGCAGACCACAGCATGGTCACACCACCATCACCCTCATGCTGGTACGCTGGTGCTCAGCCCATTCTTCTACTTTCACTTCACCTACAACTGCAGGCCTATGCATGGCTCCAACTTCATTATCAAGTTTGCAGAGGACACCAGGGTGATTGGCCTTATCAGCGACAATGATGAGACAGCCTACAGGGAGGAGGTACAGCACCTGGCGACATGGTGCGCTGACAGTAACCTGCTCCTCAACACCAGCAAGACCAAAGAGCTCATTGTGGACTTGGGAGGGAGAAAGGAGGCCCACATGACCCTATCCACACAGAGGTGACAAAAGTACTCACATTCTATACTTTAAGTAGAAATACTGACTCAACTCCTCTACTCAAGTAAAAGTAAGAAAATAAATGTACTTAAGTAAAAAAGTAAAATTGTTTTTTTTTCCATAAATCATAAATTATACACAATACATCTCCACAAAACTAAAAAACTTCAACACAAAAAAGGAAATAATTCTTCTTTTATTAACAACCTTCACAGAGCTGGTACAGGGAACAAAACACAACACATTCTCCATGAATCATTCTTGAACAGTTCTTTTAAATATGGCCATGGATGGGGAATTCCTTGCTTTGCTGAATCTGCTGCACCTCATGGAGGTTGAAAAAGTAACAAGCCTGTTTTGTCGTCAGACTCGGAAATACTCCTTGGGTCCCTTTCTTCCTCCATGTCGGACTGCAGGTTTTCTCTCTATCATAACCTGCATACTCGATTTTCCTTGTTACTTAGTTACACCTTTTACGTTGTGTCATCATCCGCGGAGGCTGAAAAAGTAACAAGCCTGTTTTGATATTTTCATTGTCCATTGAGCTAGTGACTTACTTAGCTTAAGGTATCATTCGAACACATCCACCTGTAAATAGCGTTCATAGCTTCCACTGAGACCGTACATATACTAATGGCACATATTCCTTTGTATGTTATAATGTGTTTATTGTACTCACACTTGTAGATATGTTCATAGCACATCCGTCTTTATATTATGTTCATAGCACTGCCTTAGTGTACACACTGTAGATACTGCACTTTTGGTTAGATGCTAACTGCATTTTGTTGCCTTGTACAGGTGTAATGACAATAAATTTTAATCTAATCTAATCTAATCATTGCACAGAAATATGAATTCTCTGTAACCTGCCATATGCTCTAAGACGTAAAGCGGGGATTTGAATGCGAGGATATGCTTTAAGCGTTACAAAATTAAAATATGAAAATGAGAATTATGCTGTCAAATTGAAAGATACTACTCCTAAAGATGGGAGTATCCCAGTGTAGCAGTACCTGCAATTTATTAATAAAAAACTGCCATACTTCTCTCCACACACATTTTGTTTTAAAGTTCACAACTTATTCAGTCCTGCAATTACAACTGCAGCTTTAGATCAACCTAAATAGTTTTTGTAAGTGTTTTTGATCCCAATACAAAAGGTACATGTGCACAAAAGCACATGGAGCTCTGTTATAAGTCACAGGTAACATCATTTATGTAATGAGTCATGAATACTGTAATGTAGCATATTACTATATAGTATATAAAGTACACACCGATCATCACACCTGAAAATAAACATTTCCTTTTGAATTGTGTAGGTCAGGTATAAGTTTATCTGACCACAGCAAAATACAAGGTTAATACAGTTTGTTGAGCTGGAGTGTATTTGCCATGCAGCATGCAGTCACCCAGGAGATGTTATTAAGCTTTCTGCATTGCCTCTGCTAATCGTAAAACAATAATAGAGAATTAACTTTACAGATTATACTCCAGATGCAAACCTTATATTCATATTATGTTTACAGTTTAGTTCCTTGGTTGGCTGGCTGATTGAATGATTGGCTAGTTGGCTGGTTGGCTGCAATAAGCTGCAGATCAGCAGTACTGAGTTAGTTGAATCTGGTAGAATCTATTAGTTCTGGGGAATTTCAAGTGAATGCGCAAATAGAGCTGACACTATCAGCTGGCTGCACACCTGGATAGAGAGAAAAAGAGGGGGAGAGAGAAAGGGGAGAAAAGAGGAGAGAGAGTGGAGAGATGATGCCTAATGTGGTGTGTAATGCTGTTTTTCTGTCTGTGATTGGCTCCATTTAACCCTGAGTAACCCCTCGTCCACCCCCACTTCTTGGCCAGCCACCTGGACGACTGGCTGAGCTGCTGCCAGCCTCATACAGATCGCATATGAGGAAGTGTACTTTTGCTGCTTTCTCTACTTGCCTTTAGAAGGAAATTCATCGTTATCTGTCATGACCCAGTGGCCGTTATCTTGCTGTGCAGTCTCAGCCACATCTATTGTGAATCAGCAGAAACCAGAACCTATCATTGGTCACACAGAGAAATATTTGGAGTAGTGGACACACTGGAGTTGGAAAAAGAGGAAGAACTAGTAGGAAGTGCTACAAATTAAGAAATGATTTTAAACCAAGATCATTGCACAGATTCCTCACGTGGAAAAACTGGCATGTATTCAATATTCCTATGCTATATATTTCTCATCATCCATATCTGATAGTATAAACATGTAACAGACAGCCTAAAAAAGTGAGATAGTGGCCCCACATTCATTCAGTAGTGCCATGAGCAAAAAATAATGGTCTGATAAGGTGGATTTTTTCCATAAATGTAGATTAGACCACACTGTCAGCTGTCACATTCATAGGGGATTAATATCCCAGGGAATGTGGGTGATTAAACATTAGTCATGCTGAACTGATCATTCATAAAATTGTTACCAGTCCCAAAAAGTAAATGATTCAATTTTACATTCCATGAGGATGTGCATATAACCACAAGGCAGAAAACCCACTGGTACCGTGTCATGATAGCATATAAAATACTTATACTTGCTGGAAAAACAATGATAGGCCTGAATGTCCCAAACAAACCATAGACAAAAACAGAAAACAGGGGCAGAGAGGGGTATGATATGTTACAATGGTCCTTAGTCGAGAACTAAGCCATGCAGTTATGTGTTATGTGCTTTAAATATATAGGGCACCAGATATCACATTTCTTAATCTTTTCAAACCATGCCACACGCTGATAGTCAACATCCAGTGGCTGCAATGATGACTTTACAACAGGATATGAGCCATCGCTCAAGGCAAACTAATTGTGCGCAGTTATACAGTAAGCTACACATACACATTACAGGGTCAGACAGACTGATTTTCCAGTATCTAAAACAATGCATACCCAAGAGTAAGGAAAAATATTTTATGGATGGATGTCATTCAATTCTAAGTCATGCTTTGTGAGGGAATGATAAATGGTCTTATACTTGTATAATGCTTTTCTACACTCAAGTGTACTCAAAGCGCTTTAAAGACTCTGTAGCTACTGCTTTCCTTAAGCTAACAGGAATAGGTGGAGCTTAGTAAGCTTTGTTGTCAGGATTGGTTGTTGTTAGGTATACCTCTTTTTCTCTCTCTGTCTCTTCAATGTGGTGACAGAGGTTGCGATTCTGCTTGTGCAATTCCTCAGTTCTTCAGTCTTCAGTTAGTGGGCAGATGTCTAGACAGCCATTCTCAGTTTATGTACTTAGAGTAATAGTGAATAGAATAAACTATTGTTGTTATCCACTCGAGCGTCTCTGTATTTTGGGTCCAAGACACCGCAAACCCTAATACTCTGTACCACATGTCACTATCTCCACATGGTCTGGCTGATCCAATTGCCTCTCATGCATGCATTTTGTGCCTTGTATTGATGTGTTGATATTGGACCTTTTAAAGTTTTTTGTTATTGCAGGGTGGGTGAATTATGATTCATAACTTTGATTCTGAATAGATTCACAAATGCAAAAAAACATATTTTTATAATAGTGGTGATGGAACACTAACCCCAACTGGTAGTGGCAGATGGCTGCCCAAACAAGGATTGATCCGTTAAAGGGAGTTTTTCATCACCACTGTCGCCAAGTGCTTGATCATAAAGGATTTGGTGGGTTCATATAAAGAACCTTGAGATGATTTTATTGTAATTTGGCACTATACAAATAAACTGAATTGAGTTGAATTGAATTGAATTAAACAAAACAAAAAAAACTCAATTGTATGGTACAACACACTCAGCATACAGCACACACATACATACACAGCATGCTACATGAAAGTAGGCTAAGCTTTGCTAATAAGAGTTTTTAAATTACTCTGTCAGTTTTGATTGTACAGATAAGAGCAATACATCATTCAAATCTCTAAAGGGTCTAGTTTGATTTCTATACACTCAGGACAACAAAAAGCTGTGCATTTGTAAAATAAAAAAAGCAGACAAGGTGCGCTCTCTGCCTTCTCTGTCTCTGTCACCTGTCTTCACAGACAAATAAAACAAGCTGAATCTCAGTGAATACTTCCCTCAAAGATATGAGAAATATATGTATAGAAGGCTTGAAATGTTTTCTTTTAAATGAAACAAAGTTGAAAAGAAATAATCTCTTTTTATGTAATCCATATGAAAGTAAGGAGTGGTACGGTTTCTCCCGTTTCCTGTGGGCGGCTGTGGCTCAGGAGGTAGAGCAGGTCGAACATGAAACAGGGTGTTGGTGGTTTGATCCTTGGCCCTTGGGCAAGACACTGAACCCCAAGTTGCCCCCAGTGGCTGTTCCACCGGTCTATGTGTGAGCGAGTGGGTGAATGGACAAATAGTTCATTCATCACTTTGAGTACATGAGTGTAGAAAAGCGCTGTACAAGTATAAGACCATTTACCTCATTATACAGTAGCTAATGTGATCCCACCTCACAATGAGCGCACTCTTCATATGGAAATAATCTGAGGTGAGCCAGGTAATTATGCCCCCGAGAAATGACGTAAAACCTCAGACTTCCTCACAGAATTATGTACTCACTACTTACTCACTTTTTCTGCACATTTGGATGATGGCATGGTACGCAGGTGAAGAAGCATTTTGGATGGTTCCAGACAGCGACACAGAGTTTACTTTGTCCTCAGAGGAATAACGCGACTCAGGTGATGAATGTTTGCATCTGCATTGTATTGCATTACAGTAATTCTCTCTCAGCCACATTCCTGACTGAAAGGCTCATTATGTGGGTCTTTGTCTTCTCAGGTGAATCATATGATTATTCATGATCAGACACGCCTTCTTGTTTGTGCTGATTACAGTGTTATCAGACTTTAGCCATTAATATGTGTAAAAGCAACTGAAAAAGCACCAATGTCAGGGCATGTCAAAACTTGTCCAGGGCCCCAAAACACCCTCAGACCCCAGAGGGTTAATAAATGGTGGGACAATACTTCAAGGTAAGGGTAAATAGAATATATTATCATGCATGAAAAATAATGAATACATACATGCATTACACATATTATACAGATATTAATATCTGTATAATATTGTTGGCATGTAAGCGCTGCATTGGCATGTAAACCTACATGCCAGAGAAATACATTAATGCATTTGCATTTTTTTCAATTACTATGAAATTGAAATGAATTACTATGTGTTTCTAATAGATTTTCCTCGCTCAGCAACACACCCGCTGAGAAACCAACTCTGATAATTGGCGATTCCATAGTCAGGAACGTGAAAATAGAGACACCAGCGACCATAGTCAAATGTATTCCTGGGGCCAGAGCGGGCGACATCGAGTCAAATCTGAAGCTGCTGGCTAAGGCTAATCGTAAATATGGGAAAATTATTATTCACGTCGGCAGCAATGACACCCGATTACGCCAATCGGAGGTCACTAAAATTAATGTTGAGTCGGTGTGTAACTTTGCTAAATTAATGTCGGACTCTGTAGTTTTCTCTGGACCCCTCCCCAATCTGACTAGCGATTGGATGTTTAGCCGCATGTCGTCGTTCCGTCGCTGGCTGTCTAGGTGGTGTCCAGCAAACGATGTGGGCATAGACAATTGGGCCACTTTCTGGGGAAAACCCGGTCTGGTAGCGAGAGACGGCACCCATCCCACTTTGAATGGTGCAGCTCTCATCTCTAGAAATTTGGCCGAGTTTATTAGCCGACCTAAAGCCTTATAATCCAGGGTGGGGACCGGGATGCAGAGACTCAGTCTAAAACGCTTCTCTGCAGTTTCCTTAGAGCCGCCGCCCCCCTCAAACCACATAGAGACTGTGTCTGCCCCTCGAACATATAAATCAAATAAATCAGAAGTTAACAGAAGAGGAGTTATTCATAAAAACTTAATAAAAATTAAGACCACTCCTCTTATTGAACAGAAAAACAGAACTGTCAAATGTGGACTATTAAATATTAGGTCCCTTTCATCTAAATCTTTGTTAGTAAATGATTTGATAACTGATCACCAAATTGATCTACTTTATCTTACTGAAACCTGGTTACAGCAGGATGAATATGTCAGTCTGAATGAATCAACCCCCCTCAGTCATAAAAATTATCATGTTCCTCGAAGCACAGGTTGAGGTGGAGGAGTAGCTACAATCTTCCACTCAAACTTATTATTAAACTTTCATCCTCAGAACAATTTTAACTCATTTGAGAGCCTCACTCTTTGTCTCTCACATCCAAACTGGAAAACACAAAACCCAGTTCTACTTGTCACTGTGTACCGTCCACCTGTTCCTTACTCAGTTTTTAACTGAATTCCCTGACTTTCTGTCTGATTTAGTGCTTAGATCAGATAAAGTCATTATAGTGGGAGATTTTAACATTCATGTAGATGTTGAAAATAACAGCCTCAGCATTGCATTTAATTCTATATTAGATTCAATTGGTTTCATTCAAAATGTTAATAAACCCACCCACTGTTTCAATTACACCCTTGATCTTGTTCTGACCTATGGCATCGACATTGAACATCTAATAGTTTTTCCCCCAAATCCTGTTTTGTCAGATTATTCTTTAATAACTTTTGAATTTAAAATGATGGATCATGCAGCGTTTGGAAGAAAATTCCACTACAGCAGATGTTTATCCGACAACGCTGTTAATAAATTTAAGAAAATGATTCCATCTTTATTTACATCTATGCCAAGTATAAACATAGTGGAGGGCAGCTGCTTCAATCCCACTCCCTACCAAATTGATCATGTTGTTGACAGCGCTGTAACCTCACTGCGTGAAATGCTTGATTCTGTAGCCCCTCTGAAAAAGAAGTTAGTGAATCAGAGAAGACTAGCCCCATGGTATAATGTACATATTCGTACCTTAAAGCAGGCATCACGAAGGCTGGAAAGGAAGTGGCGTTCCACAAACTTAGAGGAAATTTTTCTAGCCTGGAAAAACAGTCTACTAACATATAAAAAAACTCTCCGTAAAGCCAGAACTGCATACTATTCGTCACTAATAGAGGAAAATAAGAAGAATCCCAGGTTTCTTTTCAGCACTGTAGCCAGGCTGACTAAAAGTCACAGCTCTGTTGAGCCCAGTGTTCCCTTAGCTCTCAGCAGTGATGAATTTATGAGTTTCTTTACAAATAAAATCACAACTATTAGAGATAAAATTCAGCAGATGCTTCCTATACCTGCAATAAATGAATCTTCTACTACAATAGCTCTTGAATCATCTGTAGGACCTCAGTTATGTTTAGACTGCTTCTCTCCCATAGATCTCTCTGAATTTACATCAGTAGTTGCTTCATCGAAATCATCAACGTGTCTCTTAGACCCCATCCCGACTAGACTGCTTAAAGGCACCCTGCCATTAATGAACACATCTTTATTGGACTTGGTAAATTTATCTCTAGTATCAGGCTACGTACCACAGGCCTTTAAGACTGCAGTAATCAAACCTTTACTCAAAAAGCCTAGTCTTGATCCAGGAGTCTTGGCTAATTATAGACCAATATCCAACCTGCCATTTATTTCTAAAATCCTAGAAAAAGCTGTTGCTAAGCAGCTATCAGACCACTTACACAGGAATGAACTATTTGAAGATTTTCAATCAGGATTTAGAGCACATCATAGTACAGAAACAGCACTGTTGAAAGTTACCAACGATGTTCTCTTAGCCTCAGATAATGGACTTGTTTCAATACTTGTCCTCCTAGACCTTAGTGCAGCATTCGACACCATTGACCACAACATCTTATTACAGAGACTGGAGCATGTGATTGGTATCAGAGGAACAGCGTTAAAGTGGTTCCAATCCTATTTATCGGACAGATTCCAGTTTGTTCATGTCCATGATGAACCTTCCACACGAACAAAAGTTAGTTATGGAGTTCCACAAGGCTCCGTGCTAGGACCGATTCTGTTCACCCTGTACATGCTTCCTTTAGGATATGTCATTAGGAAGCACTCTATTAATTACCACTGCTATGCAGATGACACTCAGTTATATCTATCTATTAAACCTGTTAACACAAACCAGTTAACCAGACTTCAAGCCTGTCTAAATGACATAAAGGCCTGGATGACCAGTAACTTTTTACTTTTAAACTCGGAGAAAACAGAAGTCATTATATTTGGGCCAAAAAATCTCAGAAATAACTTTTCTCAAATTATAGCTACTCTAGATGGCATAACCCTGGCCTCTAGCACTACTGTAAAAAACCTTGGAGTTATTTTTGACCAGGACATGTCCTTTAACTCACACATAAAACAAATCTCTAGAACTGCATTCTTTCACCTGCGCAACATTTCCAAAATTAGGAACATCCTGTCTCAAAATGATGCAGAAAAACTAGTCCATGCATTTGTTACCTCAAGGCTAGATTACTGTAACTCATTACTATCTGGATGTCCCAATATCTCCATAAAAAGCCTCCAATTAATCTAGAATGCCGCAGCCAGAGTCCTGACAGGAACTAGCAAGAGAGATCATATTTCTCCTATATTGGCTTCTCTTCATTGGCTCACTGTAAAAAATATAGAATAGAATTTAAAATCCTTCTTCTCACATACAAATCCCTTCATAATCCAGCTCCTTCATACTTTAAAGACCTCATAGTACCATATTATCCCAATAGACCACTTCGCTCTCAGAGTGCAGGTCTACTTGTGGTTCCCAGAGTTTCCAAAAGCAGAATGGGAGGCAGAGCCTTTAGTTATCAAGCTCCTCTCCTGTGGAACCAGCTCCCAGCCTGGGTTCAGGAGGCAGACACTCTCTATACTTTTAAGGCTAGACTTAAAACCTTCCTCTTTGACAAAGCATATAGTTAGGGCTGGCTTCAGGCAACCCTGAACCATCCCTTAGTTATGCTGCTATAGGCCTAGACTGAGGACCATCGGTGCACTGAGCTCCCCTACCCTTTCTCTCTGCTCTATCCACTCACCCCAAACGGTCGAGGCAGATGGCCGCCCAAACTGAGTTTAGTTCTGCTGGAGGTTTTTTCTTCCGTTAAAAGAGTTTTTCCTCTCCACTGTCGCCAAGTGCTTGCTCATAAGGGAATTGTTGGGTTTTTAGTTTTAGTTTTTGTAAAGTGCCTTGAGATGATTTGTATTGTGATTTGGCGCTATACAAATAAAATTGAATTGAATTGAATTATGACTACTGAGTTAATGATGTTGATGTCTGTATTATAGTTAAGTCTGCACCTGAAAAGACTGGCTAAAGAACTCACCAGTCACAGCAAATGTTTTCTGTTGAATTCCAAAATCACAAAGAACTAAGCATTACTTTTTCATGATTTCAGTAAACCCCCAGTAAAGTGGTGACACTCTTTAGCACCTCTTTAACACCCTCTTTAACATCAAAAAATGCAAGCAAGTAAAAGTTGAGTTTAGAATATTATATCATGGATGTGTTCTCAGTTTAAAAAAAATTCATGTTTTTAAACAGTTGTAATTGTGCCATCATTGCAAAGTAAAATAAAAAATATAATACTGAATATACTGATAATATGAACTTTTACAGATTTATAGAGGTTTTAATCTGAATAATAAATGTCAAAATATAGCAAATTTAAAAGAAAATGTCAGATAAAGAAAGGAAAAGGCCACATTTTACAGACCTACAGATGAAGGCAAGACAAGGCAAATTTATTTGTATAGCACCATTCATACACTACGCAATTCAAAGTGCTTTACAAGGCATGTAATTACATTAAAAGTATGGAAAAGAGTATCTAAAAACAAAGACATTTAACATAAAATAAATTTAAATCAAATAAAGTAAATTAAAATAAGATGTAAAAGCACATTAAGAAAACAAGGATGAACAATTATTTGAAGGCAGCAGTAAACAACAGTGTTTTCAGTCCTGATTTGAATGAGCTGACAGTTTGAGCAGACCTCAGGTGTTCAGGAAGTTTGTTCCACAAGTGAGGAGCATAGTAACTGAATGCTGCTTCACTTTGTTTGGTTCTGGTTCTGGGAACACACAGTAGACTTCTCCCAGATGACCTGAGGGGTCTGGAACCCTCATAGGGAACTAATACGTCTTGAATATATTTTGGTCCACAACCATTTTGTGCTTAATAAACTAGCAATAAGATTTTAAAATCTATCCTTTGACTAACGAAGCCAGTGTAGTGATCTGAGAACTGGTGTGATATGGTCCAGTTTCTTGGTGTTTGTAAGGACTCTGGCAGCAGCATTCTGGATTAGCTGCAGCTGCCTGATTGACTTTTTGCTAAGACCTGTAAACAAGCCATTACAATAATCTAACCTAGTGCAGATAAATCCATGAACAAGTTTTTCTGCATCTTGTTTAGACAGAAAACCTTTTATTCTAGCAATGTTTTTCAGGTGGTAATAGGAAGATTTAGTGATGGATTTTATGTGGTTGTTAAAATTCAGGTCTGAGTCAATGATTACACCAATGGTTTCTGGCTTGATTTGTAGCTTTCAATGACATGGAGTCAAGATGAGCAATGACCTTTGACCTTTCATTTTTGGGGCCAAAAACAATCACTTCTGTCTTGTCTGTATTGAGCTGGAGAAAATTCTGGCACATCCATTCTTTGACTTGATTAATACATAATACATAATCATGAGATGATACTGATATATAAAGTTGGGTGTCATCTGCATAGATATGGTAGGCAACGTTGTAGTATTCCATAATCTGAGCAAGGGGCAGCATGTAGATATTGAATAAGAGAGGTCCAAGAATAGACCCTTGAGGAACCCCACATTTAATTTTTGTTCGCTCAGACTCGTAATTACCAAGTGAGACAAAATAGTCTCTATCTTGTAAGTAAGATTTTAGCCAATTTAACACTGTGCCAGTAACTCCCACCCATGTTTCTAGTCTATCAAGCAGCACATCATGATCAACTGTGTCAAATGCAGCACTGAGATCCAGTAGTACTAAAACAGAGGTTTTGGATTCATCATTATTCAAATGTAAATCATTTAAAATTTTAATAAGTGCAGTCTCAGTGCTGTGGTGTGTGCGAAATCCAGACTGAAGTGCATTAAAAAGATTGTTTTGCACCATAAAACTGTGAATTTGTTGAAAAACTACTTTTTCAATTATTTTTCCCAAAAATTGAAGATTTGATATTGGCCTGTAGTTACTTACTGCTGAAGGTTTTATAACAGCAGTTTTTAAGGCCTGGGGAAACTGCCCTGACTGCAGAGAACTATTGACAATCTGTAATACATCTGGAGCTAAGCTGTTAAAAACATTTTTTTAAGAATTTGTTGGTAAAATATCAAGGCAGCATGATGTAGATTTTAATTGTAGAAGCGTTTCTGCCAGAGCTCTGTAATCAAGGAGATCAAAATGTTCTAGATTCACTGGAGAACAAGGAGGCACGGGTGATATTGTCATGTTCCTTGGACTGCAGCTAGATATAGTTTGTCTTATCTTTGATATTTTGTCTGTGAAAAAAGCTGCAAAATCATTGCAGGACTTCTTGGACAGCAGTTCAGAAGGAACAGAGGCTGCTGGGTTTGTGAGTCTGTCTGCAACAGAAAACAATGCGTGGGCATTATTGCTGTTTCTATTGATAACCTCTGAGATTGCCTTGCATTTTTTAATTTTTGGTTATAGTTGTGATGACTCTCTTTGTCCAAGTCAAAATGAACCTGGAGTTTGGTTTTTTGCCACTTGCGTTCTGCCTGTCTGCGTATTCTTTTCTGAATTTTAACCACTGTGGCATTTCTCCAAGGTGACTTTTTTCTTGCTGACAATACCTTGGTCTTAATTGGGGCAATGGAATCAATAAAAGGTGCATCTCTAGATTGTGCCCTTCGTGACATATGATTGAACATCACTGCCCTGACACGATCATATTAAAATGTTACCATAACATGTAACTGTATAAAACTTTCCAAGCAATATTATCTAACTTAATAGCTATCTTACCTTAGCTTATAAAATCCCAGTATTTTCAGTTGTGAAAGTAGCAAGTCATGAATTTCAGCAAACACACTGTGTAAAATGAATATATGTGTTTTGTGAGGGAACCCTTCAGACAGACACAGAGGTGTGTTTAGGAAAAGTGTAATATACTTTGTGGTATATTCTCTTTGACAGCAACATGATCCAGTTTATTTGCTGGATGACTATTTTAAAAGCTAATATATTTTTCTTTGTCTTCTCCCCTTTCTGTCTTTATTTCTCACACTGTCACTCTGTGTTCTCCCCTTAATTCCCAGCTTTTCCCCTCTCTCTCTTTCTCCATCTCCCTCCCTCTTCCGAGTAGAGCCCCATAACCAGCAGTGATTTGATTACTTTGCGTAGCTACAGTCATTCTTTGTTATCAGCCTTCATAAATGTTTAAGGAGCATTAAGGAGACGCAAACAGAGCAGACGGACAGAGGGGATATCTTAATGCTTAAATGACCATTACCCTTCTCCATTTACAGATTAAAAGCTTTACTTTGTTTCCCTCTGCCTACTACCCATCCTCCCCTCACTCACCACCATCCCTCTCTCTGCATTCTTCCAGGGCTCTGGAGAATCACTTTTGTTTAGGAAGGCTAAGGAAGTGAAGGAAGTATTAGACAACAGTAGAAGAGGTGGGACAAAGAAAAATATGTAAAAAAGTGAAAGAAATAAAAATAAAAATGGTTGATATGTTAGCCTGAGACAAGACAAGACATTGTACACCAGGTCTGGATCCCTTTATTCATGCTTGATACAGTGGGTATGGTGCAGCATGATTTGAACAGCATGTTTGATTTGAAAGGTGTTAACTAGGTATAAAGTAATTTCTGAATATACAGACTAATACCACTTGACGCTGACATCTCACTGGCTCACTTGATTTTATTTTTCACTTAATTGTACATATTTTTCAGTATTTATTATTATTATTACTACTACTATTTTTAAGTTGTGTTTTTTTCATGCTCTGTTTACTACTTTCATTGTGCCTGCTTGGTTACTGCTGTAACACCTGAATTTCCCCATAAAGAGATCAATAAAGTGTTAGCTAATCTAATGATAGTAACAGTAGTTTAAAGACTCTGGCTTTCACTGATGATGAAAGTTACAGGCTAGCAACAACATTTAATCAATGTGTAGGAAAATGAGACTTATAAATAAATATGAGTAAAGTAAGTTTTGAATGCGTTTTTTTAAGCAGTTATAGGCCTACCTGAACAAAGACTAATTGGATTAGCATTGCAAAAGGAAGAACAGCCAAGCTAACAATATATAATATGAATCACAATGATAGTGTTGAGACCAAAAAAAAATGTAAATGCAAATTCATAAACATATAATAGACCACAGCTCTATAATAAGTAGGCTGCTAGGTGTTGAAAAGACAATGATTAGAAAAAGAACAGACTACGATTAGAAGACATAACAAAATGGAAAAGAAGGGAGGAGAAAAAGGGAGAAGGGCTCTTGCTGGTTGACAAGAATTGCAGCACTGGCTGTAGGTGCTGTATAACCTGCACATCACATTAATTACATAAATAAATTCTGCTGTACAAAGAATTCACCATGGTATGTAATCAAGCTTTGTAAATCTAATGATTGCAAACTACCATATCCTCAGAATTTCTCTTATTATATATGGTTAATACATAAATAAAATTGCATATACACATTTCTAATGATAATTTACCTGAAATGTTAAGTCTCAGCTCAGGGTCTGTCCCAGATGTATTCAAGCATGCTGTGGTCAGGCCTCTTCTCAAGAAATCTAATCTTGACCGTGCATTTCTGTCAAAGTTTTCATCCAGCTACATTTTTTTTGGAAAATAATCATATCTTTAAAAAATTCCAATCTGGCTTTAGAACTCGGCACAGACCTATTTAACAAATAGAACCTTTTCTGCCATGATTGGTGACCCTTCCTCCTCTCCAGCTCCTCTGACTTCTGGTGTGCCACAGGGTTCCATTCTGGGCCCTGTTTTATTTTCTTTGTACATGTTACCATTAGGATAGATTATCACAAAATACAATGTTTCTTTTCATCTGTATGCAGATGACTTACAAATCTACCTGCCAGTTGTTTTTAATTCTTCTGACACACTCATATCTATCTGTAGGTGTTAAGACAACTTAAATTTCCACAAACAAATTAATTCTGTTGTCAAGGCAAGCTTTTTTCAGCTACGCACCCTTCCAAAGGTTAAGCTCTTTCTGAACTGCAGTGACCCAGAAAAAACCATTCACGCTTTTATTGGCTCCTATCTTGATTATTGCAACGCTCTTTACATTGGCATTAACCAAGCTGGCATCCATTGATTGCAACTTGTGCAGAAAGCTGCAGCCCGCTTTCTGACTAACACCAAAAAGCATGATCATATCTCTCCAGTCCTGTACTCCCTCCACTGGCTCCCTGTTCAATTCAGAATTCAATTTAAGCTTTTGTTGTTTACTTTTAGTGCAATTAATGGCACAGCACCCTCGTACTTACAGTGGGTACGGAAAGTATTCAGACCCCTTTAAATTTTTCACTCTTTGTGTCATTGCAGCCATTTGCCAAAATCAAAAAAGTTCCTTTTATTTCTCATTAATGTACACTCAGCACCCCATCTTGACAGAAAAAAACAGAAATGTAGAAATTTTTGCAAATTTATTAAAAAAGAAAAACTGAAATATCACATGGTCATAAGTATTCAGACCCTGTGCTCAGTATTGAGTAGAAGCACCCTTTTGAGCTAGTACAGCCATGAGTCTTCTTGGGAATGATACAACAAGTTTTTCACACCTGGATTTGGGGATCCTCTGTCATTCTTCCTTGCAGATCCTCTCCAGTTCTGTCAGGTTGGATGGTGAACGTTGGTGGACAGCCATTTTCAGGTCTCTCCAGAGATGCTCAATTGGGTTTAGGTCAGGGATCTGGCTGGGCCAGTCAAGAACGGTCACAGAGTTGTCCGAAGTCACTCCTTTGTTATTTTAGCTGTGTGCTTAGAGTCATTGTCCTGTTGAAAGGTGAACCTTCAGCCCAGTCTGAGGTCCTGAGCACTCTGGAAGAGGTTTTCTTCCAAGATATCTCTGTACTTGGCCGCATTCATCTTTCCTTCAATTGCAACCAGTCGTCCTGTCCCTGCAGCTGAAAAACACCCCCACAACATGATGCTCCCACCACCATGTTTCACTGTAGGGATTGTATTGGGCAGGTGATGAGCAGTGCCTGGTTTTCTCCACACACACCGCTTAGAATTAACGCCAAAAAGTTCAATCTTGGTCTCATCAGACCAGAGAATCTTATTTCTCATAGTCTGGGAGTCCTTCATGTTTTTTTTCGCAAACTCTATGCGGGCTTTCATGTGTCTTGCACTGAGGAGTGGCTTCCGTCGGGCCACTCTGCCATAAAGCCCCGACTGGTGGAGGGCTGCAGTGATAGTTGACTTTGTGGAACTTTCTCCCATCTCCCTACTGCATCTCTGGAGCTCAGTCACAGTGATCTTTGGGTTCTTCTTTACCTCTCTCACCAAGGCTCTTCTCCCACGATTGCTCAGTTTAGCTGGACGGCCAGGTCTAGGAAGAGTTCTGGTCGTCCCAAACTTTTTCCGTTTGAGGATTATGGAGGCCACTGTGCTCTTGAGTGCTGCAGAAATTCTTTTGTAACCTTGGCCAGATCTGTGCCTTGCCACAATTCTGTCTCTGAGCTCCTTGGGCAGTTCCTTCGACCTCATGATTCTCATTTGCTCTGACATGCACTGTGAGCTGTAAGGTCTTATATAGACAGGTGTGTGCCTTTCCTAATCAAGTCCAATCAGTTTAATTAAACACAGCTGGACTCCAATGAAGGAGCAGAACCATCTCAAGGAGGATCAGAAGAAATGGACAGCATGTGAGTTAAATATGAGTGTCACTGCAAAGGGTCTGGATACTTATGACCATGTGATATTTCAGTTTTTCTTTTTTAATAAATTTGCAAAAATTTCTACATTTCTGTTTTTTTCTGTCAAGATGGGGTGCTGAGTGTACATTAATGAGAAATAAAAGGAACTTTTTTGATTTTGGCAAATGACTGCAATGACACAAAGAGTGAAAAATTTAAAGGGGTCTGAATACTTTCCGTACCCACTGTATATGAGATCTCCTAGAGGACCCTCGTTCAAGGCACAAACAGTGGGGTGATCAGTCCTTTGCAGTGACAGGTCCCAGACTCTGGAACACTCTTCCAATTGAATTACATACCATCTCTGACCTGCCCCTATTTAAAGCTAAACTTAAGACTTACTTATGCAGACTAGCTTTTGGCTCATAGCATCACCCTGATATTTTTGTGTTTTTGGTGTATTTTATATTCATTTATAGTTAGTTATTTTTAGTGTTGTAAAGCACTTTGGTCAACCTGGGTTGTTGTATGGTGCTATACAAATAAAGATTGATTGATTGATCAAAGTGCACATTTTGTTTTACGTTAAAGGTGTACCATAACAGCCAGCTAAAAACCACCCCTCTGCACATTGGAGGCCACAGTTTGATGAATCCAGCAGGATTTCATCATCAGGAAATAGTAGATTGTGTAATATTGCCAGTATCATACAGAATGTTCTGTGCTTTGCAACTGCATATAAATAATCTTTTAATGAAAATTGTAGGTCAGATCAGTGAAAAGACAGAGGCTTTGCAGAGACACTAAAAATGTGGCTGACTAACTATCCAGCCCAGTTTCCCATGAATTAATTCTCACTATGGTCAATTCCATGCCTCACAATTTATGTGCAATACCAATATCCAGTGCCAATGGAGGATAAACTATGCCCTTTATATAGTGACGCAGAAAGTATGGCTGAGGAGATCTGGGTATGCATGGTCATGTTAAGCACCTGCCTTTGATGCAGGAGAGTTTCCGTGCCGCCACAGACAGGCAAAACAGGCAACATTTATCTTTTTATTAACCAACTTTTGATAATAATCAAAACTAAACATGCCTTAACAATACAGAAAGAATAGAAATAAGGAAAAAAGAGTGAATTTCAAAGTGTAAAGTAAAAACAAGAGGTGTGTGTGTGGTTGAGGGGTCAAAGGGATGGAGGTGGCTTTGGAGGTAAAGAGAAGCTGAAGCCTGAATTCAAACAGGGTCATTGGTTAGAGATGGAGGCTGAAAATACTGAAAATACTCAGTGCTAATTCTGGACCTGTTCCTCAGAGACTGAATGGCAGCACTAGAGGGGACACAACACACACACACATACACTCATATGAATGCATGCATGTGCACACACACACACACACATATACACAGAAAAACAACATTAGGCATGTGAATTTGTGCATGCACACCTACGCAGTGACATATAAAGAATTTCACCTGCATTCATGTTCATGTTCTCTTTCTTGCACAGATATACCACACACAGCAGTTTGCTGAGGAGCAGCTGATCGGTTCTGATTTTTGCCAGTGGGGAAGAAACCCGCCTGATTATTTAATAGGTTCAGAATGGCCCTCACAGGGAGCTCTGTGTTTATCTGCATGCATGCGTGTGTTTGTTCAGGTATTTCTATCTTTGTGAGAACTGTCCATGTTTTAGACCCTCACAGTGACAACTTATGAGCCTGAGATTCGAATGCTTTAGGCTTTAAAGTAAAGTTAATAAACCATGACATCTAAATAAATGCTCACTTTTCTACCTTTCATAACAAATTGCTACAAAACAATAGTGATTTAACAAAAACCCCTTTATGGAGACTTTTATATTTGATCTTCACAACACCTGGGGCTCTATCGTTGTGAACCAGTGGCGCACAGCACAGGAGCACAGAGTGTGCAGCATAGTTGCAAACAGCATGGGATTAGTCAGAATACATTAACAATCGCTGTGGTGATGATCAACCATATTGCCCTTTTGCTTCTTAGTTAAAACAGGATGCTATCAGCGGAGTGGAGCCTTCTGATGGAGTTTGAAACCATTGTCCTTGTTGAGGCACTTTAAATTAATTATCTTTTGATGAGACATTTAGTTACTGTGTTGCTCTAGTCGTAGGAGAACTGGTGCTAAATGTAGCAAAATTGGAATTTATAGAGGATGAGATCACTTTACTGGATGCATTATGCCACATGACAGTGTTCTGGGGATGACAATAATTCATACCACAGACACAATGACAGAGACCTCAGACTCACTGGAGATGTAATTTCTTATTACATGCAGTACATGCTTTTGTCAGGGACACACACTGGGCATTGATTAGATGTTGCTTTAAGGTCAAAATGAAGGCCTATTTGGCCCAAATATAGTCGTGTGGCACACCATTAAAAATTGGTCCAGAGAATAATCAGCTAACTGTGGTTGTATGTGTACACCTGAATAGGAAACATTACTGTTTGTCTAAAATAATGTCAGTGTCAATTTTTTGTGAAAGGCTGATACTCTTAGAGAATGTACATGAACCAGATTTTTCTTGATTATTCTGCTGCAGATTTCAGGTTTTGGTGCCTTGAATTTGGGTCTTTTAAAGTTACAGGAACAGGAAACATGTAAAACTCAAATTTTGAGTCTAACCATATTTCCCTGTAAACTGAAATGATACAAAATGTTGTTAGCTTAATTAACTGGCATTAGCTTGATTCATTTGTTTTGATTAATTAGTCTGTAAATAAAGACAATGCATCACTGCTTCCTGCCACAATGCAAAAAGGAAGCCAAGTAAGGCAACAAATGTACATGCTGCTAACTTGCTTTTGTGACAGATTTTGCTACCAGATGCTGTCCAGTAGCAACCAGAGGTTCATCAATACACAAATTTCAATAACCTAATTTCAATAAACAAACATAAAAAAATATAAAATGATGATGAAATTACATTTGAATTTTTACATAGATTAGATAGTTCACTCAGGTCATCAGAATTTGTGAAAGCAATTAGTTTCTGTGACAGCTGGAACCAGCTTGTGATTCAAAGCTAGTATTAGCCTGTTGCTTAGTGCAAAGTCCTGTTCACTGCAGATGTGTAACATAATGCTGAAAGAAATTTAGTAAGAGTGGAACAACGAAAACGTTTTTTGTTTTCTTTAACTAATGTTAGCAGATCGTTATTTTGCTTAGCTTTGATGCTTTTATTTTGGTTGTGTCTAATTTAAGCTGGTAATCACTGATTTGAGATGACAACTGTGGATACACATTGATATCAGCTTTAGCTCATTAAGTTTTATTTAACTAGTCAACCAAACAGTGTTGTTCTTGACTTGTTTTTCTGGTCACTGTGAAGCAGCAGTGTGTGAAACAAAAGTTAGCACATCCAAGTAGGGTACAGTAGAGATTACATCAATATCAGAACATCAGAAATGAACAAAATGAATATGCAGTATAATTAGCACCTAGCTAATTGCTGAGGAAAGTGAACAAAGATAAGGTTTATCATAAATTATATATACAATTACAGAGTTTTTTTATAATATAAGCATCAGATTTGAAAACTGAGTAATGAATAAGCCTTTACTTGACACACACAGCTGTTTATTATCAACCGGTGTCTAGCGCTCCATCAATCCATTCATTATCTATAACCACTTATTCCTATTTAGGGTCATAGGGACCTGCTGGAGCCTATCCCAGCTCTCTTTGGGTGAAAGGCAGGGGTACACCCTGGACAGGTCACCAGTCCATCACAGGGCCACATAGAGACAAACAACCTCACACACTCACACTCACTCCTATGGGCAATTTAGAGTCACCAATCAACC
The DNA here is from genome assembly GCF_900324485.2 of Mastacembelus armatus. Taxonomy (NCBI): domain Eukaryota; kingdom Metazoa; phylum Chordata; class Actinopteri; order Synbranchiformes; family Mastacembelidae; genus Mastacembelus; species Mastacembelus armatus. The sequence goes on from NC_046642.1 coordinate 26,384,283, forward strand.
TGACATACATGTTTTTGGGCTGTGGGAAGAAACCGGAGTACCTGGAGAAAACCCACACAAGCACAGAGTGAACATGGAAACTCCACACAGAAAGGTCTCTGCTGGGTTTTTCCCTCTGATCCACAAGCTGGGTGTCAAGTGTTTCCTCCCTGAAGGATATGTGATGTGTTCTTTAATTTCCTGGGAACAGATGAAAGGGCAGCCTGGTAGACTGAAAACAAGTTATGTCTTAGTCCTCCATCCCTGTTAAGGGAGGGTTTTTCCACTTGAACATATATAGCTTCTCTGACTACTCTCTCTCAAACCACCTTCTCTGTCCAAAATATGTACATTACTGTCATCAAATGAGTGACTTGTTTCCTTTTAATGGAGGTGCACAGCTGACTGTGGTCCTGAGGAGCTGGTTTCTCCAGTGTAGAGTTCTGAGCATTCTTCTTTACACTGGATGACATACACCATGTTGCTCATCTTTTGTTGTGGTGTCTGGTAATTATGGTGAACTAGTCTGTCTCAATGTGTTGGTGGGTCTGAAGTGAACTGGTATGACGTGCTTCCTGAAGATCCCTTTAGGCCTCTGTGAAATCTGTGGATTGTGAATCTCAGCTCTTTCTGCCTGATGTGGATGCTGCCTTATTGAAAGCCCACTTTGGGTAGTCACAGGTTTTTAGGAGTGTCTTCAAGTGTGTGTCCTCCTTCCTCTTGGCTTCCATAGAGGTGGGAATGTTTTTCACTCTATGGTGCAGAGTCCTGATGACACCTTGTTTGTGTTGCGGTAGGTGGAGGGACTCAAATAGCAGGTGTGTGTCTGTGTGTGTGAGTTTCCTATAGAATTCTATTTCCAGGTAACCCTCAGACCCAGGGATGACGATGTCACAGTCAATAAAGGCTAGCCTGTTTTCATTGGTGTCTTCTCTAGTGAATGTGATTTTGGTGTTTACTGCATTAATGTGATCTGTGAAGGCTTAAACTTCCTGAGTCTGGATAATAATCTAATATAATTATACTACACTGCATTGATAAAACATCCTAATCCGTTACATCAGGTTTAGTGTGTAATCAAAAGTCTATTAAACCTGGACCATAAGTTACTAAAACAGTAAACACAATATACAGTTTGTTAGAAATAAAACATCTTTCTGAACATTCATTTCAAATCTGAGGTGGGTGTATGGGCAACAGAGGACTGATAATCAAGGTCTGTGCAAGGGGGTGGATGGTTTAAATGGGTCACACAGGATGGGGGTGTGGGAGTTCAGATAATTGAACCATGGGAGGTGTCATGCTGCATGTGTGTGTTTGTATGTGATGGGGGGTCATATGGGATGAATGTGGCCCGGTTTGGGTATTGGGGTGCTTGATTGGGCTCTGATTGCTAGGGGTGCACCTGTCTTGGGTCTAGTTCTTGACGGGTCTCGGAAGCATATGGAGGTTGTGGGTGTGCCTCGCCTCTTCGTGGGTCACTACTCAGGGGGTAGCCAATCCCCTCTGGTGTAGGGGAGGCCCCAGTGGGCTCTTGGTGGTCCTAGGCGTGCTGGGCTTCTCGGCCTGGGGCTTAGCTTCGGCTGTTGGACAGGTTCATGGTAAGCTGTAGGGTCTTCTACGTGTTCTCTTCCTGGGGGATGGTCCCTGCCTCTGGGCAGCTCCCCAGTCATCCCTTGTTGGTCTCCGTCGGGGATTGTACCTGGTTTGCCCCTGGAGCTTGGCCTTCCCAGCTGCTTGGGGGTCTGCGGTTGTTCTGGCTTTATGGTGCCTCGACTGCCGGTTGCTTAAGATAGGCGTGGCTGTGGTTTTTCACTTGTGCTTGCTGTTGTACCAGGTATTCTTGCAGGAACAACACATATTGTCATGAACAGACTAACTTCTGCTTTCCTTTTTTATAACTGCATAAGGGACTCACTCCCACTGAGACACAGCTGTTGCTGGAAAAGCTTCAGTTGGCATACTTACTGACAAGACTGTAGTGACACAAATAGGCCTGGTATTCCCCTTCAGGTGGGCTTGGTATAGCTCTGGTTCCTTGGTTTTGCTTGTTATCATTTGCCCGTAGAAGCATTGCACATTAGATGTGCACAAGCACACATGCACACACACAGATACATGCACACACACACACACGCACGCACACAGTTAAATGTATGTGACGGTTGTATTATGATTATGTCTTTAGGTTTCTGTATAACATAAATGTTATAATTTTTGTTTCATATCGTGTATTGTTTTGTGTCTGTACTGTACCCCCCATCCCAATCCTCTTCCTCTCTTCTCTGTCCTCTCCTTCCTAACCCACCTGTCCTTTGTATTTTGATAAATTCATTAAAAAAACATGCTATAGAAGGAGTATACTTACTCCTCTTCCAGAGAAACTTTGACTTACACTACAAGGCATTTAAACCTACCTTTCTGTGCTCTCAAACTGCCAAACAGGACAGATAAAAAAAAGCAGTATTGCTGACCACAGAGAGGTGAGACAGTAGATTTATCAATGCACACTGCACTGTGTACTTTAAATCGACTCTCCTAAAGTTTATTTTATAGCGTACATTTTCATTCATCCTGTGTCATGTCATGCCTAAATATAACCGAGTAGTAGGTTATAATGACTATAATAGTCATTATAGCGGGAGATTTTAAAATTCATGTGGATGCTGAAATAATAAAAAGTAATAGTCTCAACATTGCATTTAATTCGATATTAGATTCAAATGGTTTCACTCAAAATGTTAATAAACGCGTTAACGCAAAATCATTTTAACTGCACTAATTTTATTAACGTGCGATTAACGCAGCAGCCCATAGTAGGAGAAATGGAAAATGCATTCATAGACAGTAACGAGTGCAGCAGCAAACAGAAATCGGGAAAGAAAGGTAAGTTCATTAACAAAACAATGTCTGCAGATACTTAACACCTGCCACATCCATACCTTGTGAAAGATTGTTTTCACTGTCAGGGCATGTTGTTCAGAAAAAGTGAGTTGCCCTGTCATCTGAAAATGTAAACAGGCTTGTCTGTTTGAGCAACTGGCTCAGGGCAAAGAAAGAGAAATAATATGAACTTGTGTTTTTTCTATGTTCTTTTTTTTCCATGTGCTGAAAAGGTTCTTTGAAAAACATATATTTTGTCTTTGAAACGTGTCAGTGTTCTTTATGCTGTGTATTTAGGGTAGTTTCATTAATAATAAACATATATTTACATAAAGCATCCATGTTTGTCCATGTCCATGTTGATTAGAATATTAAAAACTTGAAAAGTATTAATTTAAGGTACATTTAGAACGGATAAAAATGTGCGATTAAGTTGCAATTAATCACGAGTTAACTCATGACAATCATGCGATTAATCGCGATTAAATATTTTAATCAATTGACAGCCCTACTTAATAGTTTTCCCCCAAAATCCTCTTTTGTCAGATCATTCTTTAATAACTTTTGAATTAAAGATAAAGGATCATGCAGCGCTTGGAAGAAAATTCCACTACAGCAGATGTTTATCTGACAATGCTGTTAATAAATTTAAGAAAATGATTCCATCTTTATTTACATCTATGCCATGTGCCAACACAGTGGAGGGCAGCTGCCTCAATCCTACTCCATACCAAATTTATTTCACACAGTGCTGTAGCCTCACTGTGTGAAACTCTTGATTCTGTAGCCCCTCTGAAAAAGAAGTTAGTGAATCAGAGAAGACTAGCCCCATGGTATAATTTACATATTCGTACCTTAAAGCAGGCATCACGAAGGCTGGAAAGGAAGTGGCGTTCCACAAACTTAGAGGAAATTTTTCTAGCCTGGAAAAACAGTCTACTAACATATAAAAAAGCTCTCCGTAAAGCCAGAACTGCATACTATTCATCACTAATAGAGGAAAATAAGAACAATCCCAGGTTTCTTTTCAGCACTGTAGCCAGGCTGACAAAAAGTCACAGCTCTGTTGAGCCCAGTGTTCCCTTAGCTCTCAGCAGTGATGACTTTATGAGTTTCTTTACAAATAAAATCACAACTATTAGAGATAAAATTCATCAGATGCTTCCTATAGCTGCCATAAATGAATCTTCTACTACAGTAGCTCTTGAATCATCTGTAGGACCTCAGTTATCCTTCTCTCCCATAGATCTCTCTGAATTCACATCAGTAGTTGCTTCATCTAAATCATCAACGTGTCTCTTAGACCCCATCCCGACTAGACTGCTTAAAGGCACCCTGCCATTAATGAACTCATCTTTATTAAACTTGGTAAATTTATCTCTAGTATCAGGCCACATACCACAGGCTTTTAAGACTGCAGTAATCAAAACCTTTCTAAATAAACCTAGTCTTGATCCAGGAGTCTTGGCTAATTATAGACCAATATCCAACCTGCCATTTATTTCTAAAATCTTGAAAAAGCTGTTGAAAAATCTATGTGACCACTTATACAGAACTATTTGACGATTTTCAATCAGGATTCAGAGCACATCATAGTACAGAAACAGCACTTTTAAAAGTCACCAACGATCTTCTCTTAGCCTCAGATAATGGACTCATCTCTGTACTTGTCCTGATAGACCTTAGTGCTGCATTTGACCACAGCATTTTATTACAGAGACTGGAGCATATGATTGAAATCAAATGAACAGCGTTAAATGGTTCCAATCTTATTTATCGAACAGATTCCACTTAGTTCATGTTCATGATGAACCTTGCATGCGCACAAAAGTTAGTTATGGAGTTCCACAAGGTTCTGTGCTAAGACCAATTTTGTTCACTTTATATATGCTTCCTTTAGGCAATGTTATTAGGAAGCACTTTATTATTTACCACTGCTATGCAGATAACACTCAGCTTTATCTATCTATGAAACCTAATAACACAAACCAGTTAGGCAGACTTCAGGTGCATCTAAAGGACATAAAGGCCAACTTTAAAACTCTGAGAAAACAGAAGTTATTGTATTTGGGCCTAAAACCCTCACAAACAGCTTTTCTAACAATATAGCTAATTTAGATGACATATCCCTGGCCTCCAGCACTACTGTGAAAAACTGGAGATAATTTTTACCAGAATATGCCCTTTAATTCACACACAAAACAAATCTTCAGAACTGCCTTCTTTCACTTGCGCAATATTGCAAAAATTAGAAACATCCTTTCTCAAAATGATGCAGAAAAACTAGCTTCTCTTCATTGTCTCCCTGTAAAATCCAGAATAGAATTTAAAATCCTTCTCCTCACATACAAATCTCTTCATGATCAAGCTCCTTCATACCTTAAAAACCTCATAGTACCATATTATCCCAACAGAGCACTTCCTTCTCAGAGTGCAGGTCTACTTGTGTTTCCCAGAGTTTCCAAAAGCAGAATGGGAGGCAGAGCCTTTAGTTATCAAGCTCCTCTCCTATGGAACCAGCTCCCAGCCTGGGTTCAGAAGGCAGACACTATGTGTACTAAGACTAGACTTAAAACCTTCCTTTTTGACAAAGTTTATAGTTAGGGTTGGTTCAGGCAACCCTGAACCATCCCTTAGTTATGCTGCTATAGGCCTAGACTGCCTGAGGACTATCTTTTGGCTGCATAAAAGTATTACAATGCAACACACATTTGTTTTGTTTTTCAGGATGATATTCGGACCACTCTAGCGTATAATTTTATATACAAATCTCTGCTGGTCTAGAAGTAAGAACCACTGATGTCAGGAGGTGAGGGCAGGGTTATTTCAACCAACAAAATCAAGTGTGACTGTGATTGGTTGCCAGTATAGGGTGACGATTTTTGGACGATTAAATTGCTGGGGTTAAAATGACCCCAAGGATAAATGATGGTGGTAAAAGGCAACAAACAGCAAACCAAGAGTAACAAATTGGTTAGCTTATGTAACCTTTGCCAGCATCCACTGTGATAATTGTTAATATTAGTCAGTAGCAGATGCAGAGAGATCTACATGGCAACACAACCTTGAAATATTTTCAACTGAGCATGGTTACATTTAATTACTTTTGGATTAAACCTTTTACTGATATGAAAAAGAATATGCCATTTCTTTTTTCAAGTGTCACCTTTAAAGACAGTTTTGTTTAGGGCTAAAGCAATGAAAGTGATTAATGGAAGGTCCTTGCAAGTATAGCAATTTAACTGTATATCTTTGTGTGTGTAGGTGTGTGTGTGTGCTTGTTTTCTGTTGTGCCACCATCAAATGAGTTTTTAGATATCAGTGTGTTTTCATCAGTCCCACACTGACAGGCTCTATTAAAAACACCCTTGGACTCATTCTCATCACAGTTTGACAGGAGTAATTCCCATGGCACACAGGGTGACGAGATGAAGAGCAGACAGGAGTTAACACAGATCCAATTTTAATGTAGTTTTATTGGACTTGATTTATTTACTATGTAAGGCCAATATTAACATGCAGGTTCTTAACTGGTAAATAGAAACTACAGGACAAATCATTCACAGCATTAGATTGAACCTGTTTTTAAAAAGTCTCTCAGCAGACTTTTTAGAGAATTAAATGCAGGAAAGAAGGTATTGTCACTGAGGCTTGGATCTTGCTGTATCAGGCCATTTGTGTAGGCTGCAATCTGTCCTGTACTTAAAACTACTGCCTGAAGGAAAATCAATCTGCCTGAAAAGTCAGTTCAAATTACTGCGATCTCTGCATGTAGTACGTGTGCATCATTATGTATATGTATGCTTATTACTCTGGCCATATGTTCAAGCAAGTGATCTCCCCCGTGAGTGTGAATTTCACTCTGCTGTTTGGAGACTTGATCAATGCAGACTTTTGCAGATGTAAAGGAGTGTTTACTCCTCATTGTCCATCTGTAAGCACTATGCCTAACATGTTTAAAGCAACAGTTATTGTGGCTGTCAATGTCATTATCCTGCAGGTGTTACAAAAAACACTGCTGTTCACTCACAATGTACAATATCTCAAAATGTACTGCTTTTCTGGAAGTAAAGAAAAGCTTGTCATTACAGCTATCTGATGTATGAGACTGAGAGTTCAGAAGAGCTTTTCCAACAACACAAACCACCTTTTACATCAACACAATTGACACAGCTCCCTTTGCTACAGACAGTGCTAACCAGTGTGTCCTGACAAATCACAGATTGACAATGGCATGACAAGTAGCCTCATCTGATTGGTTAATCCTTGCATTTTTCACCAAGAGATGTCAACCCTAGCCTTTCCTGCTCCTGGAAATGCCAATAGCCTACAGTACAGAAATACCTAAATTGTAAACCTGTTTTTATTAAAATGACAACTGCAGTCTGAAAAATCATAAAGCCCTAAAGGGGATATGTACAAAACTGTATCAGCTAAACTCACATATGAACAGCTTAATCTCCATGACAACTGAACCGAACTACATCACCTGAAATGTAGCCTGGGATATCTGGACTTTGAGTTGGGGTGAATCCAAGTCCAAGTCCAAGAGTGTGAATATATATATATATATAGAGAGAGAGAGAGAGAGAGAGAGAGAGAGAGAGAGAGAGAGAGAGAGAGAGCCAGTAATATTTTAATGAAGATGATATTTTCCTGTATTTTTCTGCTTCTTCTTTCTGTGAAGGAAAATACTCAAAACGCATTTGGTGCAATTGATCTGTGTGTGAATACCTTCGAGTGACACTTTAACCTCACCGAAACAACAAGATATGTAAATCTGCAAAAGTCATTAGAGAAGAACAGCCACACTGGAAGTCAAGGGTAAGGAAATGTCAGCTTGTACATTTATTTTTTTATTCACAGGTGAACACAGCAGAGGCATGGAGTGTTCCATATCCCCTCAGGGGCACATTCAGCAGGGCAAACTGTCAAAGAATGATCAGAATCAGAAATATTTCATGCGAGGCCACATATATGCCCCCTGGAGATACATAGTTTTTCACTAACACTGTTTAAGACCAATCAAAAATTGATCTCTCTTAATGGGAGTCAATCTTAACCCTATTTTTTACTTGTGTTCAGGAGAGGACAGTTGGAATTTATGTGTTTAAGTAACAAAGTTTCACCAAACAGTCCAACAAGCAGAAAACACAGGACCAAGAGAGCGCTGGATGGATCTCACACTTAGATAGGAGAGAGTGGGGAAAGCCCTCGGTTAATGTGTCTCCCTCACTCTGGCACTGTACACTGACATGCTTTAGACAGAAAGCAGGAGGGAGGGAACTGGGAAGGGGAAGTGGAGAGACTGATGGGAATGTTTTCAGTCAGTCAGTGTTTAAATGAAGTACATTTTTCTCCACCTGCTTGTTGCCTGAGCCCAGGCTTTGGTTGGGAATTAAAAAGGAAAGGTTTACATTTGACAGAATGAAAGAGAAAGAGAGATCTGTCCATTTTCAGACAGAGGTATGAAAGAGCAGAGTCCCCTTCAAGTGACAGCTCAATCGGTACGGCTGTCTTCTGACTGGAGAGACAACTTTTCAGTGAATCAGACTGCAGCCACTTGCTCATGAAAGCCAGTCTCATTTCGTGTGTATGTGTGTGTGTTTGTGTGTGTGTCAGAGTGAGTGCGAGAGAGTGTCATTGCCTCAATCTCCATGGGGATGATGTCCTATTCAGCCAGGCACCTGCCAGGATAAGAGGTGAGGCAGGAGGGGGTTCAGTCAGTCAGTCAAGCAGGGGAAAAAAAGCATCAACATGACCATTGTGCCCTCACCAGGTGTCAGTGTATTGAAAAGAATCAGCCTTCCAAAGATCATTCAGCTCCATTTACCTTTTGGGATCACCCAGGGTGCAACAACCTAGATGAGACCAGCATTACCATGGCAACGTATGCCAACGGTGACAAGCTTGCATCTGTGTTGGCTGAAAAAAACATTCAGCTAAAGACAAAAAACAGTTTCCAGAAACACAGCTTGGATGTGATGCAGGAGCGCAGCTTTTAAAGAACACAGGAAAACCCAGGAGTCCATGAGGCCATACCAGGACGGTCCTAGACTCCAGGAAAACCTTAACAATCCATTCATCAGATATTTAATGGTACAGAAATAATTCCAGTCAGCATGTACAAGAATGAGACACAACAGAATATGAATCAACAACATAGATATTCTTATATGGGTCTTGCAAAATCATATAAATCAAGGCTAATAAATTGTCAAATGAGAAGACATTGCACACAAGTCCCTTGCTACACACATTTTGACATGGTTTAACAAACAAAAAGTACAAAGCTGATTGATAGACCCTGCTGTTTAAAATGGAATCTAGAGGTTTTCTGCTTGTCAAGGGCTGGCAGAGTTTTTCACTAATATTTGGATTAAGTGGTACGAGTAGATATTAGCCAGTGACTATGAACTATGAACTCCAAAAATAGCACCAGTCCAACTCTGGTCAGGGCTGCTAGAAGTATTTTCATGTTTTGTCATGTCAAATGCCCTAAGAATATAAGGGTTCAGTGAAACCATCACCATGTTTGACAAACAATTTTACACATTCTTCCCCATAAAAACATTTAATCCATAAAACATAAAGGTCAGGTGGTTTTGTTAGAACTGTGCTTAGTCCAGCATGATCAGTAGTTCATGGTGGCTAATGTTAGCTGTGTTGCCGACATTTTAATGACTCTTCATTATGTTATTATTAGGATAGACAATGTTTTATGACTTGTCAGTAGTGGCCAAGTAACCATCGTTACGTAGTCTGACTCAAAGTAGTAGGGCTTTCTCTCTCTGAGTAACTGCTGTTTCCATGCCAACATTGTATGCAATATTTTAAGAATAAAGTTTGAATGTTGTACAATGTTGATGTTCAGATGTTGTAAACCATTGTACAACGATAATACTTTATAAGAAAATATATTTGTGTAAAAAGAGGATAGTGTGTGATAGTCTGTGATAAACTTCTTAAGTGTATCAGCCCACGTCTGTGAGATCTCTCACTGTATCAAGTTGATCACTGGTGCACAATGGCAGCTCAGAGAAGAATCATCAAAGTAAATACACAAAGCAGCATTGTCAAAGATGTTTTAAAAAAACATACAACTGTTTTAGGGGGGACTTTTGCTTTAATATTGCTTGATTCCAATGTAATAAATTGAAAGCAGGGATCCAAGAAGCAGCGAGTCAAGGGCAAACGCTGCAGGAATTTCAGTTTAGTTACTGTTTGTGCATCTTTGTTTATCTGTGAGCATGAATGAGAAATAAATGGTAGTGAACAAATGTGTGTGTGAATTAGAAATCCAAAAAAGGAAGTGTGTGTGTGTGTGTGTCTTTGAGTGCCGATATGCCAGGACGTACAGAGTGTGAAATGGAGCAGGGAGGTGCAGGCTTCAACTGCAACACATTGCAACACACACGCACACACATGCACATCTCTCTCTACCTATTCCTCTCTCACCCTCCCCCCTCCTGTCATTTTTGCTTTCCTTCCCTGTTTTTTTCCAATTCCATTCCTAACCCTTTCCTCCTCTTGTCCTGCCTGTGCTCTTTTCTCCCTTTTCCTTTTCTTTCCATCGCTTCCTCTACCTCTATATCTCTCTGTCGCTGCTTTATTCTGCTTTATCTCTCTGGATAAAGCTCTCCCTGCTATGGAGTTTGTTTTTCCCCCTGCTCTGTCTTTATCTTCCGTTTGAATGCCGTGTATGTGCAGTTGGAAAGAGAGACACAGAGAGAGAGAAAGAAGAGAGACAGCATCCCCATGTCAGGCCAATGATGGATTAGAATACTAAAATACTGGAGAGAGAAAGCAGACACACTAGACACTCAAATCTGACATGGTGTGTGTGAGTGTGTGCATGCATGCACTTTCGTGCATGTAAATCTGCTGCACGGTAATAGAACAATAAAAAGAATGCTTCTTTCCAAGCACACACACACACACACACACACACACCCTAGAGGCTTTCCTTCTCTATCTCTCTCTGAGTTGATTTAACGCATGGCTTCTCCGCTTGTTTATTTCAGTACATATTAATGTAAATCACTGGTGTCCAGTCCCTCCTCTCACACATTCTCCTCTGTCTTTCTTTCTCTTCCCATCTATCCTTCTTGGCGTCCTGCCACCGGGTGTTGGCCCCAATGACAAACAGTCGAGACAACAATTAAAATGGACAACAGGGTCCGGTAAAAGGCCGTCACTCCAGCCCCCACTGTCCATGTCCATCACATGCCTGCCCTGCCTTGATGATCTCAATTAACCCCTGCTATTGGTGGTAGGAGGTGTGGGTGTTGGGGGTGACCTGTCTATCTACAGAGCAGAACACGATGGATTAAGGCAGTGAATCTGAGTTCACAGGAATCTGCTCATGGGCTTTTGAAGTAATTGTCTGTACACCATATGCTCACTTTTGTCATTTGTAGAATTTAACTGTCTTGTTGTTACAGACAGAACTTAGTAATTAGTGCAATCACAGACTGCTATGGCCTTAGGAAAGGCACTGATATCTACCTCAGAAGTAGTTCAGTCAGCACACTTATATGGGATGACTAAGTGGAGCAATGACAAACATCAAGCTCAGCTGAGTAGAAAGAGTGGAGTGCAAGGCCATAACAACTTGCCCTGAGTGGCAATGTAGACTAAAGGTGGACGCTGGAGTCTTTTGAAATGCTCAAGAATCCTCTAACATAAATGGCTCACAAAGGTCCCTACCCTCTGATACATAGAATCCCATAGAGGCGTCTTCTGAACAACATACAGGATCATCATCATCATGAAAACAATTATAAACACACAACAAGCGTAACAGATTACTGTGAGTTAATGAGAACTGTCAGTGAGATGTCTTTCTGAGAGCTTTTTGCCCTGATGCCTTGTAGATATTCTTAGGAATAACGTTACAATTACAAAACCACCATTTGGTCATTTGGTTCAGTTACATATGGTTACACTGAGACAGATAGCTAACTCTGGGCTGTGTATGACCTCCAACATGCCTCATCAACTCAAACCTCATCATAGCATAATTTTCCCATCTAACCATATGTGACCATGTCTACCACAAAAAAAAATTGTTAAACACAAATTTTACTATTAATACCATACAATATATGATCATTGAATAGTGTCACTGGTAAAAAAATCTTTCTAGTTTAAACAAAGGGCTAGCATTATTTTCTTATTTACTGTCTGTCATATCAAATCTCATGAAAGAACCAACAAATCTCTCTGCTCAATGGTTCTTATACTTGAGATATAAATCTTTTCACAAACACTTCACAGATATAGTTTTATTTTAAGACAAGGCTTAGTAAGTGCTAAAAAGAGCTACTTGCTGTAGTTTTTTTTTTCTGAGTTCACAGGAATCTGCTCATGGCCTTGCTCATGGAAGAACGACTGCATTTGTTGGGGGCTAATTTCATTGGTAGATTAATCCACATGTGGTGTTACAGTTTTGGTTTAGATTTTCATGAGATTTATTGACAAGAAGACAAATAGAGAGTTTAACCTTCTTTAAACACTTATTTAAGTCTACATTTGACACCAGCTTACTTCAGTATGTTTTCACAGTGCACAAGGTGTTTCTTTAACCTTTCCAAAACTGCTGTGACCTATGCCTCTGATGACTCCTTGTACAGCTTAATGAAAGCACTTCATGGAGACATTTAGAGTCATGACAATGAATGAATGTTTCATTGTAATCAGTATGCTCTGTTATGACTGATTGCTGTTTATGACTCTTTGGTAATCGGCAAACTCCCCCTCACAGAACAGCAGTATTTACTGTTCCGCCTGCTGAAAGTGAGCTTCACTCTGTCTTTGCTCTGTGGCTCACAGACGCTTTGTCTGAGGGTGTGTTCAGACAGGATGGCCTTTGAGATGTAAGTATGTGTGAGTGTTTCTCAGTGGTTGGATTTAACAGCAGTGCCTTACATAAGAGACAGGGAGGTTAAAATGCACTGTATCTGTCACCTCTCTTTCTGTCTTCATTCTTTCATTTCCTTTGTAGTTTGTTTCCTCCATTGCTTCATAAAGCAACCTTATCCTCATCTTTATCCTTTCTTCTCCTTTCCTTTTTTTTTAATCACCTCTATCTTTTCTCCTTTTTCTCTTTATTCCCCCTCACATTCAGATCTTCCAGTCCTCTCTTTTCCATCATCCCATCTTCATATACATCTTCCTCCCCCCACTTTTCTTTGCACTCCTTTTTACCCGTTATCCCTTTCTCTCTGCTGTACCTGTCATTCAAGCTGCTCCCTTTTCCTCTTTACCCTTTATTTTCTTTTACATTTCTGCTCCGTCCTTCAATACTTACTATCCTGCCCACTCCTCTCATGGCTTTATTCTCCCTTGTTTTTTTCTCTCCTTCCCTTAGTTCCTCTAAAACTCCATTTGTGTCCTTTTTTCTTTCATCTTTTGTCTTTTTTCATTTTATTCTCCATTTTCTTCCTTTATCTGCTTTTCATTGCTGCTTCATCAGTACCTGCTTCTCTCTTTTTTCCTCCTCTTTCTGTCTTCCATTTCTTTCATCTCCTTCTCATTTCCATCTTCTTCCTTCTTACTTCCATGCCTGTTCCCTCTTCTTTCCTTTGATGTTTTCTTGTCTTTTTCCCACTGTCCTTTTTTTCATGCTTTTACTTTTACTCTCCCTCCTTTTTCCCCTTTTTCCTACTCTTCCTGCTCCTGCTGCTTAAACTTTTCCTTCCACAACTTTCCCTATTTTCTCCTCTCATCACTTTATTCTTTCTTGTCTTTCAGTTCTCCTTTTACTGCCTTTCTGTTCTCTTCTTTCCCTCTGTCCCTCATATATCTTCTTGCCCTTCACCATCACTGGTGCCCTCGCAAAATGAAACTTAATTTTACACGTTCCCCAGAAATAGAAAAGGAACCAGTAAGAACAAAAACTCTGTGTCAGCAAAAGAGTTATAATACATAGAAAATCAAGAGGCTGTGATTCTCTCTGCTATGTTTGTGCTCCAGGGTCCTTTCTGTTCTCACTATACTGCACTATTTCTATCACCGCCTAATACCCCCCGACCCAGCACACACACACACACCCTAGGAGTCTGTCAGATGATAAAGAGATGTTGTCAGAGACTGATTATCACCCTCCCAACTAGGAACAAGTAAAACATCAAATGCACAAACACCACACGGGGACTTGGCCTTATTTTTTTTTTAATTCTCCTCCTCACATCTCTCTCACTTGTTCTCTAACTCTCTTCATTTTGTCTTCTGTGAGTCTCACAAGTAGCGCATGTTCTTTCTTTTGCCTGCTGGGGAGCTATTTGATTTGTTCTGCTATTTTAGAGCTCATATTGTTTCTGGTGTGTTGTTTTTATTATGACGGCTTTATTCATATCAGTGCCTGTGGCAGCTCAGGTCCCGGTCCTGAGTCATCAGGGAGCAAAATAGGGACAGCGATAGAGCAATAAAGCAAAAAAGGGCTGCATGGGCTAGTATGTGTGCAAATGCATGTCTGTGTGTGGATGCCTGTACATTACATGTAGCTGTTGCTGACATGGGTGGGAAAGATGAAGTGCAAGATTCAAATTATAACAAAAAGATGTATCTGGTTTTCTTTGCAATCTCTGCCTGATTGATGCGCAGACACACAAACACACACATCACACACTTGGCACTTGATGTTCATTAAACAATGCAAGACAAGTGTCATTTGTCATTTGTCATGGTTTTGGAACAGGGACGGTGGCAGAGAGAAGAGGATCACTCCATTCATCACCATGATAAAGTTTTACTGATGCATCATATATCAACACCTCCACCCCCCACTACAACCGCCCTCAATTGTTGTTAGGATGACCCATAGACAAGTAAGTTGCAACTACCATAACTTGCAAATTGTCATCCATCAATAAGTTAAAGAAAAAAAAAAACAGGTCTGACTGCAGCTATGGTGCATTTCTGTATTTGTCGGGGATTTATGACCAAGCACAACAGCAACCAGTATATACCAGTCTCTGACTGTAATGTCTTTGTGTTTCCTAATTCATTATCTTCATCCATTTTAGTTTTTAAAACTAACATTGATGTGTTGTCAGAGCATGGATGTGAGTTAGCAGAGTTTTAGGATGTTCATTATTTTTATGGTGGTCTGGAGACAATGGAAACAACACTACACATCATAAAAGTCATGCTTGTCTGTGTGTCCTTATCAGCTACATATTTAGCATGCTAAAACGTCTTAAATATGAATTTACTTTATATGTTACATTTGTTTGTACTTGGGCAATATTAAGTGTGGACCAACCAGTTCTTTTGTCAAATTTCATTCAGCTAAATGAACTTTGAAACTTAAAATATGTTTGTAGCATGTTTCTTGATACCAGCAACATAAATATACTGCTAACATAATGGACAACAGATAACAGTAGCTGGATTCATTTCTGTACAGACAAAGTTGTCATTACTAAATTAGATACATAAATATAATAAACGGAAAACTAAAATATTGCAGCAGCAGGCAACAGTACAGTAGTTGTGTTTGTCTCTTACTATTAGTGTGAATGTTTGTTTCCTAAAATGTTTGCAGCCTAAAATCCTGTGTTTATTTGAAACCTGGAGTAGTATACGGTAAAGTGATTAGTAAATGGCATGTTTTTATAACTTAGCAGCACTCAGACAAGATAATTAACCCCACATTTGGTCTGGTAGGCACACCAGATAAATGGAAATATATCCTAAATGACCAATTTTACTCTGATCTGTCTGTACAGTAGCATCTTCCTAAACCAGACATTAGTCCTGTAAATTCATATCTACAACAGATGATTAAAATTAGGAGGACATGAACAGTTAGTTTGCATTTACTATCTGTATGATATGACAGGAACACAATACACCCAAGCCAGTACTGTATTCCACTAAGACGTATTTGGCCTCCTACAATTTGTGTGCAAAATAACCAGCTCAATCTAACTAACACTGATTCATGGCAGCATGTGAATAACCTGCTGCGACTAGCTGCAGTCAGACCATGTTTAGCAAAGTGCCATGTCCAAAGAAGTAGGGAAAGAAGCAAGCACAGTGAAGAACTGAGCTAATGCTACTGACAAAAGTTGAAGTCCATTTCTTCACTATGTATTTTACAGCAGTCAGTCCAGAATTGTTAGCAGGTCCATATGCAAGTGTGGGCATGTGTGTGTGCATGTGCTTGTGTGTGCATTCTCCATATGCTTTGCTCTACCCCCAGCTGAGGGACGCAGCAAGGAGCAGAAGGAGCACTAGTATGGGGTTAGCAGGGCAGCTTTTGAGGGATGCAGCCCCCCCAGTCCCAGAGGTACCCAAGTTGGAGATGGTGGCCCTCTCTGAGTACAAAGGGATTACATTAAACTGGCCACCTTCGTCATCGCCCTCCTCCGTCTGTGTCACTTCCTCTTCTTCCTCACTCTCCACCACCTGACAGGAAGGAGATCGTGTGAGTGAAAGCTGGCAGAGGCTTCCAGTATTAAAAGTCAATATGAAAATTCAAGCAATGAATACATTTTATATGTAATTTGTAACTTTTGCATGTGACGTATAATGCTTTAATTAAAACAAACATGTTTTAGTTGAAAAAAGAGTTGTGCTAGGATAACTAATCCATCACAATAAACATGTAGATTAAACTAATATCTTAATTAAATCAACAATACCAAAAATACAGCATGTAAAATGTCATTTTAAGGTGTGTCCTAAGTGTTAATTAGGGGTTCTGGCTTTTCATGACTTTTGAATGAATGCAATTGTCCTTCAGGCTTTATATCTACCAAAGTAGAAAGAAGTAGTGAGGGGGTTGTGGATATGTGGTGTCTTGCTTATTTTATTTTTATGCTGAAGGGAGAGCAACAATACTGTAACCAACCCTGAACCATCCCTTAGTTATGCTGCTATAGGCCTAGACTGCCCGAGGACCATCGGTGCACTGAGCTCCCCTACCCTAACCCCCCCCCCTTCCCTTCCCTTCCCCTCCCCTCTCTTCTCTCCTCCCACCTCATGTATATTCCACCACTGAATGTTACTAACCTTGTGCTCTCTCTCTCCCCTAGTTTGTGCTCTCTCCCTCTCTCTCTGTTCTCTCTGTACCTTCTGCAGGTGTCCCTGGTCCTGGAGCTGTATATCGCTGATGTGCAGTTACTGGTCCCACCAACCTGCAGTGTCTATTTGTTGTTTATTGTTGCTGTTCTTTTCTCTCTGCTCTATCCACTCACCCCAACCGGTCGAGGCAGATGGCCGCCCAAACTGAGCCCGGTTCTGCTGGAGGTTTTTTCTTCCGTTAAAGGGAGTTTTTCCTCTCCACTGTCGCCAAGTGCTTGCTCATAAGGGAATTGTTGGGTTTTTAGTTTTAGTTTTTGTAAAGTGCCTTGAGATGATTTGTATTGTGATTTGGCGCTATACAAATAAAATTTAATTGAACTGAATTGAATTAACCATGATCTATCTTTAACTAAATCATATTTGCTGTGTGCAGTTATTTACAAAACTCTGGCAATGAATGTTATTAAAACATTGTCAGGGTCTATAACCTGGGAGTTTCCAGAAATGTGTTTTTTTCATTTTTGGTGATCTTGAATGTTTTGTGTGTTGATGTGTATATACTTTGATCAGAAGTCTTTATTTAAAACTTTAAAACTTGATGAATATCATTTACTGCAGTCTTACAGGTGCAAATTGTTGAGAATACCAAGATGTTAATCCTAAATGATATGCACCAACATCTGGAGGAGCCCAGGGCCCATGCTAGGCTATTGTGTGCAGACTGTTCTCCTGTCTATAATAATGCACTGTTGTGTCATTTCATTTCAATACTGCCTCTGAATCATAATTGTTTCATGCGGTTTAGATTTTCTGACAACATTTTTTGACTCAGTTTTGACTTTTCATCATGTAGTCTGGCAGTTGCAGAAGCTGTAAATAAAAAGTTATCTAGCTATCCTTCAGGGCGCAGAGACAGATCATAGTTAGGTTCTTCTCACTTTTGAATTGCTTTGTTTATTGCTAGTGAAACAGATTCTAAAAAATACTGTATACAGTGTTTGACAATCATTTAAGATGGAAGGCTACAAATATTAAACTTGACCAGTGGAGTGAGCACCATCTTTCCAAGATAAAAATTGTCTTCAGTCTGCACAGCTATTCTTAGTTACTATCTTTTATTGAGTGTTGTGTGACCTTTCCTTTGATCTGCTCCTTTTATAACTTATTGGCAAGGGACAGAAAAAGCCTGGAGAACATTGTTAATATTACTTTGAAGTGAACAGTACAGGCTTGTGGTGTTTCTTAGTTTTCTAGATTTTTTAATTTTCTAGATTAGTATAGATTCAAGGTATAGTGTACAGTGTTGTACAGTACGTTAATATCATTTGTTGAGAGTCATGTTCACTTGTCTTATGGGGATTAAATATCATTGTTGTAGCATTGCATTTTGTTTTGTTGCAGACCCCATTTCTACATGGCATTCAGTTGCAATTCCAATATCTTATTGTATGTAGAAAACCACGTAAATGCAAGTGTAAATGCACACATTGTTCATCCATCCATCCATTATCTATACCCACTTATTCCTTAACCAGGGTCACGGGGATCTGCTGGAGCCTATCCCAGCTCTCTTTGGGTGAAAGGCAGGGGTACACCCTGGACAGGTCTCCAGTCCATCACAGGGCCATATAGAGACAAACAACCTCACACACTCACACTCACTCCTATGGGCAATTTAGAGTCACCAATCAACCTGACATACATTTTTTTTTTTGGACTGTGGGAGGAAACCAGAGTACCTGGAGAAAACCCACATAAGCACAGGGAGAACATGCAAACTACACACAGATAGGTCCCTGATGGGTTTCTGAATCTGGGCCCTTCTTGCTGTGAGGCAACAGTACTAACCACTCATCCACCATGCTGCCTACACACATTGTATTTATGGGTAAAAGTGTTTAGTACTGATCCCAAACATCTGCAATCTGTTTTTTCATACTCAAAACTGTGTAATTCTTATGTCATTTATTGCATACCCCATTGATAAATCTTTCAACTATGTCATCACAAAATGAGTATCTCTGCAAATAACAAAATTAACAGGTCGCTAAAATGCAAAATAAGATTAAAATCCCACCTCAGTAGAAACTTGATTGCATTCTTTGTGGAAATGTAACATTTAATACAAAGAGCAGTCATCTGTGCTTCTAACTGACATTTTTCCATTTCCAGAGCAGCTTTTTTCAAGACTTTTTGAAGTGAAGCCTTTCAAATTCTGGAAAAATCACTTTAAAGAAACAAGCAAAAGCTCCTTGGAGAGACCAGACGAGCATGTGAGTGATGGATGGATGAGGACAGTAGGTTTGGGTGGAGGAGAGGAGAGCTTGAGGATGCAAGACTGAATACAGAAACAAAAGAGTGAATGAGTTAAAACAGAAAAGGTAGCATGGAAGAACTGACAGGAAGAAGAAAGTATGGGGGAAGAGGTGGATTTTGGGGAAGAAAGAGAAAGGGGGGAGACATATGGGCATGAATAAATTCATACTAATGAAGCCTGACTGATGCACTGCTTCCAACCAACACCTCATCGAATCTGCTCACAAGGAGAGAGACACAGACAGACACAGAGAGAGGGAGAGAGTGAGCGAGCAGAGGAGGGCAACCAAGGAAGAGAGAGAGTTGGAATCCCCTCTTGTCTGGCGGCCCAGATTATCTCTGGCAGTGAGGCATGCTGGGAGTCAGGGAGCCACAACCACAGCAGATTGTGGTCTGACCAAGGTAACAGTAGCCAGGACTGCGATTGGATTGGACCATATTTAATGGTTGGTGTTGGACAAAGGGCAGCCAGGAGCCATGGCGCTCTTGAAACATATGTGTTCACAGCACATTTCAGCATGTCTGTGTGTCTGTTACTGTCTGCACATTACAGAGCTGGCAGGTTGAGTCGTAATCCAGCAGGACTGAAATCAAAACATTTCAGAGCCAAGACTTGTCAGTTTGCCACAGACTGTGTGAAGCTTGATTAGTTGGGGGAGAGAAATTAAACGGACATATTCAGGACAGTCAAGTGTTTGTTTGCTCATTGTTGAAGTCTGACCTTGATCCCCTCCCCGCCCACCTGTTAATGTGTCTAGATTATCAACTGAAGGACAAGTTGTTTTGAGATTTTTACACCTAAACTGAAACTCATTCTGCCAGCAGCACTTAAGGGTGACGCACAGGCAAGTTGAAGGATGGTGCAGAGGAAGAGGCATGAGCCACAATCAAAATATGTCCTCCACCTCTGAGCTCAGGCTGAAACACAAACATAAAAATTATATTTACATTTGATGTGACTTATACTTATACTTAGGGTATTAGAATCTCTGTGCATCCACTAGGAAATCATATAATAAAGAAGATCTTTTTTAACTTTTATTCAGAATCAACCAATTTCACTTTTTTGCTGTTTCATTCTTCCCTTTTTCTTTCTTTAACTCATATATTTAATTCCTTTAGTTCTTCCTTCTCTTCAATCCTACTACAAAAATTTTTTATATTAGTTTAACACTTCTTTCTTTAGCAATTGAAAGGCAATTTATTTCTACTTCATCATATCATTGTCTTTCCACCCTTTCCAGAATTGTTGAATATTTTTAGCTAACAAGTTAAGCTTCCAACTCCAGTTTTACATTTCAGCTTCCAGGATTCTTCAGCATTGGATTTCAGCCTTCAGCTTATTCAGCAACCCATTTCAGCCATTTTCAGCATTGTTGGGTAGCTTCATTCAGCTTTCAGCATTCACACGCATTTTTCGCAGTAAAATGCAATTTTTTAGTAATGGTAATTGTCTGTACGTCCATGCAAACAGGGACAGCTAATAGCTAATTCAGCATATGTTTAATAAATATTTTGATTAAATGTAACCAAATATGGGCTAAAAGCCAGGCTAAAGGGAGCCATACTGTCCTGTAGCTGCAATTACAACACTGCATTCGATAAATTTTTACGTGCGTATTCATTTGTCTCTGCATCCAAACACCATTGTTTTATGAGCCAAATTTGACTTGTTCAGGTTTAGGGAAAGCTCATGGTTATAATTACTTTATTGCAGTCATAGTGCAAATATGGACAGCTCAGTGACTGTGATAATGGCAGGAACCAACTCTGTTAAGCCCTGATCAATCTGATCAAAAAAGTTGTGAGATAAAATCAGTGTGTGGTATAATGATATTTTGCTTTCTAACCCAGCTGATGTTCGTATGATGTTGTTAGATACAATGTTTCCTATTAAATTGTTTCATCATTTCCTCAGTTGCTCAATACAGTACATGCTTGCTCATAAGACTAAACAATTATGAAAACAAATGTACAAAAACACGTGTAATTTTAATAACAAAAATTGATCAAAACAGTTGTGATGTATGGATTTGTGTTTAGCTCTAAAATCAGTCTGTATTCATGAGATTTCTCACGTCAGCTGAAACTTCAGCAGTCCTAAAAACGTGGCTCCTCCTGCATTGTACAGATTCTTTCGAAGGTTTTCCAAAGTGCTTTGATAAATTCTGCCCCAGAGCTGCTCCTTTGATCTTCAAATCAAATGCTGACTCACTATTGCTGTTCAACTACCACTGCTGAGAGGTTTGACCTTCTGCTGAGAATGACAACAGTCAATGATCTGATCAATCAAAAGTATTGCTAAATGCACAAAATTTAAAATAAATACATTTCACTCTTACAAACTTAGACCTTCCTTTACTGCATTTCCCATTCTACTGTTTGTGTATATAGAAATGACTAGACTTGGGTAAAATGTCTGCATTAGTGCATTTTCTTTTGTATTGTACAGCAGGGGCTATAATTCAGAGCTGTGTATTAAACTGCTATCAGCCCAACTGATATTCTCTTTTTCAGCGCTTCCTGCAGCTGTTTCACAGCAAAAGCTGCTTCACAGTAGAAGCCCTCACAGTGGTGTTACCATGAACATGTGAATTCATGTTATGCATTCAGTTGCTATAATTACTACAGCAGGGAAACAACTGATCATACCCCATGCTGCAATCTTCATCTAGGTAGTCTTTAGATCTCCTCCAGTAATTCTTATTTTTTCTTTAAAAACTGATTTTCTATAAGTGGCTACATCATTTAAGGTACAACAGTGAGGACACATGGTCAATTATTTATCAACTCTTCTTAAGCTGAACTTATAAGGATTTTGGAAATATATAAAGTATATCTGTAAATACTAACTCTATCTTGTGTCGCCACATCAAAATGGAGCAGTTGGATATGAAGATTTGGGTGTGCAAAAATCAAATGTGGAAACTGCAAAAATAACATAAATCATAAATGCCTTAAGAATGGAGATAAAACAAATACAATAAAAAAACAACATACTGTGTGACAGTAGTGTATTTAGCTCAATCCAAAGATAGCAGAAAAGATCTTGATATAAAAGTCTGAAAAGTAATTTAAAATGTGCAGGCGATGATGTGATGAGCTATGTGTACTCACGATGTTGTTATGTTCAGGCAGGTGGTTGTTGCTCAGCAGCTCATTCTCCTGAACCAGCGGGGAGGGTCTAGGAGCAGGAGGGGGGGTGATGTCTGCAGGCAGGGTGCTGGGGCTCCCCATCCAACTGATAGAGTTACCTGCACAGAGACACAGCCCCATCAGTGCCTCTGTGTGTGTGTCCAGCCAGCCAGCATTGCATCTGTGTGGGTGTGAACCTACATATCTATTTGGCAGCTTTAGTGTCTGAGCTGTCGACAGCTTGATAAATCACAAAGCTTTATAGGAAGTGCATTGACGCATCGATTCAGACTTTAGTGGTTGGGCATACAGGCTCAGTGTATATCGACAGCCTTATTGACAGCTGCTGTGATTGAGTGACAGTTGGAGGGCTTTACCCTCTGGCTCCTGTCCTCATACCTTCTGAGCCCTCAAGCTCTTAAGAAGCCTCAGCTGCAGATACAGACTGTAAGACTCCTATGAATGCTAAGGCTGTAGCATGTAGCTGACATACAAAGAGGTAGAGTTTAGTGCATGCTGTGAGTCTCTCTAGGAGTCAGCCACCCAGACTGATTTGGCAGACATGTTAAAGTCATTTTTTATGGGTGGTGTGTGTGTCTTCCTCCATCTAGCCACTCTCCCAGTTTGGGGGTCACAGACCAGAGGATGCCGATTACCACAGCAACCACTGTTGCCTTCACCTTCCACATCTTTTCTAGCTCTTCTTTCAGCCCTTGGTATTTCTGAAGCTTCTCATGTTCCTTCTTTCTGATGTTGCTATCACTTGGGATTGCTACATCTACCACTGTGGCCCTCTTCAGCTGTTTGTCCACCACTACTATGTCCGGTTGGTTAGCCACCAGTTTGTCAGTCTGTATCTGGAAGTCCCACAGGATCTTAGCTCGGTCATTCTCTACCACCTTTGGAGGTGTGTCCCATTTTGACCTTGGGACCTCCAGCCCATACTCGGCACAGATGTTCCTGTACACTATGCTGGCCACTTGGTTGTGGCGTTCCATGTATGCCCTGCCTGCTAGCATCTTACAACCTGCTGTTATGTGCTGGATTGTCTCAGGGGCATCTTTGCACAGCCTGCACCTGGGGTCCTGCCTGGTGTGGTAGACCCCAGCCTCTATCAATCTTGTGCTCAGAGCCTGTTCTTGTGCTGCTATGATTAGTGCCTCTGTGCTGTCTTTCAGTCCAGCTTTTTCCAGCCACTGGTAGGACTTTTCGATATCACTTCTTGTATCTGTCGGTGGTACATACTGTGCAGGGGTTTGTCCTACTATGATGGTTCTTGCTCCTCTTCCTCCAAAGTATTTCATCACTTGGGACCATCTTCCTGATGTATTCATGGATCTTTGCTCTTTCATCTGATGTCTCTGTTGCTCACCAGTCCTCGTCCTCCTCCTGACCCGGGTGACATCAGAGCTGGTGTGACTCCTGTGTCTCTATCGCTCATTTGTAATGAGGTAGGCCAGTAGCAATAGCATGGACTGTGATTAAACACGATTAATTGTGAATTTAAAATACTAGGATTTACCTGTAAATTTGTTGAAATAAAGAAATGTATAACAAAGAAGTTTGAGAAAACAGGTCCAAACTTCCATCTGGAAGCTTTAGCCTATAAAAAAACTTGCCGTTCAGCAGACCAGGCATCATGTCTTCTGCCATCATATTAAGTTGCATATCGTTAGCTTACCCTTACCCTTATCACAAAACGATAGATATCCATCCGCGATGACGGCAAGAAGTTGGGGTCAAACGTTATCAAACGATTAATTTGCGTTAAAAAAATATTAACACCTTAACATTTTCAGATTAATCGCATGTGTATTAAATTAATTTAATCTAAGTGTTAATCCGACCATCTGAAACAATACAAACAAAGACATCATCGAATGACAGTGTATGGCCTGTGTACAGAGTGTACTTACGCAGGCAGGTGTTGTGGGTGAACATACGTTGCAATCTCAGACAGTCCTGCCACTGGTTCCCGCTGCCTTCACAGTTGCACCACAGTGACACGTCAGCAGAGCTGTTACTGATGTAGTTGGGTGTCATGATGGTACCTGTAGGTCAGTAGGCTTAAAGTTAGTCAAACAATTTATGTTTTCTATATCAATACCAACAAATCATCATCATAGTAATTCAGAGATGTAAACTAAATCACAAGAAACAAATGAGAGCATGGGTATTCAGAATTCAGACAGATAAACTTATCATCAGGAAGTAGAACACAATTCTCTATAAAATCATAAATCACTTTTACATTACTTTAAAATATTCTGGCTCCTGTGGGTGGTTAACTTTAGTCATTCATGGTTAATGAGTGATTTTGTTTTGGTTAAATGTTAAACATGTTTTGCTTCATGCATCAATTTTCAGAGGAATTTTCTGCTTTAAGCCAACTCTTTTAATTATGTCATGTACCCAATAATTTAATGGTAACCAAGTGGACAATTAGCAGCAGCAGCTGTTTATCTCAATGTACTGTTTTGCAGAGCAGTAGTAGGTACAGTTTTCTTCATCAAAATTCTGTGGAAGTTTGAATTACATTTAGATGGAAATGTGCTTTGTGATCTTTCTTTAGCCTTAAACAAATAAGTATGAACAGAATCATACAAAAGGTTTAATTAGGGATTCAGTTGCAATAAGGGAAAATGTACAGAATATGTTGTGTGTGGAATTTTTTTTTTCTCAGTAAAAATGTAAAATAGCTGGCATACTGTTTCCTCAAAACACATTTGCTATTGCAAATTGCAAATTAATAGCACATTACAGGAAAGTTAAGTCTTAAAAAACTACTACCAATATTTTGTCAATGTAGCCTATGTGTATATTTATAAAGGTAGGGTGGCTGAACATATATGCTCATTTACAGCAACACCCTGTTTCGAGCTAAAGCCACAAAAAACAAGGACAAATATTAATAAAACAAGAGACAGATCAACATAATAAGAACGACACAGCTTGAATGAAAAGTCACAAGCAGGAAGACGACTGCTTGTGAGAATGATCTTGAAATTACAGAGAGATGGGAGTGTTTTTACACTGCAAATTATTCCATGAGACTGCAGCACCAACAGCAAATGCAGTATTTCCTGAATCAGTTTGGCAGTTTAGCATTTTAGTTAAAGATTAGCATGCCGGAGTAAGAGATGAAATATTAGAGGCAGATTTCCCCAGAGATAATTAAGAACTTTTTTACAGTTTAAAAAACACTAGAATTATTTTGCCTGACTAATAGATAAAACCTTTCATGGTGCTTTGTTTTCAGAATTCAGTGAGAAATCAAAATGCCTAAGGCATGCATGCATCTCCCAAGCTTCAGAAAAATCTCAATCAGGATTTTTAAAATGTTCCAAAGATATGTATCATGGACAGTGTGCCAAAACATCTTTTCTTGCAAATTATGTGTGGTGGTCCAAAGCAGTCCTCTATAATTAAACTACTCATCTCTTCTTCTTCCCCTCACACTTGCATCTTGTACCTATGAGTCCAGCGTAGGCTCGGAGGCACAGGCCTGCTGAGTCTTTCAGGCAGCCACTGGTAGTCAGAAGAGATGGCTGGCAGTTACTGAGGAAATCAGCCAGTCTGGACCTGGCAACAACACAAACAACTCAACATCAAACATCATGCACACCCATCCACAAATTTGGTGGGTGTTTATGTTAGGGTGTTTATTTGTGCATCTAAATATAGATTCAATGGATGTGGGATTTTCATTAGACTGCTTTTAAAAAAATTGACACATTTAATTAGTTTAAGTAAATTTAAAATTTTTTTTTTAAAGTAAGTTTCTGTCTTTTGATAATAACTTTCCTCTTGGTACTTTTGCCCTGGACCCACTGTTCCCTCAGCTTTTTTCACACAGGACTGGAACATTCAAGGCAATTTTTGAGTGTCAGTAGCAGTTTGCCTTTTTTCCCCAATTTTAGTACAAAGTGTGAAAGCAAACCGTCTTCACAGCATTGAGCTTTGCAGGAATGGGGAGCTGCAGATTCCTAAACAGAGGAAGCTATCATATTACCTGTGTCACACGATCCATTTTCATATAACACTGTGTAATTCAAGCTCTATAGCTACGTAAGACAGTCTACAGTCAGTCATGAGACAGGTACACTAGAAATATGTCTCATAAATAAACTATGTAAACTTGTTCAGTTTGAATGCTGAATATAAGCTAGTCATTTTGTCAATGAGCAGAGAGCAGCTGAGACCTCACACATCAGCAACACCTATTTCACAAAGGCCCCTGTGTCATTTTCTGGTGTGGGGGGATGGTGTGAAAGGGATGAACTGTAACATACACACCTTTACTGGCTCTAATCTGAATTTCTATATCCATAAAATTATGGTTGAAAGCATTCAGTGGCTGCATGATGTTAGCAAAATCAAATATCTCACTTTCACCTCGTTTAGGAAGTTTTGGAATATCCGCAATGTGATCTTATTTTACTGCCAATTGTTACTGTAATTGCTGCATTAGGCAGTACTGTGCACTGACAATATAGTTTTTAGCCAGCACTACTATTTATAGACTATAGTCTACATGTATTGATTCTTCTATATCACCCAAGTGCACTAAATATTTTTAAGATCAATACAACTTTTAAGCAGCAGTGAGCTTCAAGGAAACTGAAGGAATTGGGGATAGTTAATCAAATATATTCACACACATATACATCATGTACTATATGTAAGTAATCTCAAATAACTCTGCTATCAATGCTGTAGTAAATTTGTAATCACAATGCCACATATAATGCCATTTTATAGTCATTTTAACATGAATAATCAGTATCAGCCCCATACATATGTCTGGCTTCATGTCTAACCTGCAGAGGTCGTCTCGGCGACAGAAGCTCTGCTGATGGAGGCAGTTAGGTTGTAGCCCCTCCATCTCCTGGTAGGAGCAGGAGGGAACAATGGTTTTTCTCCTCCTCTCACCACACAGGGTGTTGGTGCAGGGGCAGAACAGGACACTCAGGCTGTACTCCTCAGGCACCCGCTCCAGGAAACGCCGGAGGGCTCGGTGGCATTTGTGCTGATTGCACCGGTTGGACCCAGGCACCCGCTTGGTGCAGGCCAGGACATACTCTGATCGCAGGGAACCGCACTTCTCATATAGACCACAGTCTTGTGCTGCCTTCAGGCACTGGTTTTCACCATCCAGTTGCATGAAAGATGAGGCTGAGCAGGTGGGGAAAACCAAATTAAAACAGGACACAAAACTCACATTTGCAGAAAGAGATGACCAGGGAAATTGAAAAGCTAGGTCTCATACACTAATTGATAAGGTAAGTTTTTAATCTATGCATTGCAGCAGGAGTCTAGTACTATGATGGTATATTTTAGTTAGTTAGTTAGTTAGTGGTTAAGGAAGGGAAAAAACACAAAACAGGGATTAGGTTCATGTAATCAACAATGCTTCCTTTCCACTCTTTCCAATAAATACAGTGAACCCAGACAGGCAGACAGGTTAACAAAATTTCTGTCCCAGTAGGAAAGACTCATACATAAACTGAGGTAGTAACTGAGGTGTAAAACTGAATTGGTCTTAGCTTGGTAGCTAACCAGTGGTGGTCAAAGCTCCGCCTCAAACACAAGTACTGGGCCAACTCTACTATTTTGATATTATCCAGGGTTCAAATCCAGCTCAGGGTATATATCATTGTCCTGTCTCCACAATGCAAAAAAACTTACTTTATTGAAAAAAAAAAAATCAATAAAATGTCAGAAGCTTCACAGACCTGTAATCCAGCACAACCTAAATGAATGCATATGGAGAAACTCAGACGGGGGTAAATACACTGTGATAGAGACAAGAGAAGGCAAATAAAAAGAGCAGAGACCCAGCTGGTCACTAACTATAGTAATATCTTCATTGATTGACACATATTGATTATGATGTCTAAGGCTTAGTGATTCATTGAGATGCTTTACCAGCATGTATTTGTGTGACTGATAAGAAGAACTACAGAGCTTTAAACCATTAAATACTCCCTGTGAGGCAGTGATGGACAGTGACTCATAACAAAGACTGCATGAGTGATTTTATGTGTGTGTGTGTGTGTGTGTGTGTGTGTTTCAGAGTTCTTTTACCTGCCACTAAGGAAGCCATGCGAGTATCCATTAGTGTGTCATCATAGGGAGATATTTCCAGCTCATCGTCTCCTGAAGAAACGTAAATATGAAAACATTAGCAAGCAGTTATAATTTACAATGTAACCCATAGCAGCTAGGAACACAGCACCAAAGGTTAGAAAGGAACAAAGATGGACGCTGGACTAAAAATAGCAGAGAAACTGAAAAACACAATAGAACCTCTATGTGACCACCCTCAAAGTCACAGTAACCTGGAAAAGGGCTGAGATATAATTCTCTAGGCAAAAGTAAAGTAAAACACCTAAAACTCCCATTCAGTCAGGAAAGAATGGGGCCTAGAATTTAAACTTGGACCACATTGCAAGAATGGGTCAACATCAGAATGCAATAACACATATAAAAGTTACATAACCATAGGCAAACATGACAGAGATGGAAAATCCCCCACTGAAGAAGGGCATCAGTGTACACACATCTGCATCATTAACTCCTATAGTATGTTCAAATCACCCAACTATAATTAAGTCTTAAATGATTTATAACACATCAAACATAGTTAAACCTTACCAACATGCTGCTCTCTGGTAGCATGATTCTAAAATTTACAGTATCATATTCTATCTGTAAATCTGTGCAGTTAATTTTTCCAACAGTTCAGTGTACTCAATTCCCATTTACTTCACAAAAACTAATTAGGAGAACAAAGGACTCCTCCTGCATCCCCTGCAGTGCAGATAGGTCCCTGATGCAAATCAAACTGTCTATGGACATTCAGGAACTTTCAGAACCTTTCTACACAGATACCTTAGTTGGACATACTGTGCTTGATCAGGCCACATCATGCTTTAAATATGCTTTCAGTGCTATAAATATGATATAAATATATTAATATAAAACAACTATGGGAAGGCTTACTTTGTCACATTGGTGAATAGAAGATCTATGCTAGGCAATCATCATTTTTCACGTTTACATTCACTGTTAGGGAGAGCAATGAGCACAATGAGCAGGAGGTGATGGATTTTAAGATTACTGAGCCTTTCTTTAACTGGTTTGATGTTGTCTTCACTATCATTATGTATGCAGCCTAAATTGATAAGTGACATTTCTTGCAGCCTTTACAATGTATCTCTTTTGCAAAGGTAGACTCTGCATGAAGTTACACTTTTGAGTAGGTGTACATGAGCTGTATGTAGATAGACCATCTATCTACATGTGCTCTGTAGCTGTGCTGTAACCACATAAGGCAGAAATAGCACAGCTGTCATCATCATTTGCAGGTTTGAGATTACTCATGACAAAAATGTCAACTCGGTAGTGCTAAATGACCTGGGAGATCACCAAACCCATGATTTATTCACACATACAAAGTCATTGGTTGTAATTGAATCTATAGTTCCGGGGGTGTGTTGTGTTGGTCACATAATTTACAACCTGTTGTCCAGCTGGATAATTGATGTTGATTTGTTTCCACATGTCCCTTTTTTATGACCGAATAACACATTAAAGAGATGTCAACTGGGAAGCCAAACATTGCATCAGTACGATTTTCCTCCATTTTCTTCCAAAGTTCTTGACACAGTGGACTAGAATAGTAAACAACATGATGATGGTGAATGGCTCTCAGCTGACTGTTACCAGTACTGTATCAGCTGTCACCAGTAGGGATGCAACTATTAACCGATTTCCAGATTAACTTCACATCACGGTTAATTAAAGGCTCCGCTACACCGAGTGTTTCTAGTACATGGAACAGAACTGTTGCAACTTGCACAAAACGAAAACAAAGTTACAGCAGCGGTGCACCAGTTTAAAGTGCCGTGCTTATCAGAGACACAAAGGCTACTACACACACTAAATAAACTATAGCAACCGAAGCTTTATTTCCACCAAAGAAAATTGTTGTGGAAATTTCGTTAAGTTTGAGAGTTGCTAATTCTCAGAAATAAACACAAGTATGATGAATCATCTCAGGTTTAATCACGGGCGCCCGGAGAGAAGTCTTTACAGAATTCTCTCTTTCTCTTCCAGAATCAGGGTTATATAGCTTGACAAAAAAGGGTCGACTCATATTGGAAAAGACCTCACATGTTTGTTCAGGTGTCTTCTACCTTCAGGTCTTTACCAGCACTAAAACAAATTGTTGGCAGTTATTTACAGGCCTCTAAAACCCTAAAACACTAAAAAACATGCATTCTTTATGTAAAGGTAATACATAACAACTAAGTTAGATTACGTGCCAAGTTACTTAATTAAACATGAGGTTGTAGGGAATTAACTATAAATGTGTCACAATCAATGCCGTAGTGGTAAGAATTAAGCTTTCAGTTTAATGTAGACAGAGCGATGTTACATATCGCAGTGTAGAGGGAAAATTTTAAAGGCAAAAATTGATTACAAAACTAAAATAGACAGCAAATTTACAAGTGGTAGTATAAAACAGGCTTGGGAGGGGCTAAAAAATCCAAAGGGGAAATCAAAGAAATTGAGTGATAAAATCCCTGTTAATGACAATCACCTGTTTGTTGATCAATCAATCAATCAACCATTTATTTATATAGCCCTTTACAACACTCAAAAAGTGACTAACGTGCTTTCCAAAAGAACAAAATAAAACAGTAAAAACATAAGACTATAAAAAAAACAAAAATGGTAAACAATAAAATGCATAAAAATACCACATTACTAGGTATTAAAAGCCAGTCTGAACAACTAAGTTTTAAGCCTAGATTTAAAAAGGCCCAGGTCAGTGATGGTGCACATATTAGTGAGAAACTTGTTCCAGAGTCTGGGTCCGACAACGGAGAAAGCCCGGTCAACTGTGTTTGTACGTTCACCTTGGGACTTCCAGCAAAAGTTGATTTGTTGACGTCTGGGCCCTGTTTGGCTGACAAAGAGCCAGCATCTCAGTTAGATAAGGTGGGGTGAGGCCGTTAAGAGCTTTAAAAACAAATAACAATTTAAAACCGACTCTAAATGAAAATGGAAGCCAATGGATTGAATAGAGAATTGGGGTGATGCGCTCATATCTACCTATGTGTGTTGGTTAAAAAATGAGCGGCAGCATTCTGCACCAGCTGGAAACGATTAGGGGACGACTGAGAAATACCAAGATAAAGTGCATTGCAATAATCTATTCTTGAACAAATAAAAGCGTGGAAGGTTTTCTCAAGATCAGGACGATTCAATGGACAGTTGAAAAAAAGTTTACTTTAACCATGCTGTCTGTTTATCAAATTTAAAACTACTATCAAAAGTCACACCAAGGCAGTTGACAGACAGTTGGTCTG
Source organism: Mastacembelus armatus (assembly GCF_900324485.2). Lineage (NCBI taxonomy): Eukaryota > Metazoa > Chordata > Actinopteri > Synbranchiformes > Mastacembelidae > Mastacembelus > Mastacembelus armatus. Next base: position 26,416,010 of record NC_046642.1, read on the forward strand.
AACTTTGAAGTCAGCGCACCAGAATCTGAAATTACAGACTCACCAAATAAAATATACTCAGTCTTTTGTTCAGTTAAGTGCAGAAAGTTGCGCTCTAACCACAGTTTAATATCATCAATGAAAACCATTAGCTGCCCAGTTGCTTTAGCTTTTTTTGGCTTCATAGGCAAATAAATTTGCAGATCATCTGTGTAGCAATGAAAAGCTAGATTATGCCTAGCTATAATTGACCCGAGAGGCAACATGTAGAGTGAAAACAGGACAGGTCCAAGAAAAGAGCCCTGTGGCACCCCGCAAGAGAGGGAAGTAGTAGAGGAAGACAAGTCGCCAATCACTACAGAAAAACTTCTGTTGATCAGATATGACGAGAACTATTAAAATTCATGAAGTGGAGAAAGTCCTCACAAGTAGAGATTGAGATATCAGTCAGACAAGAGGTGCGAGGATTTACAACAGAATTAATTGTATTAAATAGCACCCTGGGACAATGTCCACTATTGGAAATAATATCATACAAATATTTTGATTTCATCTCTTTCACAGCTCTGATAATCAACAAGAGATACATGTAGTTTATCCTTCTTCCATCTCCGCTCTGCGTATCTACAACATTGGCTAAGGGTACAGGTGGCATAATTTATCCATGGATCTATTGTTGGCTTGGAGGATCTGTGCATATAAGGGTCAATATAGTCTAAGATCCTGGAACAAGTGGAGTAAAAGGAAGAAAGAAGGATATCAGGGCATCCAAGAGAAACAAGTCCATCGAGGGCAAAGAGTTTGGAGTCCATAAGCGCAGCAACAAACTCTTCAGCTGTTGAGGAGGTGAGGATGCGACGTTGACACAGTGGAGCAGGAGACTTGCTGGCTGTTGGTAATGGGGTAAAAATTCCAAAATAATGGGCAAGTCATCTGAATTGACAGTCTCAGATGACAGAGATGTGGGAGACATCTCAGGGAGACAGAGAGGCCATAAGAGATGATAAGGTCCAAGGTCTGTCCAACAAGATGTGTGGGTCTATCCACTAAATGAAATAAATCAAAAGATGTCAGGAGTTGTTTGAAATCAGTGGCCAACTGATCAGATGGACAACAAACATCGATCCTCACAAATCAGGAGTTGGTCATATTCAGGGCTAACATCTGCTAAAAGCTCAAAAAACACGAATAAAATTATTGTTGTATTTAGGTGGACACTCACAGGGCATGGAAGCTCAACAAGTTCAAAGCAGGAATAGTTATTTGTATATAAAATACAACATTTAAAAATGTGTTTGAAGACGGCAGCCACACCTCCTACATGCCCAGACGCACGCAGGGAGTTGAAGAAACAGCACAAAGGTGGGAGAAGCTCTGTGAAGACACTGTTGTCACCTGGTTTAGCCCAGATTTCCATCAACAAGGAAGTGGGAAGAAAAAAAACTAATTTAGAATAAAAGCTTTATTTGTGAGTGATGTGGCGTTAATCAAGGCAATGCATAATGCGCTGAGGCCAGATTGCTGGGAGACCCGTGCAACTGAGTGAAAGTTCTCTTTTATGGAGACCCACCTGCAGATTTTTACAGGCTGTCGGCAGGCATGTGTGTACTCATCGACTGGGACAACCTGCTGGAGCCACCGATAACAGTACTCCAAGGAGCGCCTCACAACGTAGCCATCATCTAGAGAGAGTCCTGCGAGGCAACGATGATCATATGCCGAGGACAGGGTCAGGTAAGCTCTTCTTAAGCTGACAACTCTACCGCCTCATCTGTCATGTTTTCTATAGCAATTATTGCTATGTGGCAGGCAGGGCACACGCCACAAGTATGATGGTATTGACACAAGGAATGGCAGTGGTGTCTTAGATTGTCCACTAGAATGACAGATGATAGGTTTCGGCACAGAATCTCAGATATTCGGAAGGGTCTGGCAATCATACACTAGCAACAGTGACACATTCCATGCAAAGTGTGACAAAATTAACAATAGCAAGCAAACACAGAGCAAAGGTAGACGGCCGGCCATACACAGTGCCGCCATCTTGTTGATTACCTGAACAGATTCTTCTGTAAATTTGGCATAAAGGACAAACTTGATTGTGATGAATTATATAAAAATTTACCAGAAGGGTCATCAATAAATATAACTCAAGAAATTAAAGTCTAAATTGAAGTCACCACAACCACAGGTCCAGAAGGCCTGAAAGCCTGTCTACTGAAAGATTGTGCTCCTCAGCTTAACTCTCTGAGGTCTAAGGGTGTTTTGGGCCCCTGGACAAGTTTTGACATGCCCTGACATTTGTGTTTTTCAGCTACTTTTAAACATATTAATTGCTAAAGTCTGATAACACTGTATTAATAATATGTGACCAGAATGTTTATACATGAAAACATTATGCATGGTTAGTGAAAAACATTTTTAAGTTACTGAAATAAGGCCATAAAACACATACAGAACATTGATCCACAAGACTTTTGAGAACTGCATCTTGTAGCCTAGAGTGTTTGCTTCAAAATTATGTGAAAGTCATCTTGTTCACTCATTCACAGAAAACTGATTTCAATTTTCTAAGACACTTTTTTTGTAGAAAGGACATATGCACGCCTGATCATGAACAATCATATGATTCACCTAAGACAAAGACCCACATAATGAGCTGCATAATGAGCCTTTCAGTCAGGAATGTGGCTGAGAGGTAATTACTGCAATGGACTGCAATGCAGATGCAAATGTTCGTCATCTGAGTCGCGTTCTTCCTCTGAGGACAAAGTAAACTCGAGAACATCCTAAATGCTTCTTTATCCGCGTCGTGTGCCATCATCCATAAATGCGGAAAAAGTAAGTAAATGCTATGATGAAGCTTGACTTTTATGCCATTTCTTGAGGGTGTGCATATAATTACCTGGCTTACCTCAGATTTTTTCCATATGAACAGTGCACTCCCCCCTTAAAAATCCCCCCTTTCACAGTGAACAGTGCAAGGGGGGATCACATTAGCTATAACGAGGTAAGAGGAGAAACTGTGCCGCTCCTTACTTTCATACGGATTACATAAAAAAGAGACTATTTGTTTTTGACTTGAAATGTTTACTTTAAAAGAAAACATTTCCAGCCTCCTATACATATATTTCTCATGTCTTTGAGGAAAGTATTTGCTGAGATTCAGCAAGATTTATGTGTCTGTGAAGACAGGTGACAGGGTGCACTCTCTGTCTTCTCTGTCTCTGTCTGCTTTCTTTATTTTACAAAAGCACAGCATTTTGTTGTTATTATGCATGTATACAAATAAACCATTATAAATCTTTATAGATTCAAATGGTATATTGCTCATATCTGTACGATCAAAACTGAATAATTTAAGTTTGTTTCTGTGTTATCAGGAGAAGATGCCACAAGTACCAGCACATTCATCGACCCCTGAGGGTTAAAGGAGTCTTCAGGAAGCTGTTTGAATCCCTTCTATCATCAGGTGTATGTTCATCCTGGAAATCTTCAGTGATTTTACCTAAAACAACAGGTGCAAACAAACCTGAGGATTTCAGACCAATCGCTGTGACCTCAAACCTGTGTAAAACCGTGGAGAGGGTTATAGTTGATATCCTGACTACAGTGACTGGTGTGTGATCTGCTTCAATGTGCGTAGAAACAGGGCAGAGGAACTGATGATGCTGGGCTGATCCTGACAGACTTTGTGTCAAAGCAGCTTTTGTGGTCTAAAGGATATGCTAGGGTTTTATTTGTTAATTTTAGTGCTGCTTTTAATTCTATGAAACTGTCCATCCCCCTGAAAAGACTCACTGAGCTATACATTGATGGGAACCTGATTCTCTGGATCAGAGGTTTTCTCTCTTGCTGCCCACAAATGGGCGAGAGTGTATGCAAATGGAGTGATGTCCGATGCTCGCACTGCGAGCTGCCCACAAGGTAATTGTTGGTCTTATACTTGTATAGCACATTTCTACACTCAAGTGCACTCAAAGCACTTTTTACATTATTTGTCCATTCACCCACTTGCTCATACATTCATACACAGGTGGAACAGCCACCAGAGGCAGCTTCGGATTCAGTGTCTTGCCCCAGGACACTTTGGCCTGTGCACCAGGGAAGCGAAACCACCAACCCTCTGGTTCATGGTTGACCTACTCTACCTCCTGAGCCACAGCCAGTCAAGGCAGTGTGCTTCTCTCTTTTTACTAATAACTTTGCACATAATGAGTTCAATTTTAAATTAATCAAATGACATGGCTCTGGTTGGTCTGCTACAGAGGTCCAACCCCAATGATGAAGCTGCTTAGCTTGCCCGCATTAACCCTCAGGCATCTTACTCATTATAACTAATGTGATCCTACCTCGCACTGAGCGCACCGTTCATATGGAAATAATCTTGGGTGAGCCAGGTAATTATGTACACGCACCCGAGAAATGACATGAAATGCTTCATCATAGAATTTCCTCACTTTTTCTGCGCGTTTGGATGATGGCACGTTACGCAGGTGAAGAAGTACTTCATATGGTTCCAGACAGCGACATTACTTTGTCCTCAGAGGAAAAACACGACTCAGATGACGAATGTTTGCATCTGCATTGTATTAAACTAATTCGCTCTCAGCGGGTGGAGCAGGTCTTTGTCTTCTAAAGTGAATCACATGATTATTCATGCCTCAGATTATTTCCATATGAACAGTGTACTCAGTGCGAGAGGGGATCATATTAGCTGTACTGAGGTGAGACAGGACAAAACGTACCATTCCTTATGTTCGTAAGGATTAAATAAAAAGTGATGATTTGTTTTGAACTTGAATTGTTTCATTTAAACAAAGACATTTCAAGCTTTCTAGCCATATATTTCTTATTTTTATGAGGCAGGTATTCACTGAGATTCTGGTTGTTTTATTTACATGTCTGTGGAGAGAGATGACAGAGAAGACAGAGAGCGCAACCTGTCTGCTTTCTTTATTTAACAAAAGCACAGCGTTTTGTTATGAGTGTGTACAAATCAAATTAGACCCTTTACAGATTCAAATGATATATTGCTTTTATCTGTACGATCAAAACTGACGGAGTAATTTAAGTTTGTTTCAGCGTTATCAGGAGAAGATGCCACAACACGCGCCAGCGCGTTCATCAACCCCTCAGGGTTAAATCAGTGTGAACAAGATGACTTTCACATCATTGTGAAGCAAACACTCTAGGCTACAAGATCCGGTTATGGTCTTATTTCAGTAACTTAAAAATTTTAGTTTTTCACTAACCATGCATGAATGCTGTTTTCTCAAAAACACAATCATGTATAAACTTGCTGCTCACATAATATTGTAGCCCAGTTTGTGCTGATTACGGTGTTATCTGACTTTAGCCATTAATATGTTTAAAAGCAACTGAAAAAAACACAAATGTCAGGGCATGTCAAAACTTGTCCAGGGCCCCAAAACACACTTAGACCCCAGAGGGTTAATGCCCAGTAGTGCCACAGCGTGGCCAAAACCAAGGAACTGACTTTCTGCCGAAACAGAGAGAAGGAAATGGCAACAATGCCAGTCTCCCTCAACGGCAACAAGTAGAAACTGTTGAAGTTTTTAAATAACTGGGTACAATTCTGGACAGTCAAATGAGTTTCTCTGGGAGTACAGATTATGATATGATATGATAAATGTTCATAGACAGAGTTTTCTGAGAAAACTGAGTAGCGTTGGTGTCAGCCAGCAGACACTGGAGCTTGTGTATATCACATATATTGAGTGTCCTCACATACCACATCTCTGTTTGGTTTGGTCACCTAACTTGCAAATGCAAAAACAAACTTAAAATTCTGACAATGGCAAGCAAAATTGTGGGCAAACCCCAAAAGCCCCTGATGAACCTGTACACAGAGAGGACGAGAAGGAAAACACAAAGGATCCTGGCAGATGTCTCCCACCCCTTCTCTAGCAAGTTTGAACCTCCGAAGACAGGGAGGAGAGACAGGGCTCCCCTAGCTAAAGGAGCCTTAAAAAAAGTCTTTTATCCCAAATGCCATCAACATACTTCACTCCACTAAGTGACCATAACAATGAAAGAAACAAAGACTGAAATCTTTGCACATTAAAAAAAAAAAAAAAATCACATGTACATAAGTATTCACAGACTTTGCTCAATACTTTGTTCAGGCACCAATTACCAGTCTGTAAGACTCAAGTCTTTTTGGATATGATGCTACAAGCTTGGCACACCTATTTGTTGGCAGTTTTTCCCATGCTTCTTTGCTTCTTTTCAGATCTCTCCAGAGATGTTAAATCAGGTTCAAGTCAGGGCTCTGGGTGGTCCACGCGAGTTCTCCTGTACCCACTCCTTTGTTATCTTGGCTGTGTGCTTAGGGTCATTGTCCTGTTGAAAGATGAAACATCTCTCCAGGCTGAGGTCCAGAGCACTCTGGAGCAGGTTTTCATCAAGGTTGTCTCTGTACATTGCTGCATTCATCTTTCCCTTGATCCTAATTAATCTCACAATTCCTGCTGCTGAAAAACATCCCCACAGCATGATGCTGCCACCACCATGCTTCACTGATGGGATGGTATTGGGTAGGTGGTGAGCGCAGCCTGGTTTCTTCTAGACTTGACACTTGGCATTCAGGCCAAAGTGTTCAATCTTTGATTCATCAGACCACAGAATTTTGTTTCTCATGGTCTGAGTCTTTTAGGTGCCTTTTGGCAAACTCCAGGGAGGCTGTCATGTGCCTTTTAATGAGGAGGGGCTTCCATCTGGCCACTCTACCATAAAGGACTGATTGGTGGAGTGCTGCAGAGATGGTTGTTCTTCTGGAAGGTTCTCCTCTCTCCACAGAGAAAACATTGGAGCTCTTCCAGAGTGACCATCAGGTTCTTGGTCACCTCCCTGACTAAGAATCTTCTCTGCCGATTACTCAGTTTGGCCAGGTGGTCCGCTCTGGGAAGAGTTCTGGTGGTTCCAAACTTCTTCCATTTACAAATGATGGAGGCCACTGTTCTCAATGGGACAGTCAATGCTGCAGAATTTTTTCTGTACCCTTTCCCAGATCTGTGCCTCAATACAATGCTGTCTTGGAGGTCTACAGACAATTCCTTGGACTTCATGACTTGGTTTGCTCATGTACTATTACCTGGGGGAAATTATGTCAGACAGGTGTGTGACTTTCCAAATCATGTCCAATCAATTGAATTTACCACAGGTGGACTCCAATCAAGTTGTAGAAACATCTCAAGGATGATCAGTGGAAACAGGATGAACCTGAGCTCAATTTTGACTGGCATGGCAAAGGTTGTGAATACTTATGTACATGTGATTTTTTTTTGTATTTTATTTTTAATAAAGATTTCAAACAAATTTCGTTTTACATGGTCATTATGGGGTATTGTTTGTAGAATTTTTAGGAAAATTATACATTTAATCTGTTTTGGAATAAGGCTGTAACAAACAAAATGTGGAAAAAGTGAAGCACTGTGAATACTTTCTGGATGCACTGTATAACATCAGGAGCTTGTGCAAGCAGTGGTGGCTCTACCTTAAATCCAAAAGAACTACCCATAACAGAGCAGGTAATAAGATGCAATTGTTTGAACACCCTGACTGGAAGGCCTCAGGGTTTCAGGCAGATAAGCTGTTGTCTCTATTCATGATTCCTGTTCTGTCAGGAATCTGACATCGAGTGGCAAAAAATTAGTTATATTGTCCCAACTGCATTGTTCATGCCATCCAGGGCCCTCCTGGCATTCACTTTTTCAACAAGAAACATGACACTGTTCCTATTATGATTTCCCCTAGTTAATCACAGTACTTTGTCATTTCAACAATGTGAAAGAATTCTCACAATATGTGGTCTAATGAACCAGATTATGTTTATGATCATTTAAAGGATCCTACAAATGTATTTGTCCTGTGTGAACTGGTTGTGTGATCACATGCTAGATGCAACTCTTTTTTTCTAGAAGAGGCAAAGGTCACTTTGTTGGTGCACTTTGGTCTTCAAATTTTTGGTAGCTCTTCTTAAGACCTTTTCGTAAGTTCTGCCACTGACAGTAACAACAGCAGGAACACGTTGGCACTCACACTGCTTTTTTTAGTAGTGACCCTGCTGCTGAGGTTTCTTAATAGCATTGTTTTCCACCCGCCACCTACCATTATATTTTTTATGAGTGAGAATCTTTAAGCATTCCACAATTTAATTTGATTTCGATTCGGAGGCCCAAGATCTTTAGGCATGACTTGTGCCATTCAAACACGATGCATCGTTTTTTAATCAAATGTTTCTATGCATAATTTATCCATATGAAAAACTTGTTACTTTAAAACATCTGCAGGAATCAGTGATGAAAATCAATTAATTAATTTTTACTATTATTTATTAAAGTGGAAATCTACTTCACAATTACATGTGCAACTTAGCTTTTCAAAAAGTGCCAGTAACAGCATCTTTGTATCAAACTTGTCAAACTTTGACACTCTCTTTGCATCAATGACAGCTGCTCTTATTCATAAAAAATAAATAAGGACCTTTCTCTAAACAATAACTTTTGTTATGGGCAAAAACCCCTGAGACAAAACAGCAAAACTACCACCATAGAATGACAGGAAAAGCATATGTAAGAAGCCTAGGTATATAAGTAGCATATACTGTACTTCACTTTGTTACAATAGGAGTTAGAGTTTAGTGTGAACATAAACATTTTTACTTTTTCAACGGTACAATATTACCTTCAATTGAGTCAAGAGTGTCATCTAATGCCAATGACTACTCGACAAGATTACTGTAAATATACACAAATAAGTCCCTTCACTGTATAAGTCACAGAATAAGCCAGAGGGTAAAAAAATTGCAACTTATAGTCTATCCAGACAGGTATATATAATTTAGTAGCTGCTCTAATGTAAACACATTCTCGTGTAACAATAAAACAAGAAAGAACAAATAAACCAATAAACATATAATACGCCAAGCCAAGTTGTTTCGCTGGTAGATTGTAAAATTCAAAATGAAGCAGACGCCACTTGTATGGTCTCCATTTTCTCACGTAGCTCATTCATGTAAACATACGAACCTGAATGTTCTTGTAGCATGAAGCTCGTTTGTAGTCCGGTACAGGTAAAATGAGTCTGAATGGCGGACTTTATTCAATCAGCAGCAACAGCAATTCAGAATCATTTTAAATCATTTTTAAATCATTTTCCCATCCCTACTATTTTTGGTTAAAAATGGCAGTATAAAGGGGTGGGATTTGAGGCTAATTCACATACACACAATTGTATGTGCGTGAACTTTCACGATTTAATAAATCGGAATAATTTGGGGATTTTGGGGTGCGTGTACACTTTTAGCAAATGAGACCCCTGGTTTCTGTGAAGCACCTATAATGTGAATTGGCATGAATGTTTTATTAACAGCAAAGACAGTAACATTACAAAAAGTGAAGGCAGGGAAATTACTGTCCCTGTTCTATCAGTACTAGCAAAATGAATGGAAAGTTACTTAAGGGTTCATGCAGAGGTTATTGTCCAGAAAAATGGTTAGCTCAGAAGCACATGTACAGTTTATTGCTTTATTGCCTAGGAGAATTTTTAAATATGGAGAAGATTCAAGTGGGTGGGGTTATTGCCAAAGGTACCAAAGATAACAAACACAAGTTGAATGATTAACAACTAAATGTGCACTGTATGTAATAAATTTAAGAAAATGATTCCATCTTTATTTACGTCTATGCCAAGTATAAACATAGTGGAGGGCAGCTGCTTCAATCCCACTCCCTACCAAATTGATCATGTTGTTGACAGCGCTGTAACCTCACTGCGTGAAATGCTTGATTCTGTAGCCCCTCTGAAAAAGAAGTTAGTGAATCAGAGAAGACTAGCCCCATGGTATAATTTACATATTCGTACCTTAAAGCAGGCATCACGAAGGCTGGAAAGGAAGTGGCGTTCCACAAACTTAGAGGAAATTTTTCTAGCCTGGAAAAGCAGTCTACTAACATATAAAAAAGCTCTCCGTAAAGCCAGAACTGCATACTATTCATCACTAATAGAGGAAAATAAGAACAATCCCAGGTTTCTTTTCAGCACTGTAGCCAGGCTGACAAAAAGTCACAGCTCTGTTGAGCCCAGTGTTCCCTTAGCTCTCAGCAGTGATGAGTTTCTTTACAAATAAAATCACAACTATTAGAGATAAAATTCAGCAGATGCTTCCTATACCTGCAATAAATGAATCTTCTACTACAGTAGCTCTTGAATCATCTGTAGGACCTCAGTTATGTTTAGACTGCTTCTCTCCCATAGATCTCTCTGAATTTGCATCAGTAGTTGCTTCATCGAAATCATCAACATGTCTCTTAGACCCCATCCCGACTAGACTGCTTAAAGGCACCCTGCCATTAATGAACTCATCTTTATTGGACTTGGTAAATTTATCTCTAGTATCAGGCTACGTACCACAGGCCTTTATAGCGGCAGTAATCAAACCTTTACTCAAAAAGCCTAGTCTTGATCCAGGAGTCTTGGCTAATTATAGACCAATATCCAACCTGCCATTTATTTCTAAAATCCTAGAAAAAGCTGTTGCTAAGCAGAATAGTTTTTCAATCAGACCACTTACACAGGAATGAACTATTTGAAGATTTTCAATCAGGATTTAGAGCACATCATAGTACAGAAACAGCACTGTTGAAAGTTACCAACGATGTTCTCTTAGCCTCAGATAATGGACTTGTTTCAATACTTGTCCTCCTAGACCTTAGTGCTGCAATCGACACCATTGACCACAGCATCTTATTACAGAGACTGGAGCATGTGATCGGTATCAGAGGAACAGCGTTAAAGTGGAAGTGGCACTCTGAAGTAAACACTTTAGCCTACAACATGCTGGTCTCCAAAGTCTTGTGAACCAATGTTCTGTTTGTGTTTTATGGTCTTATTTCAGTGAGTAAAAAATTTTAGTTTTTCACTAACCATGCATAACCAGTTTTTTCTCAAAAACACAATAATGTATAAACTTGCTGCTCACATATTATTGTAGCCAATTATGTGCTGATTACAGTGTTATCAGACTTTAGACATTAATATGTTTAAAAAACACTGAAAAAAGCACAAATGTCAGGACATGTCAAAATTTGTCCAGGCCCCAAAAACCCCCTCAGACCCCAGAGGGTTAATTACCACTGCTATGCAGATGACACTCAGTTATATCTATCTATTAAACCTGTTAACACAAACCAGTTAACCAGACTTCAAGCCTGTCTAACTGACATAAAGGCCTGGATGACCAGTAACTTTTTACTTTTAAACTTGGAGAAAACAGAAGTCATTATATTTGGGCCAAAAAATCTCAGAAATAACTTTTCTCAAATTATAGCTACTCTAGATGGCATAACCCTGGCCTCTAGGACTACTGTAAAAAACCTTGGAGTTATTTTTGACCAGGACATGTCCTTTAACTCACACATAAAACAAATCTCTAGAACTGCATTCTTTCACCTGCGCAACATTTCCAAAATTAGGAACATCCTGTCTCAAAATGATGCAGAAAAACTAGTCCATGCATTTGTTACCTCAAGGCTAGATTACTGTAACTCATTACTAACTGGATGTGCCAATATCTCCATAAAAAGCCTCCAATTAATCCAGAATGCCAGAGCCAGAGTCCTGACAGGAACTAACAAGAAAGATCATATTTCTCCTATATTGGCTTCTCTTCATTGGCTCCCTGTAAAATATAGAATAGAATTTAAAATCCTTCTTCTCACATACAAATCCTTTCATAATCAACCTTCTTCATACCTCAAAGACCTCATAGTACCATATTATCCCAATAGACCACTTCGCTCTCAGAGTGCAGGTCTACTTGTGGTTCCCAGAGTTTCCAAAAGCAGAATGGGAGGCAGAGCCTTTAGTTATCAAGCTCCTCTCCTATGGAACCAGCTCCCAGCCTGGGTTCAGGAGGCAGACACTCTCTATACTTTTAAGGCTAGACTTAAAACCTTCCTCTTTGACAAAGCATATAGTTAGGGCTGGCTTCAGGCAACCCTGAACCATCCCTTAGTTATGCTGCTATAGGCCTAGACTGCCCGAGGACCATCGGTGCACTGAGCTCCACTACCCTAACCCCCCCCCCCCCCCCTTCCCTTCCCTTCCTCTAGTTCTCTAGTTCTAACTAGTTCTCTCTGTACCTTCTGCAGGTGTCCCTGGTCCTGGAGCTGTATATCGCTGATGTGCAGTTACTGGTCCCACCAACCTGCAGTGTCTATTTGTTGTTTATTGTTGCTGTTCTTTTCTCTCTGCTCTATCCACTCACCGCAAACGGTCGAGGCAGATGGCCGCCCAAACTGAGCCTGGTTCTGCTGGAGGTTTTTTCTTCCGTTAAAGGGAGTTTTTCCTCTCCACTGTCGCCAAGTGCTTGCTCATAGGGGAATTGTTGGGTTTTTAGTTTTAGTTTTTGTAAAGTGCCTTGAGATGATTTGTATTGTGATTTGGCGCTATACAAATAAAATTGAATTGAATTGAATTGAATTGAAAAGTGTTTCTTTCTTTTAACTTGAAGATCCAGGAGTGGGCCTCTGTGAAAATATAAAACCAGGTCTTTTGGAAATCATGTTCATGTAACCTTGTTAACCTGAACATTAATTAAACCTAAAATAAACATTTAAAGTTTTCTGACTCTTTAGAGAACACCATCTCATGGAGGAATTTCCACAGCAAAAGCCCAGCTGTGTCTGGCTACTTTCCCAACAATAAGTACTAATCTGTACATGTCACTATCACTTCAGAGACAGAGCTGTGTAAGTTCGGATAAAAGGAAGCACAATATTGAAGCAGTGCTCAAAGCTTATGCAAATAAAACAATGATTTTTTTTTTTTTTTCCTCTATCAGCCAATTATCTGTATGTCTCTAGCAGATCTAATGTCAGTCAGCACATCAAATCTGATAAGAATTACTCTAGTTGCTCCGGTGTAATATGTAATTAATCTTGGATAACAATAATTGCAGAAATTTGTTAACATAACCTGAGAGATAGTGGATAGTTTTATGATAGTACAGCCTAATGTAAACGATTTGGACAATATAAAGGATTAAATTTGGCAAACCCAAAGTCACCATGGGAACATGTCAGTGAAGGCATCTTTTGCTTAAATGTGAAACCCATTAGCAGCACCTTGATTTCCTAGTGGATGAACCGTTTGTTCCTGCAAGTTATTTAAACCCACTCCAAAGTGCAAACTCTATCAAGAATGTAATGGCATGTAAAGTGTTTATGTATGTAAATCCTTTTCCAGGCTATATATTTATGGTAATGACACGCTAGAGCAGCCTAGCAGCATTAGGAACTGAAGAGTGTGTAATTACACTAATGCTCCGCTGACTAATAGGCCACAGGGGAGGAGGAGTCTGCTGGCTAGTGTTAGCTCACTTACTAATGCACAGATCACACCAGAATACCAGATATGCTTGTGTTACTCTCTGAGTTTCTGTGTGTGTGTGTGTGTGTGTGTGTGTGTGTCTTTCTGTGGCTGCATGCACCAATTGTAGCTCAGTACTATTGTTGAAGGGACATTTTATCTGGCCCTCATTACTTTAAAAGGCTGTTTGAGGGTTCAAGCCTGGGGCTTAGGGTTCTGGTAAAAATCATGTTTAGGTCAAGGGATAGGTTACGGTTTGGGGCTATGTATTTACCTCTGATGGTTAAGGTTACATTAATGGGCTAGGGAATAAATTATGTAAATGAATGTCCTCATAACTATAGAAAAGACAAGTGCATGGTTGTGTTTTTGTGTTACTAGAGTTGCAGGGTCCTTACTTTGCTTAGACAGTGACTCTATGGGGACTCAGCTTCCTTTTGGAAAAGTATTTGTAATGCTTCTTTAAACTTCACCTTCAATACATTTCAGAGAGAAATATTACACTTTTTAATAAAACATATTAGATCAGATCTCTACAACAGTCTGAATATCACATATATTTGACATCCATCCATCCATCCATCTTCTATACCCGCTTTTCCTGGTTCAGGGTCACGGGGATCTGCTGGAGCCTATCCCAGCTCTCTCTCGGGTGGAAGGCACCCTGTCCTGGACAGGTCACCAGTCTGTCGCAGGGCCACATATAGACACACAAAGACAGACAACCTCACACACTCACACTCACTCCTACGGGCAATTTTAGAGTCACCAATCAACCTAACATGCATGTTTTTTGGACTGTGGGAGGAAACCGGAGTACCCGGAGTAAACCCACGCAAGCACAGGGAGAACATGCAAACTCCACACAGAAAGGCCGGGATGCGAACCCACGACCTTCTTGCTGTGTGGCAACAGTGCTTATATTTGACATTTTATAGCCAAATAATTATGGCTCAGGCACTGGCAAACATATGATATGTTGTTCTGATGTGACACGCACCAACAGTCAGACTGAAACAGAACTGAGACCAGAAATGCAAAAATGTATGCAGCACTTGTGTGTTTTGTTTAGCTTTAGCCCCTGTGAAAAGCCGGTGACCTGTCCACGATGTACCTTGCCAGTCACTCAATGCATCCTGGGAAAGACTCTAACCCTACCCACATCAGTGCAGGGGATAACTAGTTAGCCCTATAGAAAATTAATGGATGAATGCCAAAATACCAAAAAATAATAAATTCTTGTGAGAACCTAATGTTCTTGAATTTGGTAAAGTAAAAGTAAAGGTAGTATTATGTAAGTCAGTTGAGGAATAACAGGAAGCAAATAATCACAATAATCAATTATTTTGTACTGTTTAAAGTTGAACAGTGTAGTTCCTATTTGTGTTTTCTTTTTATGTAATTGTGTGCCTCCTCAAAAGATTGGAAACCTAGTTTTAGATACGCACCGACATACAGTAGACTTTCATGCATGTCCATTCCCACCTCTGCTGACTGACCTGGCAGCAGGCGAACCCTCCAGTATATACGCAGGCACTGCTCCTCCTTGCGAAAGCCACGCTGGCACTTGCAGGTTGACAGAGCGGGATGTTTGGCTAGCAGATCATCTTGTCTCTCCAGGCACTCTGCCGCTGCCTGCTCCCCCAATGGGGACACTGCGGCCTCAGCCGCACACAGCTCCAAGCCCCGGTACAACGCCTCGCACAGGGGGTCAGCAGAGCACACCCGATGAGCTTCAACGCAGTCAATGGGGGAGGAAGGGTAAGGGAATATGGATGCTGAGGATGGACACACACCTAAGGAAAGCAAATGAGATGGAGGGAGATTACTAGAATTAAAGGGGTAAAACTGAAACAGAGGACATAGGAGATGTAAAGATCTGATACATTATATACTGTGTGCAGAATATGTGGTTCAAGGAGCTTAGTAGATTGATTGTGCTAGCTGGTAAACTGTTGTAGCTAATTTTAAATGTCAGGAGAGCTTTACTCTCCACACAGGCAGATCTCAGGCATAACATATCCACTTCATATCCGCAGCTTGATTCAAGAACCTTACCAAAGTTACCTAACTCCAACTTGGAGAATGTTCTTTTCAAAGAAAACTGCATAAACGAAAAAAGGTTCAAGCTTCTCGGTTTTCTTTTGCATTGTGTGGCGCCTAGACATGCTTGTGCAGTGTTTCTCCTGCTGGCTTCCCTGCTTGAACTATAGACCTCCCATTGGTATGGCATCATGCACATATAATTGTTTTCAACAAGTAGGGCTGTATTTAAAAAAAGATCAATCTTGTAAACCTATATGCAGTGATAAGTTGTAAGTGGATCAGTTTGGGCTGCATGATGTGTAAAATGTCTAATTTGCAGAAACAGCTGGTTACAATGTGCGCTAAAGGTTAAGTTAAAAACTAATGTACCTGAAAGCTGCTATTTCAGAATCCTTGAGTCCATCCTTGAGACCACCTGAGGTTTACAGGACTGCTATGACTCAGGAACTGCAGCTGACTGGCTACTTCATAGTGAATCTATGACCAGGATAGACTGAACATGAACTCTGCACACTGATCTGAGCTTTGTTTGAGTTTGTTGAAGAAATATTATGTGAAGCTGTAGAAATGCTGCCAGGAGCTAATGCTGGCTAACAGCTGTCTGACGATGAATTAATGACTAGATATTCAGTTTCTGGCCTGTCTGGGTTCAAACTGATCATTAAAGAGGAGGTCCGCACTAAAGCATCTGCTACTGATGGTCCATGTATTGCTGTATGGGATAGCAGTTTTTTTATGCAAAATTTCATTTTACGCAAACTGAAGGTGCCCTTGTAGGTGCTGTGGGTCTTGTGATGTTCTTGTTCAACAGTTTTGCACATGGAACCCCAAAACACAAATGTGGCATGTTTTCATGTGAGAGTTATAGAATATATCTTCTTTTCCTTTCGGCTGCTCCCTTCAGGGGTCACCACAGCCAATCATCTGCCTCCATTTAACCCTATCCTCTGTATCCTCCTCACCCACACCAACTATTCTCATGTCCTCCTTAACTACATCCAAGAACCTCCTCTTTGGTCTTCCTCTAGGCCTCCTTCCTGGCAGCTCTAAC
Organism: Mastacembelus armatus; assembly: GCF_900324485.2. NCBI lineage: Eukaryota > Metazoa > Chordata > Actinopteri > Synbranchiformes > Mastacembelidae > Mastacembelus > Mastacembelus armatus. Next base: position 26,432,481 of record NC_046642.1, read on the forward strand.
CTCAGCATCCTTTTACCAATGTATTCACTGTCCCTCCTCTGAACATGTCCAAACCATCTCAGTCTGGCTTCCCTGGCTTTTTCTCCAAAACATCTAACATGAGCTGTCCCTCTGATGTCCTCATTCCTGATCCTATCCATCCTCGTCACTCCCAGAGAGAATCTCAACATCTTCAGCTCTGCTACCTCCAGCTCTGCCTCCTGTCTTTTTCTCAGTGCCACTGTCTCTAAACCAGACAACATTGCTGGTCTCACCACTGTCTTGTCCACCTTTCCTTTCATTCTTGCTGACACTCTTTTGTCACACATCACACCTGACACTTTCCTCCACCCGTTCCAACCTGTTGTAGAATATATATAAATTATTATTTTACAACAGTGCTGCCCAGAAAAGTAACACAGTGCAGAAAAATTTGCCATGATAAATTTTGGGAAGTGCCTTATGCAAAATCCATTTTTGGCTGTACTCTGTTCTGAAGGAGATTTGTGCCAATGTCCAGCCATAACAAAAAAAGTTCAAAAATGCATAATACTGTAGTTTTAATGTTCTTGCACCGAAGGATGAGGAGGTTGCTACCTCAAGATTTACCATGATTCCTGAACAGGCCACATAAGAGTTTAGGTTTAATTTCATGTCAAAATTACATATCTATCACAAAATTGTAGAGTTTGAACTGTATTATTTACATAAACAAAACAAACCAAAGTTTGACTGAAAGCAGACAGATACCCTCCTCTTCAAGCATTCTCAGTGTGGTCATTTGTGTGAAAGCACTCAAACAACTCTTGATGCCAGTGGCTGTGAACACCAACACAGGCTTCTTCCATGAACCCATCCCTTTTTCACACTGTTTTCAACACTCCCTGTCTCCCTTTCTGCTGTAGAAGGATAAGATAGTGTCACCTGAATGGATGACTCTCTAAACTTATTTTCATTTATTTATATATTACAGATAACATTTGGATTGTGTTGAAACCACAGTTTCTTCAAGAGGGACCATTGTTTTCTGAAGTGTGGCTGCTTCAATTTGCAATAGCAAAAACGAGAGTCTTTCCTGGTAAAATCCAATAGCTGATAGGCACAGAGGAAATGCAGTGAAGCTGTCTGAGGACAGCAGAAATGTCATACAGGGAGGAGAAATAGGGGAACGGAAAGATAGATGGAAAAAGGGAGAGGTGGAGCAAAGGAGAGAGTGAGAGAGATAGAGGCAGAGACAGAGAGCGAGCGTACCAATGTGGACCTTGATGGGTTGGACACGCGCACAGTATGAGGCACAATCAGCATGCACCGCTGAAAATGATGTTCTTAGAATCACACAAAGATGCACACACACAAAGACACAATCACAAAAGCAACACATAAACACATGCGCACATCTGCCCACAGAAGGACCCTTTTATGTGTGTGTCCTGCTGGGAGGGAGACTGGGAGGCACAGAACCCATCATTATTACCAGAACACAATACTGCACAACCACAGGGGAGGGGGTATAGGGGGCAAAGCAATCTGTCTAAAACACACACACACACACACACACACTTCCACACACACATCTTGGTGTCAGAATAAAGTGGCTGAGAGAGCATAAACAGCTTAACATTCAGTGCCGGATCAGTAGACAGTATGTAAATTGAATACTGAGTGTGCTGATGAAAGACTAACCACATACATAAAACATTGTTGGTTGAACAAACAGCCTTTGTGGAGTGCCGCTTCCCAACACTTCACCACAGCTCACTTTATCCACAGATCAGACTAACCACTCAGCCTGACCGGTCTCATCCTGACCACCTTTCTGACCAGCAGCTGGCACATCATCAAACTTCGACACATTGATTTCCATCTCTGCTGCACAGGAAACACAACATCTTCCCTTTAATGTCCTCTGACATAGTAGCTCCATACAGGATCATGTCATGCTCAGGTCACGCAACATAATGTCTGCCTGTGGCATTTCCAGCACACACACTCAACAGAGTCTGAGGCATTTTTCCAGCCTTCCACACATGAGGCTCAAAGCAGCATGTACTCTCATTTCTATGTGTAAGATCACCTCAGTTAACTAGGTAGTAACAATGACACTTCAAACTATTTCATAATTTCAGAAGAAACAGCAAAACACATTCATTCGGTAACAAACACCTATAGTATCAGTCAATTACAGAGCTTCAACACAGCCCACAGACGTCAAACATTTTGCAGTGGAGCTTAGTGAGCATGGACAGCTGAACCAAATCACAGGATTCATTTTGTGAATTGATTCCTCAGCTGAGCACAGACCTCAGGTGACGTTTATTGGATGCAACAGACCTTCTCTCCTCATGTGCTTCAATGAGCCGACCCTGTCCTTCCTTGCACCACTGTTAGTAGACACTGACCACTGCATGCCAGGAATATGCTACCACACCTGCTGTTTTGGAGACCCAGTTGTCTAACCATCACAGTTTGGCCTGTATTAAAGTCAGATCCTTATCTCTGGCCATAATAACTGCTTTGAGTGCCCAACTTCAAAATGTGACTCTTCACTTGCTGCTTAATATATCCCACCACTTGATACATGTAGTTATAATAAGATAATCAATGTTACTCTCTTCATCTGACAGTGGTTTTAATGTTGTGACTGATCACTAGAGAGCCACCTAACCAATTTCTTTCTGTGTCTAAACCATGTCTGATTGTTACCATGATGATTAGGATCAGGTAAATGTATGGAGAAAGCAATGTATATTGTTTTTAAGGTTGGAGGATACAGGGGTCTGTTCAGCTCACGTCTTTCTAACTCGACACCCATAGATTTCAGACCCAGCCAAGCTGACTCAAGTGACATCACTTAAGGACACTTGTCAGACTTTACACACCTTCCTCTGGAAACCTTCAAGCCTTTATACAACTTTTTTCATGTGTATAGTTTTTTTGCCTAGTCATATTTACATTTAGGCTTTGTCTATTTTCACTCACATGTGAGTGACTGTAACGATGCCTGCTCAAATCACCGCTTACCTTCATAAAAGAAGGTATTGTTGTCAGTCTAATTGTGTGTTTCATACATTGTTAGCGATTATTCTGATGTAAAGTCAGTTTGAGAACTGTTCAACAAATAAGGTTTAACACTACAGTTTAACGTTGGCATTTTGCTTGGATGTGGCGTGGAGATGCTGTGTCAAAGCCTGACACCGGATTAACTTGTGATGACGTGTAACCGATCCGTGTTTCATGTTATAACAAGGTATTTGTGTATATACAGTATGTACTGTATGTCTCGCAGCCGTATTTTACAGTAGTGAGTAAATCTGTGCTTCAAATATGTCATTTTTGTTACGTGGACAGTGGAAGATACACACAGGTGGCAAAACTATGGTTGTTTTGGCTGTAAGATCAGTAAATGTCACCTCTTAAAGGTTTATCTGTCTTTAAACCAGAGTGTGTGTGTTTTGTTTGTTCTGTTGTATTAAACTGTTTGATCTGAGCGGGTTTGAATGGTGGAACTGTCTCTAAAGTGCACTAATTTACACGTTAGATCTTTTTTCTTTAACCAGTCAAACACTTGCCAAGATATGACAAAATAAGAAACTAGGTCAGAAATATTTAATCAACATACTGTTTTTTCGTCAACATATCATGTAATTCTTCGATATTTACTTTTCTACTGTGACACTAATGAAAACAGCATTATTCAACACTGTACTGATGAGTGAATCCAGCAAAAGCAGCTTTGCCAGACAGCCTAATACCACATAAAAAACATAATGCTGTTAGTCTTTACTGAGCTTTCTGCTAAGTAAGTATAAAATAATATCATAAAAGACATTCAAAATGCTAAAGTTGCTTCCCAAATACTCAGATCAGATTTTGCTGTAATAATTTCATGTGGTGCTCCTGACTACAGTACATTTTGTGTCCAATTATAGTAATTATGGGTAATATAAACTACACTATAATCTGTAACTTGGCAATGTTATGTGAGATGTAGCAGCTTGTGTGTTTTTGTTTTTATTATACTAAAAACAAAATACTAGTTTTATTCTTATTATTTCATGGTATTAATCTGATATGGATGTGAATACTAGTCCAAAGCTTCTTATTTAGCAACAGACTGACAACCAATCAGATTGATCTTAGACTACAGTGAAATGTGCCAAAGTTAGGCTGCTTATACGGCACTGACTGAAGCCAAAGACTCTAGATAATATTCATACCTTGATAATATTATATATACAGTACACAACATGATTGAGGAAAAGGTTGGCTGCATTGTGGTGATTTGAGGGATCACTTACTGTTTTTTATAACCTTTCAGAGGCACTTTAATCAAAGCAAAATGGTAGGCATAAATAAATAAATTTAATGTAACTACATAAGGAAATTGAGACATTATCCCTTTAAAACCTACCACAGAACAAGTCCGCCAGAGCATATCTTTACATTTTTACATGCTGTAGTGCCATTTTTTGGAACATATTAATTTGCCATACATCAATGTAACCCTTATATCCGAAAATTTAATAACATGTATCTAATAAGACCATACTAACTAAATAAATTGCTAAAAAGTGCAATAAGCCACATAAAAAATGAAAATTGTTTTTTTACACAAATATTTCTAAATACAAAAATGTCATAGCCTCAAAAATGTAAATATAAAAAAGTTGTACAAAGACATTTCACGCAAGACCAGACTTCCTTTTCCCTGGACACTTCCTCCCCCTTCCTTAGTTCTCCCCTGAGGCAGCTGACAGGTACCGGCAGGCCAAGCGTGCTGGGGCCTGGGCAGTGGCGGAGGTAAAATCTTGGGTCTGGGAGGAGTTTGATTGACACGCCTCTGCAATATTGCGTGGCGATCAAGGACAGTACCCCTGTAGTAAATCCTGTTCCTGGTGCACGTTGGACTCCGGCAGGGCTGCCCTTTGTCACTGGTTCTGTTCATTATTTTTATTTTTATGGACAGAATCTCTAGGCGCAGCCAGAGACCGGAGGGATTCCAGTTTGGGGACCACAGGATTTCATCCCTGCTTTTTGCAGTTGATGTCATCCTGTTGGTTCCATCAAGCCAGGACTTCAGCGTTCGCTGGGGTGATTTGCAACCGAGTGTGAAGTGGCTGGGATAAGAATCAGCACTTCCAAATCCGAGGTTATGTTTCTCAACCGGAAAAAGGTGGCTTGCCATCTTCAGGTCAGAGAACAGAACCTGCCTCAGGTGGAGGAGTTTAAGTATCTCGGGGTCTTGTTCACAAGTGAGGGAATAATGGAGCATGAGATTGACAGACAGACCAGTGCATCAGCAGCAGCAATGTGGTCGATGTATCAGTCCATTGTGGTGAAGGGGCTGAGCCAAAAGGCGATGCTCTTGATTTATCAGTCAATCTACGTTCCTACTCTCACCTATGGTCATGAGCTTTGGGTCATGACTGAAAGGACAAGATCTCGGATACAAGCGGCCGAAATGAGTTTCCTTCGCAGGGTGGCTGGGCACTCCCTTAGCGATAGGGTGAGGAGCTCAGTCACCCAGATGGAGCTCAGAGTAGAACTACTCTACATATTCCGGACATGTCCCACCGGGAGGAGGCCTTAAGACTTAGGACATTCTGGGGGGACGATGTCTCTCAGCTGGCCTGGGAATGCCTCGGTGTCCTTCCGGGAAGACGTTTTTTAAGTACAAAACGGAAAAAAGCTCAAAATAAATACCGAACACATCCCTTAAAGTATTAGTGGCAAATATGTTTATTCAAATTATTTCTGTAAAAGATAACCAACCGCATATAAGGCCAAAATGTTCGGTGACGCATTGAATAATTTCGTTGTCAATTCTCTCAACTTGTGATTCCTGAAATAGCTGGTATTGCAGTGCTGATTTCATTTGTAATTTATCTTTTAAAACTGTAGTATTTCAAGTTTCAATAAAAACTGCAATAGTCATTGTTTACTTGGTTTTGAAAAATATTAAATTGTTTATGTTTGTTTCACAGCGTCAGTTTTAGTCTAAAAGTATGATGTTTTGTATGTAAATGCTCATGGTACAATGACACAAGTGTAAATTTATATTATTTGCTGATTCTTTTCTCGGAAACATTTAAACATTGTGTTGGATAAAATGTAGGGGAAGTGGTTAATAAAGAACTTATAATAGAAATAGTGTTGCAATCTATTCATCCACCCATACTGGCTATTCCTATCAAGTGTTGCTCGATTAGTGATTGATTAGTAAATTTAATTTCTGAATGCAATTTTGAATTTCAAGTTGTGCTGGAAAGCATACATAAAAAATGTAAAATCTAAACCACAAAATGTCATGGTCCCTCTGGGGACTTCCTGCCTGAGGACCTTTATTGTGTAGTGACTTCCGTTTTCTCCTCGCACTGGTCCCTGGCAGCTTTGTGTTCATGAGTTTCACCTGTCCCCGTTATGTTCACCTGAGTTTGATTACCTGTGGTTTGTTCCCCTATTTATACCTCCCCTCTTCCTTTGTTCTGAGTCGAAGCATTAGTTGCATATAGTTGCTTATAGTTATTGTTCTAGTTGCATTTGTTTGTGTTGTGACCGTCTCACTCGGTCCTTTCGAGTTTTACCGTGCTATCCGGTTACTAGTTTGGTTTTGTGTTTGCCCTGGAAATCCCAGGAAGGAATAAACACATCAGTTGTCCTGCATTTGGGTCCTCACCTCTCCTCCTTCACACCTCACCACCCACACTCCGTGACAGAATGCTTTGGCCAGAAACGGACCCAGCAGGACCGGCCGAGAGTTTGTTCCCGGAGCGGTGTCTGAAGGACAGTGTCACCGCGCTCCGGATGTGTCTGGGTTTCGCCCCGGATTACACGCTGGGACTGATGGTGTGTGGCCAACAGCTGCGGGGACTACAGCATACGCCGCCCGACACCTCCAAGAAGAGTGTGAGAACGGCGTTCCAGCTCTTCTCCTCCCTCCACGCTCTTCTGGAGGAAGGCAGAGAACAGCAGGCTCCTTTCCAAGGCGTCAAGAGCAGGTGCCTCGTGATTCTCCAGTCGCCTCCACCAGGGTTCCGGCCTCCCACTACCTCGGCTCCTTCCCTCGCCCCGGCGTCCCAGTCGCCAGAGTCCCAGCCTCAGACACCGGTTCTCCCGCCACCAGCTCCTGAGCCTCAGCGGCTGTCCCCCCAGCAGAGGCACGCGCCATCTGGCAGGAGCTGAAGGCCGAGTCCCTGGCTCCCTGGGATCTGGTCCCCGCCTCCGCCGGCGGCACACCCGCTGCTGCCCAGCCCGGGTCCATCCTCGCTGTTGCCCAACCCGAGTCCCCCCGCGCTGCTCGTCGGGATCGTTGGCAGCGACGGCGTCGGAGCAGGGCGGCAGAATCATCAGCTCGGCAGTCCGAGCCCAGCCGCCGCTCGTCGCTGGAGCTCCCAGCCACCACCTCGCTGCTGCCGCAGTAACCCGAACCCTAGTGTGTGCCGACGAGAGCGTCCCCGCGGGGGTTCCAACCAGGATCCTGCACCCTCAGTGCGCCGACGGCAGCGTCCCCGCTGAGGATTTCCCCAGGATCCCGCTGCCTCAGTGCACCAACGTTCACGTCCCCGCTGAGGCACTTACCCCGCCGCAGAAACCTCAGTGTGCCGACGATGGCGTCCCCGCTGAAGTCGCCCACGCCGAGTCGCCCACGCCGAGGCTCCAGCCCTGCCAGCTCCAGCCCCGCGACGTCACGATGTTGGCGCCCGCGTTGAGGCCCAGCTACCAGCGCCACCGGAGTCCCCGGGGCAGAAATCCCCTGGACCTTCCGGACTACCGCCTGAGCCAGAGCCTCCACAACAGTTGCCCGAGCTGCCGTTTCCCGAGCTGCCGACTCCCGAGCTGCCGTTTCCCGAGCTGACGTTTCCCGAGCTGCCGACTCCCGAGCAGCCAACTCCCGAGCAACCGTCACCAGAGGTTCCCGAGCCACCGCAGCAGCAGCCGTCACCAGAGGTTCCCGAGCCGCCGCAGCAGCAGCCGCTGCCTTCGTCTCCTGTGCCGCAGCAGCAGATTAATTGAATTGATTAAAAATGTGTAGTATTTACTGTAGGTAATTTTGGAATTTAATGAGGTAGGAATTTCCTGTTTATACGAGAGTATATCAAACATCATATTAGTGTCAAATGTTACTTGTCCAGAAACAAACTGCTAGATGAAAAACTATTTAATGTAAGGATTCAAAATAATGAAATAAAGCTGTTTTGCAGCTATGTGAACTGTCACAATATGGGACATCAGTAGTCACATCTTATTACCGAACAATCCATATTGTTTCTTATCAATGAGCCGCATCTTTTACTTACCTCACCTTAGTAGTTTTTCTGTTAACAATGACAACAACCTTAACCTTAAAAAATCATAAAAGGTCACTGACCTTGATAATAGTAGATGAACTAATAGCAATTAATCTCAAGGTGCACTTTCTGGAACATTTAACTGCATCTTATAGTCTTTCCAAAGAAATGGCATTTACTCACTTGTCACAGGAAATAGTCATTTCAGTAATTTTAGAAGGTAGTGTACTTATTGTTTATTTTCAGATGACTTGTATCTTTAGGAAACCCATCTTGTTCTTAGTTTTGCCTCTAATTGAGACAATTGCAGTGCTATAAAATAATATAGGAGGCTTGTCGGTGTGTGTTGAGATGAAAATAACCTTAACCACTACACTACACAGCATTTTATGTCTTTGTAAGTGTTTTAAAATATCAATATCATTTTATATGAGGTTAGTTACTTTTGGAGCTTTAACACTCTCTCTTTGATTTTATTCTTTGTCTAACTGGTACAGAACTAAGAAGAAAGCTATTGCTTTATATTGTATTTTCCTGGCTCGGGATGTTCCACATATCATATGGCCAACACAATACATAATGCCAGCTGCTGCCAGGATCAACTTTTGTACTTTATTTCTTGTATTACAGCCTTTTTTGGCTGAAGTGCAGTGTAACGGGTCCCTCAGTGAACCAATGCAAGCCTCATTCAACTGAATAACGTACCCAGTGTTTTTGTTGTTTTTGCTATTATCATCATAGTTTCCTTTTGGAGCCTTTCAAGAGGTGTTCTCACAGGAAATCCAAGCCACAGTGTGTATATTGCCAAGTTAGGCGGGACAGGCTGACTGCAAAGTGGGCCAAACAAGGGAGTTCTGGTAGAATTTCAATTCAATTCAATTCAATTCAATTCAATTCAATTTTATTTGTATAGCGCCAAATCACAATACAAATCATCTCAAGGTACTTTACAAAAACTAAAACTAAAAACCCAACAATTCCCTTATGAGCAAGCACTTGGCGACAGTGGAGAGGAAAAAACTCCCTTTAACGGAAGAAAAAACCTCCAGCAGAACCGGGCTGCCAAAACCTGTTTGTCATGAGCTGACAGTAGAAGGGAAGATTAAACTTTTGTTGCCACACTATGTCTGCAGGCAACAGGGAGCACTCTTTATCAGTGCTGGTGGAGTTTATCATTATTTTCCCATTGAAAATGATGAACATCCAGTATGCCATCTGCTGCACACCAGTGCTGTGCGATTACACTGAAGAGGCTGGGGAGCTGCTTTGAGGAAAACAACCATTCAGACTGTGTACATTTGTTTAAAGTTCACTCGAGCTAGTAACCACAGGTCATGTACTCCAGGTTTTGAGCAGACATTTTACAGCCATCTATGTTTACAGCGGGTGTGCTATTGATTCTTTAATCAAGATCTATGGATCCACATCTTAAATTTTATTTCTTCTGTCTTTCCTTAGTGTACCCATGGGGAAATTTGTTTTGTACTTGCACTTTGACTTGTAGGTTCCCTTTGGTTAGAAATGTGATTTTGGTGGCATTCGGCATTAGTATCATAAAATACACTATGGCAGACAACAACACATGCCTGTCCTCCCATCTGCCTCTACCCATAAACACAACGCAGGGACAATGACATGAATGGACTGAAATGACCGGTTGCTTAATTTTTCTACAACCATTACATAGTAGGGGAGTCGTTTGCCAGACAGTTCTTGGCTGGGTGCCTGCCATCTTCATTTTAGGATTCCAGGATGCCACAGCTCCCAGGCAGAAATAGTCTGGCACACAACCCCCATGAAAGTATAAAACTGTTTTTTTTTTTTAATATAATACATAATAACTTAATACAATGAGGATGATCAGTCCAAATTTACAAAACAACAAAATGGTGTCATGCAGGGTCCACAGGAAGAAATCAAAATTATTTTTACTTATTATTGATTACACTAATTAATTTAATTTTCCTGCCCCTGGGAATCATGAAGCCTGCAAGTTCATAGAGACACTGGAAGCCATGATTAATCATTAGAAATACCAATACTATTTTCACAACATTCAGTATAACAGTGGGAGACTGTCAATTTTACTTGTCACTAAGCCAGAGGGAAAAACATGGCACAGAACATAAAAAAGACACATTATTAAAACAAAAGCATATGCATTCCATGAGACATGGAAGACAGACAACAAAAAAGCTCGAGGTTGACCAATTAATCTGGCTGTCTATTGCCATTTTTACCATAATCTGCATTGGCTGCTCTTATTAAGCTGATTGACAGGCAGGAGCATCCGTGGGCAGCCCAGTGTTGTTGTGGGAGTGTGTGACACTGCCCCTTGTGCCAATCTTTCTACTAAACCTCAGTGCATGTTGCCAAGTAGAGACTAAGTTTGTAATGTTACTTTTAGCAGGGGTGATGTTAGACCCTTGATATTGATCCATAATATAATTTGCATACATTACCATAAGGATGAGGCACTAAGTTGCATACCATTTTTATTATGAGTTACAGAAGAATAAAGTTTCAAAGAAAACAACCAGGTGAAGTAGACGAAGTAATGACTGTATTGCACATAGCAACCCAATATTCAATTTGAATGATTTTATAAATTAATATGAATCAATTCACTGTATTATCTGGACTATAAGTCACACCTGAAATATTAGTTGCTTTTAGCAAAAATTGCCTTATTAAACAAAAAAAAACATATATAAGTGACTTTGGTCATTAAACATTAAGACATTAAGTCACATTTGTAATTATACTAATTATATTCTAAATTATCCTATGAAGAACATGGTCTAGGCATAACAACAAGCAGAAGTGCATTACGGTATTGATTCATCCATGTCAACATTGGGGAGAAGGTGAAGCACTGTGTCTTCCTCCTCTCAGGTTGTCTGAATGTTGACACTCCAAACTTTGTTTCAGCTGCAGACTTTATTACCTGCACTTTGAAGTCTGCCGTATAGCTCTGTCTTTTGGGCTGAATTTTCACTTTTGTTACAATAGGAGTTAAGAGTTTAGTGTGAACATAAACGTTTTTAATGTTTCAGCAGTATAGTATTATATTCAGCTGTGCCAAGAGTGCCATCTAATGCTAGTGACTATTCAACAGAATGGCAGTAAATTAACACACATAAGTTGCTTTGCAGTGTAAGTCACATGACCATCCAGAGAACTAAAAAAACATGACTTATGGTCCAGATATTACGTTACAGATTGTGTAATTGGATGTTAAGTTTGCTATTTGATTGACAGCACAGAGGAGTGAGGAGGACAGAAAGGGAAAGAAGGGGAGAGAGGAAGATGGAGTCAGCAGAGCACTGGGCATAAAGAACTGTATAAATATCACATTCTCCTTAGGATGTGAGCATCCCTAAAAGTCTGGTACTAGAATCACCTCTGACTTTTAGACCTAAAATGTGAATACCCAGTAAAAGAAAATCAGCCCAACACATCGGCCAAAAATAATCAGCATTATAAATCAGCCAATGAGTGAACTGATTTTTAGAGGTGCTGCTAAACAGATTTTCACCTTTACAGAAGACCAGGATAGCTGATTAGCCCATTTCTAGTCTGTACTAAGCTACTGTAATGGTTGGCTGCCTGTATCTAGTGTAGTACCAGTCTTCTCATCTAACTCTCGTCACAGTCGTGTTAGCCTAAACTCAAGGCAAATTTTAGAGACAGAGACACAGCAGTTGCAAAACAAATATGAGGCAGAGGAGGCTACAACATCACCTAAGGTCACTTCACCATTCACAGGTAGCAGGTAAAATAATAAATCTAATAAATCATCATAAAATAAATCATTACTACAGTCACTCTGAGGCAGTAATATAATTACCATAAACAAACAGTGCCAACTCCTTCTGGCATTATCAGTCTATTTCACATCATGTGCCACAGGGTTTAATGTGAAAGCTACTGGATTAGTTTACAGCACTAAGCATGACTGGAGGTAATCCACAATGTGACTGCACTTCTGTGATTACAACTGCAAGGTCTCAGTGACTTACTCAGTCAGAATACTGTATGCTGGCTGTTACCGTATGCTGTTATTAGCTTCTTTTCTTTCTGTGCAGATAGTTGGCACAGAGACTCAGAGATGGCTGTAGTGAAGAAACATGGTAAAATGTGTTTCTCTGGGCGAACGTAAGTGTTAGAGATGCGTTTCACATTTTGGGTTTGTTTGGGACAATGAGAGGAGAAACTGGTTGGTTAGAATGTAAAGTGATGGCCAGCACAGCCGAATGAAGAGAATGTAGACACTTAGTCATGAACTAAGAAAAGACAGCATTTATAAAAATCCAAGGAGAAAAGAAAGAGAAAGAGAAAAAACAAAAACAAAAAAAAACAAACAATAAAATGTATCTCTGTAGTCTTTTCTGGAAAACAGAGTTGTACAGACTGTCTATAGACTAAAATATTTTAGCATTAGGCTACCTTGTTTGTGCTTGTTTGTACTAATTTGAACAGATTACTATAGTATGGCCGACTGGCTTATTTAAGTGTTTCCTGGAGCTTTGGAAAGCAAGCAAACTATTGTTTAAAGATTACGAAAGACTATAGGTTTGTTAAAGTGGGGTAGCCTTATATTTGAGAAACACATGTTTGCATCATCAGATACTCCTTGAGAATGGAAAGAGTACAGCTGTGACATGGTCTTCTACAACGTGTTGAATTGTGGTTTGTATGTAGCCTTACTGTTGCTAGACTAGCAAGTGTTTTCAAGTGTGTTTATAGTAAGTAAGGCCTGGGTGCTGAGTGCACTGAAATCCAACCCCACTCCCTACCCCCAGTGTAAAACAAGGGGCTGTGTCAAGCAGTTGCAGGGAGAGTGTCACGTAGGCGAGTATCATAAAGCCATGTTATGATGGGTCTGATGACGTGAGTGGCCTCAGGTTTCCATCCTGCAAACATAAAAAATGGACACCAACAGGAACCTACTTCCTTTGTGCAACACCATCTTCAAGCCCAATGCAGACATGGAACATGGGTTAATTGAAATCAGTGAAGGAGGTATACAGCTGGGAGACAACTGCCATTTGGTTTTTGAACTCCTCCTGGATAGCAATGTGACTGATCAACATATTTCCTTGCTGGATAAATGCATTGCAGAAAAAGCTGAACCAGATCCAACTGGATGGAGCTTTCAGCAGTTTTCTACTGCTAGCTGCAGTGAACACAAAGTGATCTATTAGCCCAGTTTAACCAGTCAGGAGCATGTTTTATGCTGCCACTGAGAAAATCTGTGACAGTTTGATAGAAGAGAGAGTGACTGTGAATGATATACACTAATGTGAGTTCATGTTTAACTTACATGAAAGTTGGAAGAAAAGGATTCAGTAATGATGGCATGCTTCTCCTTGGATTAATGGTATCTAAGGGAAACATTTCAAAGTGTTTTTCTCGAACACAGATGTTGGAGAGAGGGAGTTTGTCTTATAATCAGAGTTTTCCTATACCACCACACTCCAACCTCAACATCACACAGGCATGTGGCAGACAAGCAGCAGACAGCAGCTTTCATTGATGTGAAGAGAAGGGTCCATTCATGGCTGATGGCTCACATTTGAGAGTCTAGTACAGGAGAGATGAACTAGAAGAGAATGGTGGTTTTATGTTTGATTAGAGGACATCTAAAAATCTCTGCAGGACTTTGGCTCCTTATTCTGTGTTTCCTTAGTAAAATCTTATTTTGAGATCTAATAATTGGAGTCTGAGTGACCTTTTAACAGAGGGAAAACTTCATCATATTGGTAAAATTAGGTCTGTGGCACCAGGGTAGGTCAACCAAACTAATAACATTTGTGGGAGCAAAAGGATGTGTGAGCTGAGCTTTTGGTTCCCCCTGTGTCTGCTATGTCTACAACCCAGCACCATTCTCCTTCCTTGAATTAACCAGAGTAATTTGTGCAAAAGTCAGTGTATCAACTGCAAATTTCTAATCATGTTTCATAGACAGTGAGAGACTCTGAATCATTAAGCCTTTACATTCTCATTTCCCTTGCTTTCTTGTTTATGAAAAACTGAGGTAATAGAAGAGCAGTAATTAGTATAATTATGATCAAAGAGCAAAATAACTGATAGTGTCTGAATGGTTGCAAAGGTCTCAGACAGTGATGAATGCCTCCCATTTTTATTTACATTTTTGCAAAGGCCTCCTGCCATATTATTGTTGGTTAAAGAAGCTGCTGCCTCTAGTCCTTGTGTTTTGCCCAAGTGGAACTGTCAACAGTGTATGTTTTTTGCAAGTTGGGGGCTAGAAAAATGAAAAACAGTTGAGGCCTGCATCTGCTGGGGGATTATGATGTTAGAGATTAACACTCCAATCAAAGACACAAATGCATACAGTGTGGACACAACAGCATCATCATGAATTGAACCTTGAACCGCACTGGAAACACCAACAGCTTCTCTATCACTGAACAGAAGGTAGTAGTAGTGCAACAGAGGAAATTTATGATGTTTTCTGGTGTGTGGGTGGAAAAAGAAAGTGTGCTCTTTGATTTCATGTGAAACAGACTTTCTCAACAATGCAACTATGTATATTTACAAAAAAATAAAAGAAACGCTGACTCACGGTCAACAGCTTCCATTAACTGTCTGCAATAAAATTTTAACAACCACCTGGGATTTGAATTTGGAAAACAATGCATGGGAACACACAGCCCAAGAATAGCTTTGTCTTCTAGCAATACCATGAGAAATGTATGTACATGACATGTTCAAAGTCAGTCTGCTACCTTTAGGAATGTGGGATCAGTTTGCATGGTGCCAAAAGGATTCCCAATTTTCCTTGTTTTCAGCATCTGTGATCCTCTCTTAACCTATTCTCTAATGCCACTTTTAGAATTGCCAAAAAATACAGTAAAAATCTAAATCCAGTCAATTGCCTTCCCTTAACAGGCCAAATTCAGAGGATAAGCCTATATTATTTTGGACATTTCCTGAGCACTCTTTTAGTGCCAACCCCAGGACTAATTTGATGGTCATTTCTTTATCTGTCATAAATGAATGAACAAACTGGCAGATTATTTTGCCTTAAGACATAGTTAGACAACACATCATAAGAAATTATTCTTCTCAAAATTCTATTAAGTTTAATTTTCAAAACTCATTTCATCTATGAAAACTTGTAGGTTAGCTTTACCAGACCACAAGCACTTAGGAGTAAATCACTGACTTAGCAACACTGATTTTGTCGCAATATGAACCTGGGCTGACAAGGACTTCCTATGTGGAGTGTGTGTATCCTGCCTTTTGCCCAGTGCCCACCTTCTACAACTGAGATGGGCACTGACGGAACACAGCAGAGAGAGCAGAGCAGAGACAGTCAGAAAACAAGCTGGGCAGTGGCCCTAAAGGAACATGGATCGGCCACCCCTGTATATATATATATATATATGACTTAATACACTTTTCATAGAGTTTTATGCTTCCTGTTTCAACAGTGTGACAAGGTATGGAGAATATCAAAACCCATTTAATTCAGTGTGTATCCACAGATATTTTGCATTTAAAGAATTAAACTAAATGTCTGGCAGAAGTCCTCCTGCCAACAGGAAGGACACTTAATAGACTAACTAGGGATTGTGGGTCCAGCTTCAGATCTGAAGCCAGTCTCTGACACATCTGTCATCATAATAGCAGATGGGCCTGAGGTCAGGCCACGGCTGACTCAGGATCAGCGCAGGTTCTGACCACAGAGAGCAGTGGTATCTTCGGGGACCGCTGACTCGTGTCCCATACTGAGTTGGGGTAAGGACACATCAGTGTACACATACACAGCACTCAACACTAATGTTTGTTCACATACTTGACACTCACAGCCAAGTAAGCAGAAGCCAACACACCATCTGCTGTGTCTGTGTTTGAGTTCCAAATCCCAGTTATCAACAAAACACACAGAAGACCTCCAAACTACCTCCTTGGATACATCATTCCCTTTGAGAAGAATGCTATTACACACACACACACACACACACACACACACACACCATTGCACCTAGATCAGATGGAAAAAGGTGGATGGAGGCCATGTAAGTTGCTCATATTTCATTAAATGTGACAGAAGAAGGAAGATGAATTTCCTCTTCTTCTTTCACCAAGTTCAATCACCTCACACACTTCTAATTCTCTTCATCTATCTCTCACACTCTCTGTCTTTCCCCTGACCCAGGATGATCACCTCTCCTTTTCCAAGCAGATTTTTTACACTTATCATCAAAGCAGGTTTATGATGCTCATTTCTCTGGCCTCATTGCTCTTCATAGACGTCATCGTCTGTCACTGGAGATCAATAAAGATACGACATTCTCTTTCTCTCTCTCTCTCTCTGTTGCTCTACTTACTGGTGGGAATCGTGTTCTTCAAAGGATGCATCCCTGCAGTGCTGCGGAATCATCAGCAATATGTTGTGAGATAGCCTGTGATTTGAAACACCTGACAAATTGAAAGTAAGTGGATGTGGTTATTTAGATGAGATTATATCTCAAATTAAACCCAATATATTTTGCTGCAGATATTTTCCTTTTATTTAAAGGGGCAATTCATACATTTTCACCCTAGGTTAATTTACTGTGCATGTTGATTTGTATTAAGCCTTCGACAACTGTTGAATAACATAATCTAGTGCTCAACTTAAGTCTTAAGGCCTGGTCACACCAGCTTAAAAAATGGTACATTTTGTGGCAAATACATCTTTTTTCAGTGGAATCACCAAAAGGACCAGAGGCAAATCCACTTAAATCCATTTAAATCCACACAATTGTGTTGTATCAAATATGGTCATTTTTGACCTCAAAAGTCTGTCTAATAATCCAAATAGCAAACTATTTGACAGTTGAAAGAAGGAAGACTCACTTTTTGGTTGTGTTGTTGCTGCTCTGTTAAATAAAAACATTACTGCTAAAAATGGTGTTCAATGGTGAATAAAATAACAGGGTGGACATACAGTGCATTCAGAAAATATTCAGACATACTTCGCTTTTTTCAATTTTGCTATGTTGCAGCCTGATACTACAATTGTTTGAATTAATTTTTTCCTCATTAATCTACACACATAATGACAAAGAGAAAACAGTAAATTTATATAATAAGAAAAAGCTGAAATATCACATTTACCTAAGTATTCAGACCCTTTGCAACAACATGTGAAAATTAGCTCAGGTGCTTCCCATTTCTCTTGATGGTTGCTGAGATGTTTCTACACCTTGATTACAGTCTACCTGTGGTAAATTAAACTGACTGGACATGATGTGGAAAGACACAGACCTCTCTATAGAAGGCCTCACAGCTGGCAATGCATATCAGAGCAAAAACCAAGTCATGAGGTCAAAGGAACTGCCTACAGCCACAGGAGTGGCTTAGGGACAACTCTGTGAATGTCCTAGAGTCAGAGGCCTGCCTTGAACCTTGTTGAACATCTCTGGAGAGATCTAAAAATGGCTGTCCACCGACAGCCCCCATCCAACCTGACCAAGCTTGAAAGGCTTTGAAAAGAAGAATGGCAGAAAACTCCCCCAATCTAGGTGTGCAAAGCTTGTTGCGTCATACAACAAGTCAAAAAGACTGAAGCTGAAGCTGAAGCACCTCGAGTCAAAAAGACTCGAGGTGCTTCAGCTAAGTACTGAATAAAGGGTCTGAATACTTATATGAATGTGATATTTCAGTTTTTCCTTTTTAATAAATTTACAGATAAAATTCTGTTTCCACTTTGGCATTATGTGGCAAACAGTAAGGACAGTTTACATAAATAACTTTGTAATTCCTCAACAAAAAAGAGCTTATGTACGTCCATGTAGCTGTGTGTGTTCAGGGGCCACATCCTTCAAAGACTGTATTTGAAGGCAGATTGTGTCACACTGTCACAACATGGCTATCCCATTTTGAAGGCTCTTTCAAATGCGGCCAACAAATGCAGCTTTCTTTCCAAAGGGTTCATCTGTTGCATCCTTTGCAGCCCAAAATATCCCAGCATTCTTTGCGCTCCAGTGACGAAAAGCAAATATGCCGGACCCAAGTGCTGAATCAGTGAATCTGGTTCGTCTTCACTTTTTTAAGGTGCAAGTAATGGGTTTCAGCTCAGTTGAATAAATAACGATATAAATGTTTAAAAACAAGTGGTGGCAGTGAGTCGTCTCATTTTTCTGAAACAGAATATAAAACAAAAAAATACAGGCTAATTTACATTCTTGGCTCTATCATTCATCATCATCATCATCATCATCATCTATCATTAGCAATAACATTGTCCCTGTACCATTGTCTAAATCCAGTCCAACTGCAATTTTGAAGGCTGCTAGATGACAGAAGCAGTGCTTTGTGACTCAACGTAGGCGCAGGAAAACTGCAGATGCAAAGAGGAAATCTTCCATGGACTACTAGACTGTCTCTATTCGATTCAGCCTACACGGTCTCCTTCAAAAGATGCAGCCCCTGAATTGAGATACAGCTATTGTATGTTCTTAGTTCTCACCCTACCACAAATACAGTTGTGAAGTTTTAAAATCACACATTGATAGAGGAGCTTAATAATATAATTTGTCTTAATAATATAATATTTTAAATAAGTCATAAAGTGGGATATAAAATAGCATATAAATAAGACTGAAATTCAGCATTTCTGTAATACGTGTACTGGCGTGGGTGAAAAAATCAGTTCTTAGATGCATCGCAATACATGAAATGATTATGAATTGATTCACAAATGTCAAAAAATTTTTGAAAATATAAATTCATATCATTATGTGGACAGAACACAAAAGGCGGAACTCTGAAGTGCGGCACCAGGACTATGGCATGCACATAAAAGTATGAGATCCAACTGGGACCCTCTGCATTAAAAGGCAGATAAAAGCCACACTATATCAAGTTGTGTTAAACTAAACTATTTTGCAAACACGACCAAAATGCAAAAACATATTTCCATTCAAAGAACACCCTGTTATAACATTAAACAAAGGACCATCAAGGAGACGATGTCAAAGCTTCCATCCAAGTCTGAAAGGGCAAAGCGAATTACAAACTCTGTTCCCAACTTTTATTGCCAAAGATTTGCGTCCATATTCAGCAGATGAGAACTAGTGCTTTCGCACTTTGCTGCACACCGTGAAGCCAAAATACATTGTCCAATCTCAAAGATATTTTATTGACACTGCAATTCCCAAACTTTACAATGAGACCATAGAATCACTGAAGACATATTATAAAAGTTATTGGAATGAAATTCATTATGGATGATTACAAATACTTTGTTTTGAAAGTAGTAGTAGTAGAAACAAATGCTATATAGAAAATTGATTTACGATCACATTGAATCGTGAGGTACCTAGAGATTTCCACCCTTAATGTCTGCTAAATTAAAAACTGACTGACAAAAGTGACTTTGACTCATTGCCTACACAGGAAGAGTTGTCTCAAATGTTGAGTCATTCTGTTTATAATTAATGTTCTGGATGTTTACTACAAATGTTAGAATTTTATTTATTTATTTTATTTTATTGGCTTCAATCCTTGAATGAATTCCTGCTGCAGTCAGTAAAACCCACAAGGGGTGTCTTGCAATGGTGCAATTTTACCATAGTATTAAGCCCCATGAATGCCCCATGAGTGAGAAAACACACAGATGCAAATGCCCTTTCAATGAACAAAAAAACACGAAGTGCCCTACAGGGTGCAATGTATGAGAAAAAAAATGCAGGTGTAAAAGGTAAATCATTTTTAATACAGAGATGGGTTTTCCTTTTATTCTGAATCACCCAGTAAAATTGTCAACTTAATTAGGGATGTAAACTTTTTATCAAACATCAGTAGAGTTTCTCTCGTCTTGATAGCGGCCCTTTGAATATATCAGGTGTGCTTTATAGCTTTTCTTCCCCACCCCT
This sequence comes from Mastacembelus armatus, assembly GCF_900324485.2. Classification (NCBI taxonomy): domain Eukaryota; kingdom Metazoa; phylum Chordata; class Actinopteri; order Synbranchiformes; family Mastacembelidae; genus Mastacembelus; species Mastacembelus armatus. Next base: position 26,452,642 of record NC_046642.1, read on the forward strand.
CAGATAGCCTGGGTCTGCCACTGCTTAACTGCATTGCTGCTTGACTCTGATTCTCACATGGAAATATGTGACATAAAAAAGCTGTCTACTTCAAATCAAATGAGAAGAGAAAATCTCTAATTTTAAATAACCAAACGTTGTAACTTGAACAGAAAATAGTGTGTTTATGTAGCTGATTGAGAAAACAGGTTGTCAGAGCCCTTAAAGGAAACCCAAAGGGGTAGCTCTTTCTAAAATGATCCAAAGGAGAAGGTAAATATTCCCCCGTGGGCAGCTTCACTTCCAAAGTATTGGTATCAGTATAAGTCTTCAAAAACCCAATAGTGCCGTCTACACAAAATGAGCCCTGTCACACACTTTCCCACCACTAAAAATACACACAAACATGCACACCTGCCTGTGCACCGATAAGACGTCAACCACCACCGCTCCAAATGTGTTTGCACACTGGCGTCGGTTGACTGCACTTCCTCATTGAACGACTTGAACAATTTATTCTGACGCGCCGCTGAATCCAAGGGGGAATTTAGATTGAGATTGAAAAAAAAGGAAAATCAGACACGACCTGAAAGCCCTCAGGGAGAGAGAGAGAAGGGGAGACGCTGGGTGAACCTGAGGCACAGACAGCAAGATACATGAGCCTGTCACTCAGCATTTCAGTGTCACAACAAGCTGGACAATCATTAACATGGCTAATGAGCACAGTGAGGCCATGCTGTAGTACAGCCCACACAAATTATGATAATACATATATCCACGTCTAGTGAGGAAAATAAACACACAACTATGATTTAAGGCCAGTGTAATGATTAACCTCAGTCTCCCACCAACCTGATTCAACCTGACACAGAGTACATAATAAGTTGGCTGAAAAATAAACAAAGATTTAATGTGGTTATGTGATGGATAAATGGTTGAAGTACAGAAGTACAACTGGATGAAAATAGTCTCAAACATGAACAATTCCTGGATCTTGGTGTCTTGTATCTAATCACATACTTAAAAAAAATTCACCACAGCCATTGTAGAGAAATACAATTCCACAAAGCCATCACCCACAATAACGAAGTGGATCTGAAGCTCATCTGATAGACAAGTTCCAGCTGACATTGGGTGCGAGGCAGGGTACACTGTGGGCAGATCACCAGTCTATCACAGTCTTGCTAACACTGACACTCACATTAATACCTACAGGCGATTTAGAGTCACCAATTAACCTAACCCCGCTCTGCACAGCTTTAGACTGTGGGAGGAACCTGGAGTATTCAGAAAAAAAACATGCAAACATGGGGAGAACATACAAACTCCACACAGAAAGGCCCCAGCTCAAACCTAGAACCTTCTTGCTTGTGAGGCAGAAATGCCACTTACCGCGCCAATATGCTACTATGCACTACAGAAAAAAATGAAAGCCTAAATTTATTTATACCATACCAATCTCTATTAAGCTCCATTTATATTCATCATCCATTAATAATCATCAAAATATTAAGCACATCCAGTAAATTCACTACTGCAAGCAAGCAAAGAGGCTGGCACATAAGTCAAAGTGAAGCTAAAACTAATTGTCAAGTAAGGTGATTTTCCCGTGTGCCCATTCAGCTTTTGTATTCTTTGTGTCATAAAGTCAGGCCTAGGCTTTAAAAAACATCTGACTGTAACAGCCAGGCATGGGCGTGACCTGGCACTGTTATCTTCAAGCATGAATAATCCAACAAATCAACCCGCACAAACAAAGACTTTGAATGGAGCGCAACATTCTTATCTTTTTAAAATCTCTTCATTATATGCCTTAATTTTAAGATTTATATATTTTCCACTAACAAATTTCCATGTTGGACCAAAGATTAGAGAACATGTAGACCTTTTCATTTTCAAGCTTTTGGCCCACAAGTTTTTTGCCCATTGACCCAAGCCCTTAATTCTTGTTTCACCCTTTTAACTTTCTGTATCACACATTTTCCACTTTGTTTTTTGTGCAGCTTTATACCTTGCTCTGTACACTGACCCATACAAACTATCTTACAGATATTCCTGGACCTGGACATGAATCTGAAACTCCACACTTACTTTTTGCATAACACAGCCCATGACTCTCATCACATACAGTACGGTGCAATGGCACACCACAAAATGTTCCTAGCCACAACCCACTAAGGTGCTGTAAGGAACCCATTAGTAAAGGTCTCAAAGAGTATGTTTATGGTGCTGTTAAAAAAGCTTTTTTTTCTTTTTTCTTTTACAAGCTTTTAGTCCTCTGACCCAGCCTCCTGAACACAAACGGCACAGAGAAAAAAGAAATCTATACAAGGTCACCCATAGGACAAGATACCTCTCACACCCTACAGTAAGTTCAATTACAAAGAGACATAGCTACATAAATGACAAAACAAGTGCATACATTCAGCCTGCCACATACTGAAAAAAGATCTTTTTTTAATTTGTCAGAGATGGCAAACAATTCACGGCAGGTGTTTCTGTGTGTGTTTTGGAATTCATGCACAAATTTATGGAATATATATATATATATATATATATATATATATATATATATATATATATATACATGAGTAAGAAATGTAAGCATACACGCAACATCTTAAAAAACAAAGCTCTGTCTGTCCAAGTCGATGAGAGTCATTGAGAACAATCAGTGAGGAAAAAAGAAAAATACAAATCATCTAATATAGGTCCTAAAACACCGTCCTTACATTTACTGGAAAGTAAAGAAAGTGATTGCAACTTAATTACTATAAATGTTCCTTTTGGGTCTCTGTTTACAAAACCAAGAAAAACCCTTGGCACTGTAAATAAGTCCATAAAGGTGCATAAAATGTAGGCGATCTCTGAGTTCCATAACCTGACATCAACAAATTTCACTATCTGAATCATTTCCCTGCATGGGGCCAAGCTGCTTATATGCACTTGAAATAAAGTGGTTCAACACTTTAATCACTGAGCATGTTTGCCTTAATCTACATAGCACACTTAGGGGGGTTTGTGGTATATAATTAGAACATTTTACTGTACTATACACTTTATCATGAAGAACTGAGTTCATTGAGAAAATTCTCTTCTTAGAAATGTTTTTAATATTTCTACATTTGTGCCTTTCCAATCTACACCTAAAACATAAAACACTGACTTTACCTTAAAATGTTTGCATTTTATTTTTTAATTATACAAATAATTTCAGCCTGCCCTAAGCTTGTATTTTGCATGATTCTTGCTGTACTGCTCAGATCCAAACAATAAAACGCAGAGCCCTGCGTCTCACTGAGGTTTTCTCAGCAGTCTGCGTGGTTCCTTTGAAAGTTTCAGCTCAGGGCCTGAAGCTGAAAGGGCGTGCAGAGGTGGAACAAGAATTAAAAGCTCGTGTCAATGGGCAAAAAAACCCCAAACAAAACAAACCAAAATGCACAGTGACCTACTGTCTGAAGCAGGAGCACAGAACTCCAAAAACTCGATTATTAAAGCAATTTATTATACTTAATTATTTTTAAATAGTAAGTAACAATCATAGAAAACATTTTTAACGTGCTAAAAAGTTGTAAAAAAAACAATCTTTACTTCCCTTTGGCTCCAAAACCCTGAAAGTGACCAAAGGAGCCAAAAGCTGCACCTCGAGAACATTAGCAATTACAAAATAGAGGCAGAATTACTTTCCCCTCTTTACTTTGGGAGGACATACGATGCTACAAATGAAGTAGCCTATGACTTTTCATCCCCCATCAACATGTCAGTCTAACTTTCGAGTCAAACACCACCCACATAAAGGCTGATTTTGTTTTTCCTGTTCAAGTGTTTCACAAACCATTCAACATTTTTCTGTTCTGTAATCCAGTGCCTGAACTTACCTGAGACGAACAGAACAAGCACAATCCCCAGAAGACTCATGTTGGTGTTGGTGTTCGGGACAGCGGGGGGTAAAACGGGGATGTGGGACGGAACTTGGTGCGTCCTCGACTGGTCCAGCAGCACCACTGTGCGCCCCACAGACAGACGCCCAGCCTGCTGCTACATTTACCGCACTGACTCTACCCGTCCGTCGTGCCTTTTCTTCACGCCTGCGACAATGAAAGTCCCTCAAGTTTCAAATCCACAGATGAAAGAAAGGAGAAGTCTCGGAGGAACGCGTCGGAGTAAAGTGGTTTGTATGTGCCGGAGAGGCAGCCTCTGAGAGTGTGTGAGAGTGCGTGGACGTCCGCGCCAAAAGCTCCAGCTTCACAGCGTGCTGCTTGGAGCAACCAGCTGCTGGACGGAGGAAATGTCAAGCGTCACCGGGAGGCAGCTCTGTCCTTGGACAGTCATCACGACGCGGGTCTGCTGGTGAAGGAGTCCCGGTACATTCTGCAATCATGATGCTGACAGGCACAGCAGGCTTTGGTTATTAACTGGTGATATCCCTCCTCCTCCTCTTCCTCCTCCTCTTCAGATCATCATCATCATCACCACCATCATCACCTTTAGGGAGAGTATACCAAGGCATGAAAACAGTCTTTTGTTCAGGCCGTTGCAGCCTAACCATTAAATCCAGTTCGAAGTTGATTTTTGAATTGTATTTCAAGGAGCTTTGGAAATCTGCCCCCAAGAGCAAAAATGTTTCTTATTGCTAAGGATCAAACCTCAAACACTTGCTTTGATAATATCTGTGTTTTATTGACTAACAGTGAGGCATTAACTCAGATTAATGCCAGCAGTCTATGGGAATAGCATGTTTACCAGTATGGATAGATGTCTTCTACACCACAACAACATCAGGGAAGTCTGCTTGGCAGGGTCACCTACTTTTACAGCACAGTTTGAATATTATTTGAATACATTAAAATGTGATAAAGCTAATTTTACTTGTGTTATTTGTTTTATTGAAACATCTTGGTGAGTGGTAAATGGACTGTACTTATCTTACCTTAACAAAATTCTTGACTCTCATTCACATTCACTCTCTCTCACACACACACACACACACATACACATACACAAAACACTGGACAAGCCTGCCCACATAGGACAACTTACGGCTACTTGTCTTGCTCAAGAGCACACAAGCAAGAACAAGAATTCAATCTCATTGTTTAAATCAATATTTATTTATATTAACAACTGACTGAATACATGTGTGCAAAGTGAAAAGTGTCATTGTGATGAGTGACAGTGAATTATCACCCCTCAGCTCTGCGGAGTATTTTACATTCTTTTAGCCAGAATCTGTAACGTTTTGATTCACTGTTACAGCTCTCGCCTACCTTGTCTTAAAAAATACAACAAACAAAAAAAACACAAAGCACAAAGTCACAGTCCACTCACGACTTGGTGCATGTATACTCTGTGTATTTAGCGACCACTGGATTTTTCTTTTGAAATGGGAAAACCAAGATCGAAACAGTTTTCCCATTTGCCATTTCCAAATAGAGAAACGTAAATTTCAGCCATTATTTGATTTTATTTGACATGTTTGTGAATGGAAATCAGGAATTAAAATATGTTTGTGAAAAATTTGGTGCTCAGTTTTAGATTTTAAGTTTTTGTTGTGACCCGGAAGTCCAGGTCCAATCGTTAGATATAAAAACCCTGTTCAAAATAGCACCAACATTTGTAACTATACTAATAACTATAGTATGGTAGTTGAAGACGTATCCAGTATCATAAATTATCTGGTAAACGTATTTTTCCAAACAAATTTAATTTCTCATGAGCCCTAAACATTTGTGTGCTACATATCTTCACAGTATAGATGAGCCCATGAGTGAGTTGAGGGGCCACAGCTTTATCGGACATGTCTGTATAAACATCAGGACAGAAAAAAACTAATGATTTATGCAGAAGTAACCTCAGTAGTTGCAACTTTAGGAAATGATAATAATAATGATAATAATCCCATAACACCTTCCTTATGTCTTGGGTTTTTTTTCTGGCAAACAACTTTCAGCTAAACTTCACCTGAAACACTAAATTACAAATCAATTACATCACGTTCTGACCAAACTTCACTTCATCTCTGTTCTACTCTATATGTTCTACATGCATTGTGTTCACTCGGTCTGATTTAATTTAGCAACCATGTATTTCTGTGAGACATTATTCCCAAAAGAACACAACACAAATGTACACTGAACATAGTAATATGAGGGACATTATAGTGATTATAATGGCTTCAGTTCAAAAGAATGGAGTGGAAACTATAAAAGGAAGCAAATTCAGGAGGATTATGCAATATTAGAGTAATGGGCTATACTTTCCCCATATGTAGCCTTCAGGGTTCTTTTGTCTCTGTAAGGCAGGAAATTGCATTGTGGGGTCATTTAAAGGGCTGCAGGGCCTATACCTGTTAAACCACTGCAGTGTCACTCTCATTTGCACATAAGACCAAAGCAGAAATATAAAAGAGTGATGCTCTCACTGCCTGCAGTATAAGAAATGTCTGTATTAATCAGCATAAAAACGATTTTTGTCTGTTTCCTATCAAAATCCCAGACTTTTTAAATGTTAGAATCTTCTCCCCTTTCATAAAAGTAATATTGTTTTTCATTAAATTTATTTATGGTTCTGAATTTTTACCTGTGCCCCATTAGCTGATAGTTGATAAAACTATGCTATGGGAAGACAGTCTCCAATCTGGATGAATTTAGTAGTTCCTTGTATGCTGTAGAACTTTGAAAGGGCTCAATTTGTCATATTTGTCATTTGACATCTGTTCAAAATTAATTGTGTAATAGTGATTATGCATTATATATAAAGTTGGAATCAAGAGGTGCTTAGTCTAGCTTAGCATAAAGAAAACAGCTAGCCCATCACTGTCCACTGTTAAAGGCCTACTGTGGAGTCTTCTTATAAAGAAAATGTTTACATCCAGGGCTACTCACCAAAATACACTATGCACAAACAACAAAAACTTTTCTGCTTATGTGCTGGAATTATTCTTTAATAAACAGCTTTAATAAATGATCACAGCAAAGACAATGCTTGAAAACTACTTAGAGTCACTGTACTTTGTGGTTCGTCTAGAAGTACAGTATTTTCCAGACTATGTCACAATGTTTTAGTGCTCTGGCTTGTCCTGCGACTTATACTATGAAGTGACTTATATATGTGTATTTACAGTAATGTTGTAGAGTAGTCACTAGCAGTAGATGGCACTCTTGACTATATTAAAGATAATGCTGTACAGCCGAAGAAGTAAAAACGCTTACGTTTACGCTCCTAGTGTAATACAAGTGAAAATGCAGCCCAAAAGACAGAGCTATACTGCAGACTTCAAAGTGCAGGTAATAAAGTCTGCAGCTGAAACAAAGTTTGGAGTGTCAACATTCAGACAACCTGAGAGATAAGGTGGAGACGCTGTTTCATCTCCCCCCACCCCGATGTTGGAACAGTTGTTTAACATTACTTGAGATGGATGAATGAATTTCATAAAGCACTTCTGCTTGTTGTTATGCCTAGCCTACGTTCTTCATAGGCTAATTTAGACTGTAATTAGAAATGCGACTTATACACTGAAGTGACTTATATATGTTTTTGCTAAAAGCTACTTATACTCTGGTGCGACTTATAGCCTGGAAAATATGGTAATTTTAGTTCACCTAAACCCACAAATACTTGTTTTTAATGAACGAGCTAATTAACAGTGTTTTTTTATGCTAAGCTAGGCTATGTCCTGTTTAGACAGAAACATACCAGAAAAAAATGTAATTGTTTTAATGTATATATTTAAAGTCACAAAATGTATTCAAATGTGTCAGACATATAAAACCTGTTTTGGCTAATCGAAATCAAAATCACAACTTCCTTAATAAAAAGTGTTCTTGTAACTTTAAATGTTGCTACATACAGAACCCATTCCAGTTCTCTGATATATGCAGTGGGTCCTGTCACGTAGGACAACCACCTTGGTATTACATCTGTCTTGAAATTTTGGCATCAATTGAATTGAATTGAATTTTATTTGTATAGCGCCAAATCACAATACAAATCATCTCAAGGCACTTTACAAAAACTAAAACTAAAAACCCAACAATTCCCTTATGAGCAAGCACTTGGCGACAGTGGAGAGGAAAAAACTCCCTTTAACGGAAGAAAAAAACCTCCAGCAGAACCGGGCTCAGTTTGGGCGGCCATCTGCCTCGACCGGTTGGGGTGAGTGGATAGAGGAGAGAGAAAAGAACAGCAACAATAAACAACAAATAGACACTGCAAGTTGGTGGGGCCAGTAACTGCACATCAGCGATAAACAGCTCCAGGACCAGGGACACCTGCAGAAGGTACAGAGAGAGAGAGAGAGAGAGAGAAAGAGAGGGAGGGAGAGAGCACAAACTAGGGGAGAGAGAGAGCACAAGGTTAGTAACATTCAATGGTGGAATATACATGAGGTGGGAGAGAAGGGGGGGGGGGGTAGGGGAGCTCAGTGCACCGATGGTCCTCGGGCAGTCTAGGCCTATAGCAGCATAACTAACTAAGGGATGGTTCAGGGTTGCCTGAAGCCAGCCCTAACTATATGCTTTGTCAAAGAGGAAGGTTTTAAGTCTAGCCTTAAAAGTACAGAGAGTGTCTGCCTCCTGAACCCAGGCTGAGAGCTGGTTCCACAGGAGAGGAGCTTGATAGCTAAAGGCTCTGCCTCCCATTCTGCTTTTGAGAACTCTGGGAACCACAAGTAGGCCTGCACTCTGAGAGCGAAGTGGTCTATTGGGATAATATGGTACTATGAGGTCTTTAAGGTATGAAGGAGCTTGATTATGAAGGGATTTGTATGTGAGAAGAAGGATTTTAAATTCTATTCTATATTTTACAGGGAGCCAATGAAGAGAAGCCAATATAGGAGAAATATGATCTCTCTTGCTAGTTCCTGTCAGGACTCTGGCTGCGGCATTCTGGATTAATTGGAGGCTTTTTATTAAGATATTAGGACATCCAGATAGTAATGAATTACAGTAATCTAGCCTTGAGGAAACAAATGCATGGACTAGTTTTTCTGCATCATTTTGAGACAGGATGTTCCTAATTTTGGAAATGTTGCGCAGGTGAAAGAATGCAGTTCTAGAAATTTGTTGCATCCAAAGACAAAAGTAGCTGTTGAATGAAGGAGGGAGAAGCTGGAAGAGATCCTTTCATGGCTGGCCAACCATACTGCCACAGATAGCACACATACATACAGACAGACAGAAATACACATGCACAGTCTTGTTGCTTAAATCTCAGCACTTGCAATTTATATAATTAGCGATCGAAACAGCTGAGATAGCACACAGTTCTCATTGGTGGGAATCTACAAAGTGCTAATGCCTGAGTGTCACAGATTAATCTCAGCGACAGCACAAGAAATAGGATAATACAATTAGAACTTAACCCAGACTATCTGATTTGATTTACTGTACACAGAATTATAAGCCATATGTACATACTCTCACATTCACACAAAAGTGTTACAACCTTGTCCCATCAAGCAAATTACAGGCCCCTCTGTTCACCCCCAGAGGTCATTCAACCTCATGGCCTGTTGGGCAACAAGCTGTTCAGCTAATCAGTGGAGAGCCTCCTCGCTCCAGGAAGAGACATATGGTGAACAATACTGTGACATCACAATGGAGGTTTTGCAATGCCACCATAAATCTCTTTCTGACCACATCTGGCTCTAATTTCAGTTTCAGTTTTGCTTTACTATGTTGTAGATTTGAATTTCAAATGAATTAGTTAACACTAAACCAAAATGAAAAAGTGAAAACATGGTTTTAGCAGTGTTTGCAAATGTAGCCTATTAAAAATCAAAACTCACATGCCCTGACATTTGTGGTTTTTTCAGTTACTTTTAAACATATTAATGGTTAAAGTCTGATAACACTGTAATCAGCACAAACTGGGCTACAATAATATGTGAGCAGCAAGTTTATACATGATTGTGTTTTTGAGAAAACAGTGTTTATGCATGGTTAGTGCAAAACTAAAATTTTTAAGTCACTGAAATAAGGCCATAAGTCAAATACAGAAAATTGGTTCATAAGACCTGTGAGAACTGGATCTTGTAGCCAAAAGTGTTCGCTTCAAAATGATGTGAAAATCATCTTGTTTACTCATTCACAGAAAACAATACACTGATTTAAATTTTCTAAGATACTTTTTGTTTAGAAAGGCCATATGCAAGAAGGCGTGTCTGATCATGAGTAATCATGTGATTCACCTGAGAAGACAAAAACCCACATAATGAGCTGCATAATGAGCCTTGAATTACTTGTCAGGAATTATACCCTCCGCTGGGACTCAAATGTAAACGTTCATCATCTGAGTCGCGTTTTTCCTCTGAGGACAAAGTAAACTCTTCGTCGCTGTCCAGAACCATACAAACCATTTCTTCACCAGCGTAGTGTGCCATCATCCAATACGCGCAGAAAAAGTGAGTAAATTCTATGATGAAGTTTGACGTTAGTAGTATATAATGGTTTATGTGGCGGGGGCTATTAAGGGGGGTCACTTTTTATGGCCGTTATTTATGACAGTCATAAAGATAATAAACCATAAAATCGTCGTCATGCTCTCCACCCACCGGGCGGCGCAATTTTCCTATTGGTCATACCTATGTCTGTGGGTTGTGGAGTGGTGACGCGCTGCCGATGCTGGTGTGAGGGAGTGTGTCATGTGTAGCGGGTATTTAAATACCTGCAGAAGGCGCCTGAGGGCCTTTTCTATCGCTTGTTTTATTAGCAAGAATTGTAGGGAACAACCATGATGATCTTTCCGTCAGGTACGTGCGTCGTTTGTTCCACGATTCAATAGCGTGTATATCAGACCGTCTGCAGCGAATACATTGTATTTCAAAATAGCGTGACTCCGTCAGGTACCGCATCCATTTCGCTGCTGGATGAGGATTCTCCACAATCATCATCAGCATCTGCTGGAGGTATGTATCCGTCTTTTATATATATATTTTATAATATGTTTTATCTTGGGTGATGCTCTTACTGAGGGAATCTAATGGAAATATGGGTCCGCTCAACAGGGACCATCGCTGAGCCGGATAATCGTGGCGAAGCATACCTGCGTGATAAAGGTGAGAGTTATTCTTACGTGTATCCCTGTTTTAAAGCAGGATCAGAAAGTTGTGGTTTTTACAAAATGTTGGTGTGCTTCACAGAAAATCCTGGAGGGCCGCAAAGAGGTCGTCTGTCTTTAAAGAGACGCAGAGAGCACGCTATTTTAACTGAAATATACAGTCAGGGTGAGTATGTATGTGATGCCGGGTTTATATTAAAAATAGTAATGGTGTGTGTGTAGCTGATTATCTTTTATCCTATCTGGTAATGTAGAGGGTGTCGAGAGCGGTGTGTGCGGACGAGCAAGCCCCAGCGGCCCTGTGCTACCCAGCCGCTCGAGAGTCGCGGAGCAACCGGTGGAGGGGCTGCAGAGGAAGGACGAGCTGTGTCGTGAGCGTGTGATAAGCAGACAGCTCTGTGATTACGATAGTGAGGGTATGAGATTGATATAAAATGCATTTCAACACGTTTAAATAAACGAGTTGTTTATAACGCTGTTTTTAAATGGTTTTCAAACGGTTTGTCTGTCTTTATATCTAGATGATTTTCAACCGGCCAAGAGACTGAGAGCTGCCCCTGCAAGATCTGCACAGAAGAAGAAGAAGAAGGAGGAGCAGAAGAAGAAGAAGAAGACCGATTCTTGTGTTACAGCGACACCGGTGGTCGATAAGGAGAGTGAACTTTGGGGATCGGAGTGGGTCGCTGAGACTGCAGCCGCCACTTTCTTTTTGGAGCAGCAACAGGTGAAGCCACAGTTCACTAGTCCTCAGGTGGAGGACGCTACAGCCTGGCCACTGCATCTTCAGGAGGATTCCACAGCATCTGACTCAACTCGGGGTGTGCTGGAGGATGCGGCTGTTTCATCTCAAGGTGATGTGGCTGTGTGTTTTCCTACCATAAACTTTGATGATTTGTTGCTGAACAGTCAGGACACCGCACCACCCGCCGAGGTGGAGCGTGAGAGGTCGCTGTTGTATACACCTGATGTTACTCCTGTTGATCCAGTCCGGAAGGGTGGGAAGCAAATTTCTATGCTTAAGTGGCTAGCTGATGGTGCTTATAGCAGTAGTAGTAGTAGTAGTGACTCTGACTCTGAGAGTGTTCCTTCTCCTACTCCACCTCCTGTTGAACCAGTCCGGAAGGGAGGCAAACAGATTTCTATGCTTATGCGGTCGGCTGATGCAGGGTACACTAGTGACTCTGATACTTGTTCTTCATCAGATAGCGAGTCAGACAGTGATTGTTATTCTGCGGCTTCAGAGATTAGCGGTGTGTCAGCTCTAGATATTGATTCTGCTGGTGGTGCATCAGCTGTAGCACCTGCTGCTGCTGCTGCTGCTGCTGTTGCTGCTGCTACAACAGATGCTAGCACACCGGCCAGTGCTGATAACACGGTCCTGGTAAACCAAGCTGTGTTAGAACTATTGACAAATCTCTATGCTGCAGTGAAGCACAATGACACAAAACTCTCGCGACTAGAATCGTATGTCACGCATGCTGTACCAGTTTTAGCCGACTGCATAACAGACGCACAAACTCTGTATTCTACCTCTCTAGACAGAAATGGCAGGGTGTGATAACCTGTATGGTGGGGCTGCTGCTGCTGATATTGGCTCAACAACAATGAGGGCAATGACACATGATCAATTCTCACGCTGGGCTGCTGAAATGCGTACCAAAAACACACAGTTAATGAACATGTTGAACATCCATCCGCCACCAAAGACAGAATATCTCAATGCCTCATTAAGCACCACAGATTTTGACAGATGGGCTGAAAACACACGCCAAAAGTTTGTGCAGCTCAAGAGAAGAATTGGCCTTCTTCCACAGGGCGGTGTGGCTAAACGCCCTGCTCTGACGTCTGATGCCCCCGGTGTTGCAGTCATTGTTCAGCAAGAAAACAATCAGAGGGCTGTGTGTGACATTGCAGATGATGATGATGATGATGATGAAGTATCTGATGATGCTGGTAATGCTGTTTCACAGCCTGCTTGTCTGATGCATGTCACTAGTCCTACATACGAGCAGGGACAGCAGGCCCTAGTACCTGATGCGATTCCATATGATCATTGTGTGCTATGTGATGATGCTGCTGCTGCTGATGCTAATCCAGAGTCTCCTCGACAGCTGCAGGGGCAGCAGGCCTCTGTGGCTGGTTCACTGATCTCAGACCCTACTCTGACAGAGGGGTCTACTGTTAACACCCCCTCCAGTCCTAATGGTCTTCAGCATGGCGCTGGTTTAATCACAATCAGGGATATTCCGGCATTTGATGCTTTAGAATTGAGACAACCCATACACTTTAGGGACATTGACATAGATACTCACCCTGAACAGATTCCTGCGCTTGTTAGGGAACGTCTAACCGGTGTTATAGATAGGGCTATTGAAGTATCACGGGCTGGTAGTGTACTGAATGTTGTGTTGAGGGGGCCCTCCCTGATTAGTGACGTGCAGGCGGTCTTGAGGACCAGTAATGGCTATGACGTCGACACCTTTGTTGATGAAGTTGCTCAAGCGATCCAGAGCAATGATGATTCATTGTCAGACGGGGACCTGGAGTTTGTGGTCAGTGTGGCACAAGAAGGGAGGGGTGGAGGCACACGGCTCAAGCTGGGGAGGGTGCCTTATAGTGAAATTCTGGCTAGGAAGGGAAAGCATTTGTATGATCCTGATAATGATGCCTCAGACAACAATTTATGTTTCAGTATGTGTATTATCAGAGCCGAAAATCCCTCAATGGGGGCTCTGGAAATATTACACAGAGCTAAAGAACTACAGGAATCTGTAGGTCTTTCCACCAAACAGCAGGTGGGTTTTAGTGATGTCACTAGATTTGAGAGGGAAATAGATGCAAAGATAATCATTTTTCATCACGGCGGAGCTGGTGCTGGTGCTGTTAGAAAACGGCCAATCTGCTTCCAGACACACGGAACCCCACACCCGCGCACCGTGTGGCTGTATCTACACGCTGAGCACTATTACCTGATAACCAACCCAAAAGGTTTTTTTGGCGGCTCGTATGTCTGTGAACTCTGCTATAACACATACGAGACAATCAATGCAGTGCTTCAACAATCACAGATTACCTGACCCTAAACACAACATGATTCCCTGCGCTACAGTTAAATATTGTGAGGAGTGCGGAAAAATCTACAGGATCTGTAAACAGAGCCCTAGACACAAATGTACAGCCCCGCGGTGTAGGCACTGCGGTGCTCTTAGAGGGGGGATGGTACATCAGTGTTATATCCAGCCGCTTCCACCTAAAGAGGAAGAGGAGGAACCCTCTGAAAAATACATCCTGTATGACTTTGAAACCAGATACCATGACGGGAGACATGAAGCAAATTATGTCTGCGCCATGGAGATGGATGAAAAGGTTGACCCGTACCCGTTTTGTTACACAGGGGTTGGTTGTGTGGCTGCATTTATCAGCCAGTTTAGACGCAAAAAGTACAAGGGGTACACGTTCATTGCGCACAACGCGGCTGGTTTTGACAGTTATGTCGTGCTCGAGTATCTTGTGAGACAATGCATTACTCCCTTAGTCATCATGAAAGGTAGTCGAGTCATTATGATGTATGACGAGGACTACAACCAGCGCTGGATCGATTCATACAGCTTTCTGCCTATGAGTCTGGCTAAGACACCTGCAGCATTAGGCTTTGAAGAAATGGCCAAAGGCTACTTTCCTCACAAATTCAACACTGTTGAAAATGAGTTTTATGAAGGTCCCTACCCCTCACCAGAGCATTATGGGTATGACAAGATGCCTCAGAGTGAGCAGATGAAATTCATGCAGTGGTATGATGGAGTTAAAGATGGCACTTTTAAAATGCAGGCTGAGCTGGCTTATTATTGTCGAAATGATGTTGCGGTATTGCGCAAGGCCTGCAAGATTTACCGCACAGCTTTCATCCAGTGCACCGAGACTGACCCTTTTGTGTTCACGACTCTGGCATCAAGTTGTATGGGTGTTTTTAAGAAGCTCTTCCTGCCTCAGGACACACTCCCCCTCACCTATGATGGGATGTATCTGGAATGTAATAAAGCTTTCTCAGATGTGTCTGTGCAATGGCTCGAATACGTGGCCTATTCTGAAAAGAGGGTGATCAGACATGCTCTGAGAGGTGGTGAACACAAGATTGGGTCCTACTGTGTTGACGGATTTGATGATGCCTCAAACACATGTTTTGAATTTGCAGGCTGCTATTATCACAGGTGTATAAAATGCTACCCAGAATCCGCAGCCGAGAATAATGTCGGGCTGTACGCACAGTTTAACAACAAAGTTGAAGCTCTGCGGGTCCGTCATGGTGTCAGTGTGGTTGTGATGTGGGAGTGTGAGTGGAATCTGATAAAGCAGACAGATCCAGACGTCAGGGCCTTTCTTGCAGACTACAATAAGCCTGAGCGCCTGAATCCTAGGGATGCACTATTTGGCGGGAGGACAAATGCTATGAAGCTCCTGCATGAGTGTGCAGAGGGAGAAAAAGTACATTACTACGATTTCACGAGCCTGTATCCCACCGTGCAGGCTAAGAAAGATTATCCAATTGGCCATCCCGAGATAATTGTAGGCAATTTTGACAGCATTGAAAATTATTTTGGCTTTGTCAAGTGTACTGTTCTCCCCCCTAGAGGCCTGTACCATCCTGTTTTGCCATACAGGTCCCATCACAAGCTCATGTTCCCCCTCTGTCGCAAGTGCTGCGAGGAGCTGAATCAGGACACTGTCTGCAGTCACACCGACTGTGAGAGACAGCTGACGGGAACGTGGGTGTCCTTTGAGCTTGAAAAAGCTATTGAGAAGGGCTACCAGCTTGTGTACATTGATGAAGTGTGGCATTTTCCGAAAAGGTCTAACACGTTATTTCGGGAATATGTTAAAACCTTTTTGAAATGTAAACAGGAGGCCTCTGGGTACCCCAAAAATGTCAAGACAGAGGAGGAAAAGCAGGAGTATGTCCGGGACTACGAAGCCCATGAAGGTATAAGACTAAATCCTGACAAGATTATGGTCAATAAAGCAGTCAGGAGCTGTAACAAGCTTCTGCTAAACTCATTGTGGGGGCGTTTCAGCATGAGGACCAACATGGGCACGTGTGAGTTGATCACTGAGGCTGAGCGATTCACAGAGCTAATGTTTAGTGATCATTTTGATGTCAGACAGTTTTGCTTCATATCTGATGAAGTAGCCATGGTTCAGTGGCGTCATAGTGATGACCGAGACGGCAGGGCCAGTGATGTGAATGTGTTTATTGGTGCTGTGACAACTGCCCATGCCAGACTGATGCTCTACGATCTGTTGGACAAGTTGCAGGAGCGTGTGCTGTACTGTGATACTGACTCTGTCGTTTTCACATCTAGACCCGGTGAGTGGATGCCAAGTCTAGGCCCTTACCTAGGTGACTTGACAGACGAGCTGTGTGATGGTGGTGGTGACGGGGAGGATGATTTTATTACAGAGTTTGTCTCAGGTGGACCCAAATGCTACGCTTATCATACTCAGAGAGGGAAGAGACATGTGAAATGTAAAGGGGTGACTCTGAATTCAGCTAACGCATCTGTTGTGACTCAGGAGTCTCTAGCCGGTCTTGTTAAATCATTTGTGGCTGATCAACAATCAGACAAGCACATCATCACAGAGACTGACACCATCAGACGTGATAAGAGAAAGTTCCATTTGCAGAATGTCAGTGTCTCAAAGAAAGTTTGTGTAGTCTACAACAAACGCAGGGTCCTGCCTGACTACAGAACATTGCCTTATGGATACTAAGATGGAATTTGATGGGCGTCTAATGCACCCTTTCAGCCTAATTATAAGCGGCCCCTCCAATAGCGGGAAGACTGTCTTTGTCAAAACGCTCATTGAGAATGCACAGAGTCTCATCTCACACAGAATTGATAATATTGTCTATATCTATTCATGCTGGCAGGCTGCGTACGATCAACTCCTAAAGATTGTTGACATAAATTTTGTCAACGGTCTGCCTGAGTCACTCTGTGATAACGCCCTTTTACCTCCAGACAAAAACAACCTCCTGGTTATTGATGATTTGATGAATGATGCCAGCGGTAATTTGGAGGTGCAGAATGTATTCACGAAATATGTGCATCACAGAAATCTCAGCTGCATCTATCTAGTACAGAATTTGTTCATACAGGGTAAAGCCAGCCGCACTATCAGTTTAAACACCAATTATCTGGTTTTGTTCAAAAACCCTCGTGACAGATACCAGGTGTCGCTGATTGCACGTCAGATGTACCCTGGTAATACAAAATACTTTTTAGAGGCGTTCAGTGACGCCACAAGTGCAGCATACGGCTACTTACTAATTGATTATAAAGCAAAGACACCTGACCATCTGAGGCTTAGAACAAACCTGCTCTCTACCCATCAGGTTGTGTACATCCCCAGACGGGGTAAGTGACAATGTCTCCCCGCATGCGTAGAAATCTACCATTGTTGGAGCTCCTCTATAAATCAGCACCGAGGCAACGCCGGGCCATCATAAACAGCTGTGACAAGGACTTTATTACCGCTCTGTGTGAGATTGCCCTCAATGTGTTAAAGGGGAATATTCCTCTGAGCGACAAGCAGTATACAGAGCTGAAAAAGCGTAAATCGGTGATCAGACTTGTGGCCGACAGAAAACTATCAGGCATCAGGAAGAGGAAGCTTATCAATCAGTCAGGAGGTTTCCTCATCTCGCTGTTAGGAGCAGCCTTACCTGCAATCATCAGCCTCATCGCCAATAGATAGATATGGAGCATGCTCAGAAAATCTATCTTGTACCGCATCAACAGCTGGAGATGTTAAAGCAAAACCATGCCAGCGGTAACATAAGGCAGACTGCTCAGAATGACCTTGACCGGGAGATGACTGATGTTTTATATGACCAAGGGCTTGATGTGCATGAGAAGGCCAAAAAGTATGCTGCGATTCTACAGAGGTACCTTGCACTTGTGAGACAGGGGGAGCGTGAAAAGAGTGTGTTGACTTTGTCACTGCCACCTCCCGTGCAAGGGTCTGCAGGAGATAGTGATGGTGGTGATGAGAGTGTGGGAGCGCCCTGCGATGAGAGCAGGGTGCGTGATTTGGTGGCTGATGAGGTGTTGAAACATGTTCCCAAGAGACAGAGAAAAAATGCAGAGCACATCATGTCTGCACTGTCTAGATCACCAGATGTGTTTTCATGGACAGCCCAGGGTGAGGTTAGAATCAACAATCAGACGATCAGAGGCTCACACTTATACGATTTAATTAAAAGAGTCACTGCACCCCTTCGTGTCTCAGGGTCTCTGACTCCTCACGGTTGGGAGCAGTTTCTAAAAACACTTGCAGATCTGAATGTGCCAATATCAGCAGTACCAAACACCCTGGCACGACGGGTCATACAGGAGTATAAGACAGGTAAAGATGAGCTAGACTCTAGCTCCTCATACACCAGTGAAAAGAAAAGCAGAACTGTCACACCATCACCAAGGCCCCTAAGGGCTGCACGTCACAAACATTCCTCTGGGCCCTGGGCTCAATACTGACTCTTCTGCCCTGTTATTTGTAATGATGGTGATGATCTGACATGTTGAATGTGTTTGTAATAAATTCCTGACATGGTGAATGTATTTTTGAAATGTTTTCTGATCTGTTGAATGTATTTTTTGAAATGTTTTCTGACCTGTTGAATGTATTTTTTGAAATGTTTTCTGATATGGTGAATGTATTTTTGAAATGTTTTCTGATCTGTTGAATGTATTTTTTGAAATGTTTCCTGACCTGTTGAATGTATTTTTGAAATGTTTTCTGACATGGTGAATGTATTTTTGAAATGTTTTCTGACCTGTTGAATGTATTCACGAAATATTTGTTGTCCTACTGTATGTATGTGTTTTTGAAATATTTTCTGACCTGTAATAAATTTTCTAACATTTTGAATGTATTTCTGTGTACAAGGTCTTTATTTTATCTCATTGTTAAAATAAAAACACACCACAAATCAATATACAACATATCATTTATTATCATCTCAGAAATACACATTGAATACATTTAAACATGCAGTGTACTGGCTCATTACACACACACTATCTTTAATATCATTTATTATCATCTCAGAAATACACATTGAACACATGTAAACTTGTTGTGTACAGATGCAGGTGTAATTCCAGCGACAAAGCTTGAGACCCTCTGGTCATTGCGAGCCAGGTTGCTGCCATATTTTTTAATAAACTTGCTGTAGCTCATGCCTTTCTGGATGTGGCTCAGGAAAAACAGACAGTGCTCCCCACAGGTCACAGAGAAGGGCGCCTGAACCTGACTACGTGAATAAAGCACTCTGCTGGCGTTTTTCAGGAGAAACCGACCAATATGGGGATTGAATCTGTCTGGGGCGTGTCCGAAGCTGTCAAAAAAATATGCTTGCCGACCACTTGACAGATATATGGCCACCCAGTGCTCTCCGGGTAAGGTTGAAGGATCGGTGTTTACAATCAGAGCGGCAGGGCGTTTGGTTATTTTGAGCCTGGTCAGATGGTCACAGGACTTCACGCCCACAAAATAGGTTCTGTCGCCAATTATCTTTTTAGCAGCACCAGTCAATTCGATAGTGTTCATGTCTCAATAATAATCCACCAACACCTGTCTGCTGTTTGACACTTCAATAACTGAATCGTAGACTGCATAACAGATTAAGTTAACGGTGCGTGCCAGGGGAGTCCTGAATCTCACTTCCAGTCGGACATTTCCGGTTTTGATTAAAGACACATTTCCCCCACTCCCGCCATCAGGCTCCAGGTTAAAGCAGAACAGCGCATAGCCCTGTCCAAAATCTTCCCGTGTGATGGACAGCGACCTGTCTTTAAGATGGCGTCCGGTTGTCTGGATTAGCTGGTAATATTCACGCACGTACTGACCCCGGGGGAAGTGGGGCTGAAACGCCTTAGCGGGGTGGGCCTGGCCGTCAAATTTGGGCCTGGATGACAAATTTAGGAATCTGACCCAGATATAGATTGTCCTGCCAACACACCCGGGTTCCGGGAGGAATCGAGTGTGTTTTCAGCGCTACTCTGTCGACGCTGTATGTGTGCGAGTTTTATCTGAGGTGACAGTGTGACCTTTTTCACAAAAAGACTGGCGCTCAGGATTTTAACACAGAATTGCGTATTGGGCGCAGCCATCAGGCAGAATTCGTCTTTCGCCCTTATGAATTTCATGGAAATGTCGAGTCCGTTTAGCAGGAATTTTTCCTGAAAAAACAGGTCCACATGCACCGGTGCAATTAATTCCACAATCCTGCTGTTTTCTGTATAGCGGCCTCTGGCCCCTAAGCCCCTGTTTTCACCGTCTAGGGTATGATTATTCATGTGGCCGCTGGTGTCCTTGACAAATAGCGCGGTGCTGAACTGGGATTCCAGGGTATCCCGGCCATAATTGATTAAGCATTCAATCACACCCCTATAAGGATATGTGTTTGATGCCTGGGTGATTAACCTGTCACCCAGCATCACATCCACCTGCGAAAACAGTGTACATCCTGGATAATTCACAAAGCCCACGTCTACACCGTTTCCAATGTTTGTCCCGTCTGGATTTGTGATTTTCACGCGTAAATACAAATGAGTATCATTTAGATCCAGGTAATCTTCCCCGCTGCATGAGATGAAAAAATCAATAGGCGAGTTGTCGTTGATCGCAGAGACTGGGGGGGATTTCAATGAATGTATATTTTTTGATGCTCGTTTGTGTACATGGCACCGTGAACAGATCCAGCTCCGTCTTTACACATTCAGCGGACTGGTTGTGAATGAGCGACATTGTTAAAATATGTCTTTACTCGCGCTTCTGCTGTTAGATCTCGATCTGCGCCGCTTGACAGCTGGAGCCTTTCTGCCCCGTCTGACAGAGTCACTAGCTGTTTTACGCGCCTTTTTGCTCTGACTGTGACCTGTAGCCGGCTCCCCAGGAGGTCGTTTAAGGCTCCGTGGGGTATACACAGCAACACCTCCGCCCTCCTGCTTCCCATTCATCAACTTGCGTGAAATATTACTCATTACATCTCCTGCGATATTAGCCGCTGCTGATTTTAAATGTGGCTTTGCGAGGTTAAAACCGTTTCTGAGCAGCGGAACCGCCCATCTAAACAGGTTCCGGAATAATCCGCCGAGCCCGTTCCCGTATTGGGTGTGGGCCCCCGCGAACCCGTGCAGCTCTCCACCGGACTGATTCTGATAATATCTCAGCAGCCTGTCACCGTTATCGGGCGTGTATGGGCACCTCATCATGGTCTCACAGGGCGGAAATGTAATTTCACGATAACCTTTCCAAAGAGAAACGGGACGTGCTCGTCCTGGTCGTTTTTCAACGACAGCTCTATGCAATCGATCCGGTGTTTGGCGAGGCGTGTATAGTCTGGCTTGTCAAAGTGGACTGTGTGTATTTTCCCTTGTTTCTCCGCTGTTATATTAACGCATCTGAGTAATGGTGCACACGTGTCACCCACCAGCTGATGTTCGATAATATCTGTATATACAAAGATATTATACAATCCTGCATGGATATCCGCAGGGTGTGGTGCTGTGAATAATCTCGCCCAGGTTGGGATACTATGGGCTGCTTCATCCGGATCAAACCCCAGTATCCTAGCAAGCCGGCCTTTAAATTTCAGCACCAGGCCTTCAGCACCAGATATTTGGATTCTGTGTGAAATCTGATTGTAGCGCATTTTTATAAACATAGTGCCTGCGTCTAGCGCACACACGTTGTTGAATTCTTGTGCTATTCTGTCCACACTGTCATAATGTCCTACAGGAATTGTGATCATGTTTTCCTTCCCGGTTCTTGGTGCTTTTATCAAAATAGATGCGTCATCTTTGGGGAAGCTGCGCCACGTCGCGGGGTACTGTATTTCTGAAAGCCCCACTTCATACGTGTCGTCCAGTTGTATTGCCTTAGCTAAGTGTACCCTGTAACACCAAATCTTGTTGTTGGGATATAATTTTGTCGATGCATTACTTGGGAGAGTTACATGGAAGCTTGCAGCCCCGCGCTTCTCCATGCTGACACTCTACTGTTTACAAATGTTCCTTTTGATCCTTCAAGCCTCTGATCACAGTAGGTGTTAATCCACCCCCCCCAGGTTTTGATAGTTGACAGTGCTGTAGGGTGATGGCGCCGGGGCGCTCTTGATTACAGTGTGACCGTACTGTCCTATGGTGCTTATCTCTCTCTCAGATGTTCTGGATATCTCTGCCATCCACCCAGGTGTTAAATTCCCCCCTTTCACAGACTCGCCAGATAAATCCTGAAGTCTGTAAACAGCGGGGGTTGTCGGTCGGCGTCCTTTTATAGTGAAAATTTCATCTGTGAATGTCTGATGATACCCCTTCCTGAACACCCCTCTATGTTTTAAAATCCTTACTGTGTCGCCTATCTGAAATTTGAATGGTTGCGGGCGGATTTCATCCTTGGTCCTGTACAGCGTCTTGATCACCTCTTTCTCATTTTCTCTATTCACAGATACTGGGGATCTTTTAATTGACCTGTGATATGCCGAGTTATATGCCCGCACCAGATCGTCTATTTTATCAATATATCTTCGTGAATTAACATCTGTTAAATAGCGCCACATCCACCCTTTAAACGTTCTGTTAAACCTCTCCACGACGCTGGCTTTGGTTTCGTTATATGTAGAGAAAAGTACAATGTTGTGCTTTTTCAACAACTGTTTAAAGTGACGGTTGTGAAACTCTGTCCCATGGTCAGTCTGCAGCCTAAGTGGCACTCGTCCTTCATTCAGTATGCTCTTATATGCCTCGGCTACAACAGGCCCGCTCTTTGATGTTAGACAGCGAACCCAGGCATATTTTGAAAATACATCAATGCACATTAATAGATAGCGCACTTTATCGTTTTCTGCAGCATATTCGCTCATGTCCACAAGATCGCACTGATGCTGTCGGTCTATCCCTCCCGCCAACACTCGTCGCCTGGGGAAATTTTTCCTGCTGGGTGCGTGTAAACTGTATGCATCTTGTCCCCATAGATATTTTTTGACATCAGATAATGCAGGATTAGCCCCTGCGTCTGATCTAACTGCATTGCGCAGCTTATTAACACCCGATAGACCACCGGGGTGGGATGGATCATGATAAATTCTGTGCATCACCCCCTCCATCGTGTAAAATAATGACTAGTTTCTTTTCAAAGCTCATGTTTTTTATTCACAATCATCAGCATGGTACCCAGACAATGTTAATGATTGAATACAGTAGCGTTTAATGAATACAGTGGTGATTAATGATGGAGAGCTTCACAAATATCAGACAGTGTTATATGATAAAACATACATACCATAATGAAAGAATGAACAAACATATAATGATGGAGAGCTTCACAGATATTTAATGAATACAGTGGCGTTTAATGAAAAAACACAATAACAACGGATAGACTTGGTACAATGCTGTTTTCACACTACCCCTGCTGCCCAGGTGTCCACGAGGACTGACAGATTTTCAATTTCAGCAAAATTCTTGAAGCCCCAGACTTCTTCAGGTTTGATGCGTTTCTCTGAGGTCTTTTGGTTTTGCAGAATAACTTCAGCAGCCCCTGCGATCCTGGCGTTTTCGACAACCATGCCATTCTTGCGCGAGTATGCTGAGAGAGCAGGAATGAAGCGGGCCGACCACAACCTCTCCATAACAAAGTCAAAACGACGCTCCATGAATTCTGCAGGGAACCCGTAAAGACACTCGTGGTTCTCCTGGGACAGACAGTCAACCTCGCAGGCCCGGCACCATTTCTCAATCCAGCATTGAGCTAACGCTCTGTACAGCAAATGCGTTACTCCATTCTCCATCATCTTTACAAAGGCCGCTGACTCCTCTTCATCTCTGGGGCGCGGCGTTGATGTTGGGTGAATCCAGCAATACAATTCCTGCTCCGCCTCCAGAGTCATGGGCCCGTCAATCTCTATTTTTTAGAAATATGAAATACAACGTTAAACACTGTTGACCACACCCACACACACACACACACACACAAACACACACCTGACCCCCGCATAGGTCTACAGATTCTTACCGTCCCGTCTCACAGGCTCTAGGTCGCACCTTGCTCAGCAGGCGAGAAACACATTTCCTCAGGAAATTCCACGTCATCATAAAGCAAGCATCTCCTAACCCCACTAGCATCTGAGATACCCTCGTCCTCGCTGATTGCATTGTCAATCTTGGCGAACACATCTTGCAGGCCCCACCAGTCAGCCCACTGGATAAAATAGAAGTCCTTAAACCATGAGATATTGTCGCCAGACCACACCGGATAGGGGTGTATGTCCCACTCTGTATGATTACGCCGCGATACGATTTGCTCTCTGTCATCACACACTCTTATCAGAATGAAATCTGACGCGTGCGCATCAAAACGATTGGCGAATACCCTGAATAACTGCTGACTGTCAGGACTGGCCCACTGTATGACATAAGTATCGTTCTCAGCGCCTCGGTGGTTGAGATCGGTACATATCTCAGTGCGAAATGTCATCCAGTCCTCCACAGTCATAGCCCGCGACCCTCCCTGACCCCACCACTCCCCGGTACACACATTTTCCCCGAGAAACACGACCCTCCCCTCACTATATTTAAACTCGTAAACATACCCTAGCGAACCCTCGTACAGCCAAACGCGGGGGCCTGCAGCATCGTCAGACACATGCCTTCTACGACGTTTGATTGGCGCGCCAGGAATGATCGCGGGACACATACCTAGGTCACACGACGCACGCGCGCTGTCACCGTTTCCATCGACACGCCCGCCGTTTCCGGCGACGTGCCCACCGCCGCATCCGCCCCTAATAACGACGTCACTAGAGATTCCGCTGCTGCCCATGGTTGCTCGAAGTCGAACTTAGATAAAATCATACTGAATGACCCACATACACCTACATTTATACAACGTAACTGACACATCCCATGAGTAACGTCATGACCAATAGGAAAATCGCGCCGCCCGGTGGGTGGAGAGCGTGACGACGATTTTATGGTTTATTATCTTTATGACTGTCATAAATAACGGCCATAAAAAGTGACCCCTCTTAATAGCCCCCGCCACATAAACCATTATATACTACTGACGTTTTATGTCATTTCTCGGGGGCGTGCACATATTTACCTGGTTCACCTCAGATTATTTCCATATGAACAGCGCACCCAGTGTGAGACGGGCTCACATTAGCTCTAATGAGGTGAGACAGGAGAAAAAGTTTCATACGGATTACATAAAAAGAGATTATTTGTTTTTGACTTTAATTGTTTCAGACATTTCTATGCTTTATTTCTCATGTCTTTGTGGCAGGGATTCACTGAGATTTAGGTTGCTTTATTTACATGTCTGTGAAGAGAGATGACAGAGACAGAGAAGACAGAGAGCGCACCCTGTCTGCTTTCTTTATTTTACAAAAGCACATCATTACAAAATGCCACAAAACGAGTTCTGACACCAGAGGGCTAATTCCATAAAATAATACTAAATTGAAAGTCTTCAAACTA
Organism: Mastacembelus armatus; assembly: GCF_900324485.2. Taxonomy (NCBI): domain Eukaryota; kingdom Metazoa; phylum Chordata; class Actinopteri; order Synbranchiformes; family Mastacembelidae; genus Mastacembelus; species Mastacembelus armatus. The sequence goes on from NC_046642.1 coordinate 26,478,219, forward strand.
TGGCATTATTTGTTAATGTTTATTAACTGTAAAAATATGCATCTACATATTTATATGTAAAGTAAAAATCAAAATCCTATGTGACATCAATGTCCAAGGTGTTGCGCCCTTGGGTGTCGGCAGTGAAAGGAAGAACAGGTGAGGACCCAAATGCTGGACAACAGGCAGGTTTATTATCCGCTGCTTGGCAGCCAGGCAGACAGAGAAACAGAAACACAATAATTCCTCGAACGAATATAACTTAAACTATTCACTTCAGCAGGGGTACAGTAAATAATGTTCCGGCAGGGAACAAAGGGAAACGGAGAACTTAAATACTAGAGCACAAAACACAGGTGAAGGCAATCTACTAATGACACTGAACATAAAGGCACCTGGAACAAGACACAGAACAGAAACAGGAAATTAACCAAAATAAAGTGCAAAACCGGAAACCAGGACTCAGGGCTTAACACAAGGTGTATGTGAGGTATAAACAATATACAATAAATATTTAACAATGTGGCATTCAGAAATTGTACAAAACTATTAAACTCCTCTACATTTCTCTGACAGGTTTAGCTCCTTTTCAGATGAAGATTTTTCATTCCCTTCCTATCCAGTGGAAACCATCCATCTCTAAATGGCATTGCATTGTTTGAAGGATTAAATATTCCTCTTCATGTGTGAAAATTATCCTACTTCGCAAGATAAATAAACTACAATACTCTCCTGGAGAGAGTAATAAATAAATTATTGGTAAATGAATGAGTGATCTAAATTTGTAAATTATATTGTTCTTAATAATTTAGCATTAAAACGCATGAAAAATTATATAATGTGTTATGGTTTACCAGAGGACCCAAGTTTAAACAAAAGTTTATTCCAATAACAAGAAAATCACTGGAGGCAGGTGAACAGAAAACTCCAGGCAAAATCCAAGCAGCGTACACACACTGAGTAACACAAGCACCAGGCGACACACGCCAAAGAGACGAAGGTGGCTGACCACTGCACAACACACCAACACACACAAGGGAAAGGGAGGAAGAAACTCAAGGAGCTGGGGTACCGGCACTGCAGTCTAATGACAATATTGCCATGAAAGAAGCCATAAAAAATTGCGAAGGATATTTGCGGTTTCTGCGAAATTAATTTAATTTCCGCGAACAATTAATAGTTAGGTTCTAAGGAAAAATCCACAAACGAATGAACTCTGAACCACGACTTTGCAGGGCTGCCATCCATGATCCATCCATCCATCCATTATCTATTCCCGCTTATTCCCGCTTACGGGGATCTGCTGGAGCCTATCCCAGCTCTCTTTGGGTGAAAGGCAGGGGTACACCCTGGACAGGTCACCAGTCCATCACAGGGCCACATGGAGACAAACAACCTCACACACTCACACTCACTCCTATGGGCAATTTAGAGTCACCAATCAACCTGACATACATGTTTTTGGACTGTGGGAGGAAACCAGAGTACCTGGAGAAAACCCACACAAGCACAGGGAGAACATGCAAACTCCACACAGAAAGGCCAGGTTGCGAACCCAGGACCTTCTTGCTGTGAGGCAACAGTGCTAACCGCTCCTCCACCGTGCTGCCCATCCTAAATATCTACAGCACTAAAATGCAACACACTCATTCATGCAACAGCGATAATAATCCACAAACATCATATACAACATGCATGTTGCAACATGCATGCATACATACATGTTTGTGAAGGTTCTCAGTGATTCAGGTGGTCACACTCAAAACAAGGGTTAAAAAGAAATCACCTGGACTTGGTTTTTAAAGGTGGAAAAAATTTTGTTTGTTTTTTGTTTCTCATCCAAGAGACTTTGTAAAGTCTGAATTGCAGGCTCTGTCCTAATGTGGTCTACAAAGGCGTAGCCTTCATAGCCTATATTGACCACATAGGCCAAACGTTGGTCCAAACCAAAATGAGACGGTCTAGCCTACGGAGGACTTCCTGATTTACTAGTGTTTACTATCATATAATGTGGGTAACTGTATTTTCATGGTCCTGCCTTGCCGCTTGTATCGCTATGTTCGTTTTTTGTCACCTTTTGCAAAGAATCTTGGGATATGTTGGCCTGAGAAGGATACCTTTATTTAGGATATGAAGCCTTTGTTTCCTGGAAAGGAAGGATGCATTTCTCAGGCGCAGTTGAAGGAACCTTCTAAATGGGACAGCCTTGTCGTACCACTGTGATGCAATCAGCCTTCAAATGCAGCCTTGGAAGAATCTGAATCTTCCAATTTTAGAATAAAATAAAAAATAAGCTAAAAATAAAATAAATACTACAGTGGGTACGGAAAGTATTCAGACCCCTTTAAATTTTTCACTCTTTGTGTCATTGCAGCCATTTGCCAAAATCAAAAAGGTTCATTTTATGTCTCTTTAATGTACACTCAGCACCCCATCTTGACAGAAAAAAACAGAAATGTAGAAATTTTTGCAAATTTATTAAAAAAGAAAAACTGAAATATCACATGGTCATAAGTATTCAGACCCTGTGCTCAGTATTGAGTAGAAGCACCCTTTTGAGCTAGTACAGCCATGAGTCTTCTTGGGAATGATGCAACAAGTTTTTCACACCTGGATTTGGGGATCCTCTGCCATTCTTCCTTGCAGATCCTCTCCAGTTCTGTCAGGTTGGATGATGAACGTTGGTGGACAGCCATTTTCAGGTCTCTCCAGAGATGCTCAATAGGGTTTAGGTCAGGGCTCTGGCTGGGCCAGTCAAGAACAGTCACAGAGTTGTTCCGAAGCCACTCCTTTGTTATTTTAGCTGTGTGCTTAGGGTCATTGTCCTGTTGAAAGGTGAACCTTCGGCCCAGTCTGAGGTCCTGAGCACTCTGGAAGAGGTTTTCTTCCAGGATATCTCTGTACTTGGCCGCATTCATCTTTCCTTCAATTGCAACCAGTCGTCCTGTCCCTGCAGCTGAAAAACACCCCCACAACATGATGCTCCCACCACCATGTTTCACTGTAGGGATTGTATTGGGCAGGTGATGAGCAGTGCCTGGTTTTTTCCACACATACCGCTTAGAATTAACGCCAAAAAGTTCAATCTTGGTCTCATCAGACCAAGATTGAATAACTCTATGAATAACTCTTCTTGTGTTAACAAAACACAGTCTCTATGTGGTTTGAGGGGGGTGATGGCTCTAATGAAACTGCAGAGAGGCTTTTTAGCCTCTGCGTCCCGGTCCCCACTCTGGATTGTCAAACTTTAGGTTGGCTAATAAACTCGGCCAGATTTCAAGAGATGAGAGCCATACCATCCAAAGGGGGATGGATGCCGTCCCTCACTACCAGACCGGGTTTTCCCCAGAAAGTGGCCCAGTTGTCTATGAAGCCCACATCATTGGCTGGACACCACCTAGACAGCCAGCGATGGAATGACGACATGTGGCTGAAAATTACAGAACCCAACATTGTTTTGGCAAAGTTACACACCGACTCAACATTAATTTTAGTGCCCTCTAAGTGGTGTAATTGGGTGTCATTGCTGCTAACGTGAATAACCATATTTATCATTAGCCTCTGATACTAGTCACATCGTCCAGTCTTTGTAATAAGATGCTGTGGTCAATAGTGTCAAATGCAGCACTAAGGTCTTGCATGACAAGTATAGAAACGAGTTCATTATCTGAGAAGAGAAGATCGTTGGTGACTTTTAACAGTGTGAGGAAGAATCTTAGCGTGAAACCATTTTTTTCAACTTGTATTCACAGATTGCTTTTATGAGAACACTGCAGGTGCATGTTTTTGGTTTGTTTTTCATATCTGTTTTACCAAGTGCCTATGTAACAGAACACTGTGTACTCAAGGTTGCATTCATACTCAAGGTTGTATTTCTTTAGCTACATACCAATGTGTGAAGGAGTATTTGTGAGTTATGCTTCTCCATTATTTGGCTGGGAAACTCGGTGTGAGAATGAAAAAGTGCAAGAAGGCACGCACAGCACATGCAGAATGGAGAACTGCCAAAAGAGATTGTAAATGTTTGGGATATAATCATATTAGGTGTCATGATATGAAGGAAGACAGTTTATATTCCTCACAATTTGCTTTATTGAACTCGGTAACTCTACTCACATGACACACGTCTCAGCTCATGACTAACAACACAGTAAACAACAACTTGGCATATTCCCGGTGACATCATCACGTCCTGGCCACGACAGTAACTTCACTTGGACAATAAGGCCAAATCTCACAACATTAGGAAATAATTGTTGTAGTAGCATAGGAAAGTGAGAGAAATTGTTTGCATCTCCTTTTGGCTAAGGAAACCCTAAGCCCAGTAGGAGCTGGGTAGCTGGGGATACAACGAAGTATCTGTGTACTTTTGTACTGCTTCTTTTTTTATAAGAAAACAAAACTCAAAACACAGTTTGTTCTGACACTCTTTACTGCTCACCTCAGGGTTTTTGCCACAATGCCAGAGTAAATACAAAATGCAGACTTTAAGTTGTCATGATGAATGAAATTATTTAATTTATTCAGGGAAAAAATCTGTCCAAACCTGCCTGGCCTTATGTGAAAATATACTTCCCCCTAAACCTAATAAATGGTTGTTTGACCCCTGCAAAATAGCCGACCACCCCACTGGCTCCCCCAGAGAAGCTCCACTCTTTTAATAAATCATATTCAGTGCATACAAACCATACAGTCATCTTCAATCAAGACATAAATGCAAAGCCTAAATGAATAAATAGCGAATAAATATGAATAAACGCGACTCAGATAATGAACATATGCATTTGCATTGCATTGCAGTGATTCCCTATCAGCCACATTCCTGACTGAAAGGCTCATTATGTAGCTCATTATGCAGGTCTTTGTCTTCTCAGGTAAATCACATGTTATTCATTATCAGGCACGTCTCCTTGCATATGTTTTTTCTAAACAGTGTTATGAAGTGAGCAAGAATTGAATTTCAGTTTTGAACCAACTCCATAGGGTTAATTCTAAATTTGATTTAAGTATTAAAATTAAGTCAAACATTCTGTTTGAAAAGGTATACTTCATCTGGGCATATTATGATATCAGTATATAATGATAGTACAGTGGGTACGGAAAGTATTCAGACCCCTTTAAATTTTTCACTCTTTGTGTCATTGCAGCCATTTGCCAAAATCAAAAAAGTTCATTTTATTTCTCATTAATGTTCACTCAGCACCCCATCTTGACAGAAAAAAACAGAAATGTAGAAATTTTTGCAAATTTATTAAAAAAGAAAAACTGAAATATCACATGGTCATAAGTATTCAGACCCTGTGCTCAGTATTGAGTAGAAGCACCCTTTTGAGATACTACAGCCATGAGTCTTCTTGGGAATGATGCAACAAGTTTTTCACACCTGGATTTGGGGATCCTCTGCCATTCTTCCTTGCAGATCCTCTCCAGTTCTGTCAGGTTGGATGGTGAACGTTGGTGGACAGCCATTTTCAGGTCTCTCCAGAGATGCTCAATTGGGTTTAGGTCAGGGCTCTGGCTGGGCCAGTCAAGAACGGTCACAGAGTTGTTCTGAAGCCACTCCTTTGTTATTTTAGCTGTGTGCTTAGGCTCGTTGTCCTGTTGAAAGGTGAACCTTCGGCCCAGTCTGAGGTCCTGAGCACTCTGGAAGACGTTTTCTTCCAGGATATCTCTGTACTTGGCCACATTCATTTTTCCTTCAATTGCAACCAGTCATCCTGTCCCTGCAGCTGAAAAACACCCCCACAACATGATGCTCCCACCACCATGTTTCACTGTAGGGATTGTATTGGACAGGGGATGAGCAGTGCCTGGTTTTCTCCACACATACCGCTCAGAATTAACGCGAAAAAGTTCAATCTTGGTCTCATCAGACCAGAGACTCTTATTTCTCATAGTCTGGGAGTCCTTCATGTGGTTTTTGGCAAACTCTATGCGGGCTTTCATGGGTCTTGCACTGAGGAGAGGCTTCCGTCGGGCCACTCTGCCATAAAGCCCCGACTGGTGGAGGGCTGCAGTGATAGTTGACTTTGTGGAACTTTCTCCCATCTCCCTACTGCATCTCTGGAGCTCAGCCACAGTGATCTTTGGGTTCTTCTTTACCTCTCTCACCAAGGCTCTTCTCCCACAATTGCTCAGTTTGTCTGGACGGCCAGGTCTAGGAAGAGTTCTGGTCGTCCCAAACTTTTTCCGTTTGAGGATTATGGAGGCCACTGTGCTCTTGAGTGCTGCAGAAATTCTTTTGTAACCTTGGCCAGATCTGAGCCTTGCCACAATTCTGTCTCTGAGCTCCTTGGACAGTTCCTTCGACCTCATGATTCTCATTTGCTCTGACATGCACTGTGAGCTGTAAGGTCTTATATAGACAGGTGTGTGCCTTTCCTAATCAAGTCCAATCAGTTTAATTAAACACAGCAGGACTCCAATGAAGGAGCAGAACCATCTCAAGGAGGATCAGAAGAAATGGACAGCATGTGAGTTAAATATGAGTGTCACTGCAAAGGGTCTGAATACTTATGACCATGTGATATTTCAGTTTTTCTTTTTTAATAAATTTGCAAAAATTTCTGTTTTTTTCTGTCAAAATGGGGTGCTGAGTGTACATTAATGAGAAATAAAATGAACTTTTTTGATTTTGGCAAATGGCTGCAATGACACAAAGAGTGAAAAATTTAAAGGGGTCTGAATACTTTCCGTACCCACTGTATATACAGAAAAGTGAGTTTGTGTGAAAAGTATTGCAATTTGAAGGTGAAAGTGAAAGTGACTGTCCGTAAGTTTGCACTGTTCAGGCTGACTGCAGCGGAGGGAGGTGGGGAAGAAACTATTCTTGTGGTGTGAAGTCCTGGTCCTGATGAACCGGAACCTCTTTCCAGAGGAGAGGGACTGAAAGAGTTCTTGTCCGGGATGAAAGGGGCTTCGATCTTGGCTGTGCGTCTCCAGGTCCTGGAGATGTACAGCTCCTGGAGAGATGGGACACTTCAACCCATCACCTTCTCAGCAGACTGGACACGCTGTAGCTTGGCCTTGTCCCTGGCTGTGGCTGCAGCAAACCAGACCGTGATGGAGGATGTCAGGATAGATTTGATGATGACAGTGTAGAAGTTCACCAACATCTTTGAAGGGAGGGGAAACTTCTTCAGCTGCTGCATGAAGTAGATCCTCTGCTGAGCCTTCTTGGTGAGGCAGCTGATGTTCTGCTCCCACTGGAGGGCCTGGATGATGGTGCCCAGGAGGCGGAAGGACTCAACACAGGTCACCAAAGTATCACAGAGGATGACAGGGTGGAGGGGGGCTGGGTCCTTCCTGAAATCCACTATCATCTCCACTGTCTTGAGAGTGGTGAGCTCCAGGTTGTTTGTGCTGTACAATGACACCAGACGGTCCATCTCACTCCTGTAGGCCGACATGTCCCCATCAGAGATGAGGGTGGTGTCATCCGCAAACTTCAGGAGTTTGACAGACTAGTGACCACATGTGCAGCTGGTGTACAGGCAGAACAGCAGAGGAGAGGACACAGCCTTGGGGGGATTCTGTGATGATGGTCCGGGAGTCAGAGACATGCTATCCCAGCCTTACAAACTGCCGTCTGTCTGTCAGGAAGTCTGTGATCCAACTGCACATGGAGTCAGGCACGTTCAGCTGGGAGAACTTGTCTCTGAGCAGAGCTGGAACGATTGTGTTCTGAAGCTGAGGTTCACAAACAGTATCCTTGTGTAGGATCCTGGGGAGTCCAGATGCTGGAGGATGAAGTGGAGGGCCATATTCACAGCATCATCCACAGATCTGTGGGCTCTGTAGGCAAACTGTAGAGGATCCAGGAGAGGGTCTGTAATGTCTTTGAGGTCCTTGTCCATGACCACAAAAGTCAGGGAGACGAGTCTGTAATCATTAAGTCCTATGATCCTTGTCTTTTTGGGGACAAGGACGATGACTGAGGTCTTGAAGCAGGCTGGCACATGGCAGATCTCCAGTGATGTGTTAAAAATGTCTGTGAACACTGGGGATAACTGATTGGCACAGTGCTTCAGGTTGGAGGGGGAGACAATCTGGGCCTGTAGCCTTGTGGCAGTTTAAACAGATTATTCACATTTCCCGCTTTGATGGAGAGAGGTGTGAGGAGTCGGGGGCGTGGGGAGCGCTGAGGTGTGGAGCTGTGAGGGTGATCTAGGTATGGAAATGGAAATGGGGCCACTGCTGATCAATGGCTTATGGAGGGAGGAGTGGGGGAGGTCACGTCTGTCCCATTGTCTTTCAATGCAGCCCCTGAATTGGGACACAGCTAAAAATTAACATCAATTATAAATCATTTTGAACAATATTAAAACACAAAAATTGCATTTTTACATCTATGTGGAGAAAAAGAAATATCACAATTAGTTGAACACACATTCAAGCTCTGGTGGGGGAGGCAATCAGATTTCAGGGGGAGCCAGTGCCACCCCCAGTCACTCCGGTGGCCACGCCCTTGGGCCCACCTATGGCAGACTGAACCCTTTGAATGCCATATGTACGCATGCGAGCTGTTTTTTTGTTTTCAATTATTTTTTTGGGCAGTTTTGACTTCAATCAGTAGAGAAAAGTACAGAGAGACAGGAAATGTGAGAAGGAGAGTAAGGGGAGACATGCGGTACATGACAAGCGGTCCAGGAGTTGAACCAGTATCCCCGCATTCATGGATGGGCACACCAACCACTATACCACATGCAGGCCCCACATGTTTTGCTCTTTAGGCAGAAGTCCAAGCAATATGTTGTGTCTGACAAACATCAGGCACCTGTTAACACCATCCCTATGGTGAAGCATAGTGATAGGAGTTTCATGATGTGTAGGGGCATCTCAGCACCAGGAACAGAAAGACAGAGTGCAATTGTCCCTACCTCAGTTCTGAGCAAAGATCGTGCTGTCCATTAACCTTAAACTCAACAGAATGTCTCAGGAGAGACCTTAAAATGTCAGTTCACAAACTCTTTCCATCCAATCTGACGGAGCTTGAGAGGATTTGCCAGAAAGAAATGGATAAACTGTCCAAATCCAGGTGCGCAAACTTGCAAGAAGACACCAAGCTAGAAGTGCTGCCAAAGGGGCTTCTAAAAAGTACTGAATTAAAGGCTGAAAAAAAGAAAAAGAAAGAAAAATAGAGATAAAGAAAAAAATCTAAAATCAATTTGTTATTCTGAGTTACTGAGTGTAGAATGAGAATAATCCCTTTTTATGCTGAATGGTATAGCAGTAATTTACGTTACTGTAATTGTCAACGGTCAACCAAGCTACACAACTGCAAATGCTGTGGACACAAGGCTCTCACACAAGTGTCTACATATACAGTGTATTCATACATTAGTGTATTCTTTCTTATTTTCCTTTCGGCTGCTCCCTTCAGGGGTCACCACAGCCAATCATCTGCCTCCATTTAACCCTATCCTCTGTATCCTCCTCACCCACACCAACTATCCTCATGTCCTCCTTAACTACATCCAAGAACCTCCTCTTTGGTCTTCCTCTAGGCCTCCTTCCTGGCAGCTCTAACCTCAGCATCCTTTTACCAATGTATTCACTGTCCCTCCTCTGAACATGTCCAAACCATCTCAATCTGGCTTCCCTGGCTTTTTCTCCAAACCATCTAACATGAGCTGTCCCTCTGATGTCCTCATTCCTGATCCTATCCATCCTCGTCACTCCCAGACAGAGAACCTCAACATCTTCAGTTCTGCTACCTCCAGCTCTGCCTCCTGTCTTTTTCAGTGCCACTGTCTCTAAACTATACAACATTGCTGGTCTCACCACTGTCTTGTCCACCTTTCCTTTCATTCTTGCTGACTCTTTTGTCACACATCACACCTGACACTTTCCTCAACCCGTTCCAACCTGCTTGCACACTTTTTCCAAATCTACAAAGACACAATGCAGCTCCTTCTGGCCTTCTCTGTACTTCTTCATCAGCATTCTCAAAGCAAATATTGCATCAGTGGTTCTCTTTTTTGGCATGAAACCATACTGCTGCTCACAAATGCTCACTTCTGACCTGAGCCTAGCCTCCACTACTCTTTCCCATAACTTCACTCATCAGCTTTATTCCTCTGTAGTTTGCACAACTCTACACGTCCCCCTTTTTCTTAAAGATAGACACCAGTACACTTCTCCTCCATTCCTCAGGCATCCTCTCACTCTCCAAGATCTTGTTAGGTAGCCCAGTCAAAAACTCTACTGCCACCTCTCCTAAACACTTCCATACCTCCACCAGTATGTCGTCAGGACCAACTGCCTTTCCACTCTTCATCCTCTTCAACACCTTCCTCACTTCATCCTTACTGATCTTTGCTACTTCCTGCTCCACAACAGTCACCTCTTCTACTCTGTGCTATCTAACATTTTCCTCATTCATCAACTCTTTAAAGTATTCCTTCCATCTTTCCATCACACTTGTGGCACCTGTCAACACATTTCCATCCCTGTCCTTGATCACCCACCTGCTGCACATCCTTCCCATCTCTGTCTCTCTGCCTCGCCAACCTCATTCCACCACCAAGTCTCCTTATCTGCTTTCCTCTTTCTAGATGACACACCAAGTACCCTCCTACCTGTCTCCCTGATCACTTTAGCTGTCATCTGGTGATCATCTGGAAGAACCCCCTGACCTCCCAGAGCCTGTTTTCAGCTCCTCCCTGAAAGCTACACAACACTCTTCCTTTTTCAACTTCCACCACTTGGTCCTCTGCTCTGCCCTTGTCCTCTTCATCTTCCTCACCACCAGAGTCATCTTACACACCACCATCCTATGCTGTCTGGCTACACTCTCCCCAACCACTACTTTGCAGTCGCTGATCTCTTTCAGGTTGAAACGTCTGCGCAAGATGTAATCAACTTGTGTACTCCTGCCTCCACTCTTATATGTCACCCTATGCTCCTCCCTTTTCTGGAAAAATGTGTTCACTACAGACATTTCCATCCTTTATGCGAAGTCTACCACCATCTGTCCTTCTGCATTCCTGTCCTGCATACCAAACTTACCCATCACTTCCTCATCACCTCTGTTTCCCTCACCAACATGTCCAATGAAGTCTGCCCCAGTCACCACTCTCTCACCACTAGGGATACCCTGAATCACCTCATCCATCTCCCTCCAGAATTTCTCCTTCTCTTCTAACTCACATCCTACCTATGGGGCATAACCACTGACAACATTCAACATCACACCTTCAACTTCCAGCTTCAGACTCATCACCCTATCTGACACTCTCTTCACCTCCAGAACATTCCTAGCAAAATCCTCCTTCAGGATAACTCCTACTCCATTCCTCTTTCCAATCACACCATAATAAAACAGCTTGAACCCTGCTCCTAATCTATAGGCCTTGCTACCTTTCCACTTGGTCTCCTGAACACACAAGATATCCACCTTTCTTCTCTGCATCATCATTGTTAACCCGGGCCGCGACCGATCTGGTATGGAAGTCATATTTGTGATTCGCATGTTTGATTTGTCTAAAATTTTAAGTTGGATGTCCTTCCTGACACAAACCTCTGTATTTAGCTGGACTTGGGACCTGCACATGAAGACATTGGATTGTGCCCCCTTGTAGTTGCATTATACAAACTAATACAGAATTTTCTGTGCATTCTTTCATAAGACCAGTGACTTAGGAGTCCAATAGTTGTAGAAAACATAAAGCCCTGCATCTTGTATAACGCTACATTTATATTATGTCTGTCTTCTTGGTTTGTTATCACTGCACTGACATATCAGTCTAGGTCTGACTAAACCAGCGATTAAACCCAGCATTGGAAAGTAACTAAATTCATTTTCTAGTGCTACTCTAGTTCATACTTTGACTTCGCTACATTTTATTGCAAATTTTGTACATTTATTTGATATCTTTATTTACTTTTCACAGTCAGAAAAATTAAACAAAAGATAGCATCATCCTATCAGATACTTTTGGGAAGATCTCAGGCTGTAAAATAAACAATCAAAAAAGTGAATTGATGCCTATCAATTCTGCAGCTAGACAGACTACTTTTAATTCATTGTCATTTAAGTTAAGTATAGGCAAACCCAAATACTTAGGTGTATGGATCACTCATAATTATAAACATCTATACAAAGCAAACTTTCTCCAGAAGAATAGATTCCATAAAACAAGACTTTGAACAATGGAATTCTTTGCCCCTATCTTTAAGGGGCAGAATAAATACTATGGATCTTTCAACACCTGGTCTCTGAATGGCCTTAATACACAGAAAAATGTGTTTTTTAATGGAAATTTTGCATCATTCCAACAACTGAAAAAAAATCAAATTCCTGACTCTCACTTCTTCAGATATCTTCAGCTTTATAATGTATCTTCTTCCTTAACCCACTTCCCATCATTATCACCTAGTTCACTTATTGAACTTAATCTGGAATTGAGTACACACTCCAAAGGAATTATTGGCAAAATTTATACTGTAATTAATTCTCACAACCTGGAACTCCTGGCTCACGTGAAGAGGGGGTGGGAGAAGGCACTAGGCACAGGACTGTCTGAAGATTTATGGCTTTATACTAAAGAACATTCACTCGTCCTCAATTTGCCTAAAACAGAGAGTGATAGAATTTAAAATTGTACATAGACGACACTGGTCTAAGGTGAAACTGGCCAAATTTCAGCCAAACATAGTCCTAACTAGTGTAGCAAATATAAATATATATATATATATATATATATATATATATATTTAAAAAAAAAATTCCTTCTCACCCCTATGGGTGGTGTGTGTGTGTCTTCCTCAGTCTCGGGTCCTCTACCAGAGGCCTGGGAGTTTGAGGGTTCTTCGCAGTATCTTAGCTGTTCCTAGCACTGCGCTCTTCTGGACTGAGATCTCTGATGTTGTTCCTGGGATCTGTTGGAGCCACTCTCCCAGTTTGGGGGTCACAGCCCCGAGGGTGCCGATTACCACGGGGACCACTGTTGCTTTCACCTTCCACATCTTTTCTAGCTCTTCTTTGAGCCCTTGGTATTTCTCCAGCTTCTCATGTTCCTTCTTTCTGATGTTGCTGTCACTTGGGACTGCTACATCTACCACTACGGCTTTCTTCTGCTGTTTGTCCACCACTACTATGTCCGGTTGGTTAGCCATCACCTGTTTGTCGGTCTGTATCTGGAAGTCCCACAGGATCTTAGCTCGGTCATTCTCCCTCACCTTTGGAGGTGTGTCCCATTTTGACCTTGGGACCTCCAGCCCATACTCGGCACAGATGTTCCTGTACACTATGCCGGCCACTTGGTTACAACCTGCTGTTATGTGCAAACTCCCAGGCCTCTGGTAGAGGACCCGAGATTGAGGAAGACACACCACCCATAGGGGTGAGACGGGAATTTTTTTTAATATATATATATATATATATATATATTTATATATATATATATATATTTAACATGATGGTTTATTATGTCTGGTTAATAAATTATGAATATCATAAATCATCTTCATAATTTCAAGGCGCCAAATCCTGTGATGGCGGATCAACCAACCATCTGCTGTCGGCTGGTCCGACTGTAGTCTGCCAGTGGGTTTCCAGGAGAGACGTGAGCGTTCCCTGAAGTCCTGGCCTGCAGGCCTGGAGTCCATTTATCACCTTTCCTCACTCATTGTCTGGCCGCTGCAGGGTTGGGTTGTCCCATGGAGTTTAGTTGACATGAAATGGTCAGCTGGAGGTGAGCTGTTTGCTGTAGGACAGCCACATGCAGGGAGGATGTCTTTGGGTGTCCATCTTTCCACCTGGTTAGTCATGCTTGACACAATGTGGTTGGTCCAGGAGGTGCTCCATCCTCACTGGTGATTGGTTCACAGTCCCCTGACTGTCATGGTGCAGTCTCTTTGGTATCTGTGAATCAAAATACTAATCTTTTCTTTAAGTGTTGTTAGTTTTAAGAATGTTTTCTAAAATGGGAACAATAATTTCTTTTTCCACCCAGCAAAGTTAAAACACATGACGAACTTAGCAACTAACCAGAGTCAATAGTTCATCAACGATATGAATGATAGTCAATAAAATTTCACATAGTTATATGGATTAACCACAAGCATGAAAAACAGAGAAACAATAGCACAGCTGCTATATCACACCGGTTTCAGGTTTTGTCTACAAGGGAGAAGTTTTAAAGTATTTATGGCTGGGTGTGAGCGTGGACGTTTCCTTGTTAAGAGGGGTTCTCACAGTAAGCGGTCTGCTCTTTGTCAAATGGAGTATTGACAGTGCAGTATTTGCTGAAGAGGGCAATGCCACTTCCTGTTGTTTACTTTAGTAGGTCACTAAAAGTTTTAGAGCAATAAATTCCAGGATAAAACTCCTGCCTCAAACAGGAATGTCAACATATTCCTGTCTTACGTCCACTACACTGGCAACCTCTTCTGAACCAAATATAAATTCCAGACATTGTGTCTCAGACATATTATCATTGTGAGTCAAGAGACTTAAATTTGTATTGGTGCAACAGGGTGGGACTTCATGGGGGGACGTCGCCTCTAGAGGGATTTAAAATCTAGTTGATCTAATCAGTGTAAATACCCCAAGGTTACCTCATGTTAATGGCCTTTGACAAAAGCACAGTCATCTGCATCATCTTAATGCAATTATCAATTTGTCAATATTTATTAATGTTGATGTTTGGAAGCCTCAACACATATTATATTTAGCAGAGCAAGCCAGTGAGCAAAAACCATTTCACAGATTAACTTTTACCTGTTCTTCCACTGAACATGCAAGAAATGCTGCCAATCAATGAATACTGATTGGCTGTTTTATTTGCTCAAGTATAGCTAAGTTTATGTCAAGTTTCCATCATTCACATCGTGTTGGTCATTAGCCAGATTAATATCAAGTATTTTCAAGCAAAATCATACGGTGGATATAATATAGTCACATGATCTTTCTGAAATTTACCATCCATCCAAGCCTCCTCTTCTTTGACTTGTGTTCTCCAGATGAAGAAGAAGGAAGGCTGAGGTGAGGCTGAGGTAGGGTGGAGGTTAGGGTGGATGGGTCACCAAAACATTAGCCTAATACAGTCAACCAGTGTTCATTTCCAATAGCCAACAAATTTTGAATATTATTTCTTTTAACCTTAATCATGTCTTAATTATTGAAAATGATGATGACAAAGATCTTCTATCATAGCTGTATCATTCTCCTCCAAAGCTAACCTAGTCTAATGTGAATGGAAACATCTTTGAAAGCCTTTATTATGGATTTTCACCCAGACTGTTTCCTTGTGATGTGATGTTTTTGAATTCACTTGTTAGATCAGTTCAATCAAACCCTGTCCCATTACTAATATATTTTATAGACTCATTGTTTTACCTTGCAAAACTCTGTCTCAGTTGGTTAAAGTTAAAAACTTAAAGACATCATCTATAGTCCATGTTAACTTGTTTGTGAGTTTGAGTGCTACACCCTGCAGAGACCACATATTTTAGAGAGGTGATTTGTAGACAACAGTGCCTATTATCCAAATTGCAGTTGAAAGTCACAGGTGAGCTGGAAGAATTCAGCTAACAGCATGTTCTGTGAATGCATTAAGTACAATAATTGACTTGCTCTTGACTCACAGTAGACAGCTTTGTATTTCAGTGACTAAATACTTTGATTATTCCTTCTTCCCCATCAGCTTCCTCAGGTCAGTTATTGTCTAGCATTTTGACTCAAATCAGGCTGTGTCTCAAAATTGCCCAGTGGGTAGACAAGTTCTAATTGTACGCGTTTGTCTATATAACTTTACACGTTGTTGTTGTTTAGCTGCCGCAGCAGCTGTTAGATGCTTTGTTTTGTCTTTATCTGAATCATTCACACTGTTCAAATTTGCAGTCATTTTTTTCTCATATTACAGTACTCAGTTTGTAAGAGAGAGGTGACATTCATGTAGGACTATGGAGTTTGAGCACATGTATCACTTTACTGGTATATTCAACTTGGAACTGTCCAGTTCTGCTTCTGGATATCTACTCACCTTTATATCTCCCTTTGAAAACATTTCAAAGTTGCATTACCAGCACTACAAACCATATAAGAGGTTACAATTACAATTACAAGTTTGAGGACTTCTGTTGGGAGAATCAACTCATACCAAACTCATTTCTAAAATTGGTTTATGAGCAAATATTGAGCATATGTATTACATTCCCTTCAGCCTAATACACGTGGACAAAATAGTTGGTGCCCTAGTTTGTTTTTTTAAATGCTTCAGACATTACAATTTAAAAGTAATGTCTGATTTTCATTAGTTCATTTTATTTAATGTCACGTTTGTCAGTTTGAAGTTATTTCACTTTCTTTAATGGAAGTCTCATATACCTCAGTAGTGCAGTTCCGCTGCTCTGTAGGAGACAATAAGTGAGTTCATGTTAAGTGAAGAAGGAGGCAGTGGAGAGTAACAAACAGCTGGCTAAATGATTTAGTGAGGAGGTGAGAAGAGTTAAATCTGTGTATGGGGAGAGAATGGAACAGCAATTCTCAGCCAACGACTCTGCCTCTGTCTGGAAATGGCTTAAGGCGATCACCAACTACAAGCCTAGAGCCGCCCACTCTGTGAATGACCTCCGCCTGGACAACAGCCTGAATGAGTTCTTCTGCCACTTTGAAAGACAATGGGACAAACCTGACCTCCCCCACTCCTCCCCCCACCAGCCATTGACCAGCAGCAGCCCCATTTCTATTTAGATAGATAGATAGATAGATCTGTGGACGACGCTGTAAATATGGCCCTCCACTTCATCCTCCAGCATCTGGACTCCCCAGGATCCTACGCCAAGGTACTTTTTATGGACTTCAGCTCTGCCTTCAACACGATCGTTCCAGCTTTGCTCACAGACAAGCTCTCACAGCTGAATGTGCCTGACTCCATGTGCAGTTGGATCACAGACTTCCTGACAGACAGATGGCAGTTTGTGAGGCTGGGAAAGCATGTCTCTGATTCCCGGACCATCAACACTGGATCCCCCCAAGGCTGTGTCCTTTCTCCTCTGCTATTCTCCCTATGCAACAACGGCTGCACATCTGCTCACCAGTCTGTCAAACTCCTGAAGTTTGCAGACGACACCACCCTCATCGGCCACATCTCTAGTGGCCTACAGGAGTGAGATGGACCGTCTGGTGTCATGGTGCAGCACCAACAACCTGGAGCTCACCTCCCTCAAAACAGCTGAAATAATAGCGGATTTGAGGAAGGACCCAGCCCCCCTCGACCCTGTCATCCTCTGTGACACTCCGGTGACCTGTGTCGAGTCCTTCCACTTCCTGGGCACCATCACCCAGGCACTCCAGTGGGAGCAGAACATCAACTCCCTCACCAAGAAGACTCAGCAGAGGATCTACTTCCTGCGGCAGCTGAAGAAGTTTCCCCTCCCTTCAAAGATGTTGGTGAACTTTTACACTGTCATCATCAAATCTATCCTGACATCCTCCATCACGGTCTGGTTTGCTGCAGCCATGACCAGGGACAAGGCCAAGCTGCAGTGTGTCATCCACATTGCCAAGAAGGTGATCGACTGCAGTCTCCTATCTCTCCAGGAGCTGTACATCTCCAGGACACGGAGACTCGCAGTCAGGACCGCAGCCGACCCCTCTCATCCCGGACAAGAACTCTTCCAGTCCCTCCCCTCTGGCAAGAGACTCCGGTCCATCAGGACCAGGACGTCATGCCACAAGAACAGTTTCTTCCCCACTGCAGTCAACCTGCTGAACAGTACCCCGTCACCCCTACGTGACCCTCCCTCACCAAACTAGTCAGTCACTTTTCACTTTAACACTCCTAAAGTGCACTACACTTCACACACTCTTCACTCTTTTCTGTATATACATAGTATTTATTTTATTTTATTTTATTCTTATTCTTTATTCTTTCTAGTTTATTCTAAAATTGTGTACATACTTCATATCTGTATATATGTTTGCTCCAGACACCAAGACAAATTCCTAGTACTGTAAAGTGTTCTCTTCCTGTACCTGGCAATAAAACTGATTATGATTCTGATTGATGCTCAGACATGCTGCAGCATTTTGGATCATCGACAAATCAGCTTACTGGAGAAAGTTGGCTGTAACCCGAATTACTTAGGTTCTTACAGTATTACACACTGAACGATGAACATTATCTGCTAAATATTGCAATAATATTTAAACAATTTAAAACTGTCCTTGCAAAAATGCTATCATACTAAAATTAGCATTATCCAAAACTAGCTAAGGTAAGTCCTACTTCAGAGTCATTAGCATGCCTGAAAACTCTGTCTTGTTAAATTTATAAAATAATTTTTCTTTATGGGGTGACTCGTGTCCTGTGCTTCAGAGTATCCTGCTGGTAGTGCATGCGGGATTGGACGTGCACAGGTCTCAGACTTGACTTAATGCTGAGGGATTTACATTCAGCAAGATCTTCAAATGCACAACAGATCCGCACAGGTTGCCTCATGATTTTTGCTTCTGCATTGAAACTGACTGACCCACTCAGTATTGTACCATCTGCGTCCTACCACTGCTTAGGTGACAGGAGGGCAAATAATCAGGAGTGAGAGGAGTGGAGCAGATGCATGCAAAGATAAAATAAGCAGGTATTGTTACCAAATCTCACAAACCATTTCACATGAAATTTCTCCCACTCAGCTGCTTCCTATTTCTCATACCTACAGCTTTCATTTTCTCTCAGATCTTTTGTGCTTAGCCATCCATATCTTGTTCTCGTCTGTCCTCACTTCTTCCCTCCTCTCTCAATCTTTCCTTTGCCCCCTCCTCTGAATGTTTCTCCTCCCCAGGTTTCTTCTCTCCACCTCCTATCATTCTCTCGTTACCATTTTATAGGCTTGTTAGTTCCACTTGAAATGCCAAATGACAAACAATCTAAACCCAGTGAGCCGCTACCTTGCTGCCCTCATAGAGCTGCAGCGTCTAAACAAACAGGATATGAGCTGAAACACTCACACAGTCTGCCTCCACCCGCCCACTATAAATCCTCATATAGGATTTAGACACTTAAGCACACATGAGCTGTGTGAACACAAAGTCAGTTTTTACCTTTGAATTCAGAGCGTGAAGAGGTAGTGAGCAGGGTTAGACAAGCTACAGTTGCAGGAGTGTTTTCTACATTTTATATTCACATTCGATCGATTCCTTAATCCTAATACCTTTGAAATAAATCTGGCAATATATATTAAATTTGTATTTATGAGTAAATTTTCTTATTATGCTGGGAATCAGTGGAGCTTTAGTGTCCCATTATGGTATGGTATGGTGTAGTACGGTATGATATTATGGTATAAATGCTTGTCCATCCTTACATGAACTCAGTTCAGTGCACTATACTCTAGAAGACGCTATATTGCACACACTGTGGAAGTATCCTGTAAAATTTTCTTTTAAACAAGCAGAAGTTATGTTTACACATAGTGTTTCACATCAAATAAATCATATGTGTTCTTGTTGAAAACATCCATCCATCCATCCATTATCTATACCCACTTATTCCTTAACCAGGGTCACAGGGATCTGCTGGAGCCTATCCCAGCTCTCTTTGGGTGAAAGGCAGGGGTACACCCTGGACAGGTCACCAGTCCAATGCAGCTTGTTGAAAACATGCTCAATGTATGTCCTTTCTAATGTATTTTAAATCCAGTATTATATTTACATTATTATTGTTCCTTAGCTTGCAGCCCTCTTCTTCCCCATCTTGTTGCATTAGAACCACCTGTAGATCATGTCCTTTGCAGGACTCTGTATTACATCACCAATGAGTACACATGCACACTCGTCCTCATGTATGTGAACAAGATACACAAAACGTGCATCCATGTTCAGACATTAAAAATACTGTATATAACTTCAGTTGCAAGGATGTATTTAAAAAACTGGATATCAATGTTCCAAGGTTCTATTCCATTCATTCCTGTAAAGGTTGCTCAATGGGTGCATCTGCAAAAGCACAGCTGTCTGGCTTCCTGTTGGTTCTGCATTTTTATAACTGCTGATTTTTAGCTGTGCAGCACTATGGAGTGTTTGACCACAACACCACAACCACCTTACAACCCAGGGCTGATTCTGGCGGCTTGATTCCAACAGTTTTCGACACACCAGCTGAAGCAGGGATTCAGTATTCTATTCTGACACACAATTCACACACCCATAGAGCACTGAGGATACACATACACAGTCACAGTTATGTGATCAAGACTGTTGATCCAGTATTTGGGAATAACATTCAAATGATGTGCCTTGAAAAAAACATAGGACCAAAATCCCTTTTTCATGCAATACATAGAAATCTTAAAGAGAGGTGTATTAATATCAGGGAGTGATTGTGAGCTTAACATGACTCTTCTCATTATCTTCTGAGAGATAATTACATGTCCTGCATCATAATGTGATTAATAATACTGTCAAAGAACTTCAAATGTATTGTTTGTTTACTTCTGTTGAATGGTTTACATACTATTTGATGTGTGTACTGTACAGTATGTTGCTGTTTAGGATGTAGACATTTTATAAAAAGTTTGATATATTACAAAAAAGAAAACGAAAAGAAATTTGAATAAACTAAAACATAAACACACATGCGCATCATAAAAAAACGTGACAACCTAACTCCAACACACAGTCCTCTGAAACATTAGTGAGCAACTGTTCCAAGCCATCAGAGCCATCAGCACAATGTGTGTGGTGTGTGTGTTATGTGTGTGTGGGTTTGTTTTCTGTGGTGGAGGGGAGCTGCAGGGTGAACAAACATGTCCTTTTGAGTCAGTGGCTGCTGAGCTAATATTGACCAGTACGCCTGGCGATATGCAGCAGGTCAAATTAAGCACAGTAGCGACGGTCACGGAGCACAAAGAGCCAATGATACACCTTATCATCTGGATGAATTAGCCTCCGTCTGTCACAGTGATCATCAACACACCACACAGTGAGAGCAGCACACAATGATCAGCATAAGCTATACATATATATATGCTGCAGCTGTGCATGATATTTATACAGTGCTAAACAAATTTATTAGACCACCATCCACCATCAATATTGTTGTTATCCATGAATTTACTGTTTTACACAAAAGGCAGAAAAAGTCATAAGGCACATTAATACTTTTTTGTTCAGATGTCCATTTACAGTTATTTATTTGCATGTTTTAATGGAAAATAAAGTTTTAATGGGTAAATGTTACACTTCTAGTGTAGAAGTCCATTTGCCATGACTCAACCTCTAGATATCTTTTCCACAACCAGATGTAAAGATATGCAGCTCTGGAAAACAGATCAAATTTACATATTGTAATGGACACCATCAGAGACGGGAACAAGAAACATGTTTAAGGTCTTTATTTTCAGTACTCACAACATTACGGGAAACGAGGAAACAGGAACGGTGTGTCCATGGGAATGTTACTAAGATCCGACAGTGACTCGGAGTGAGGGAAGTGCCTTTATACTAGAGGGAGAGTGCAGAGGAGGTGCAGGTGAGTGACTTGGGAACAGGTGAATAGGGGTGATTGCCAGGGAGGAGACCTGGCAGAACCGTGACAGTACCCCCCTCTCCACGGCCAACTCCTGGGGGCTGAACCCCCCTCCTGAGGACAGGGGACCGTGGAGACTGGGGACAGGGGACCGTGGAACTGGGGACAGGGAACAGAGGAGACTGGGGACAGGGAACAGAGGAGACTGGGGACTGGGGACTGGGGAGAGAGGAGACTGGGGACTGGGGTGAGAGGAGACTGGAGACTGGGGAGAGAGGAGACTGGAGACTGGGGAGAGAGGAGGCTGGAGACTGGAGACTGGGGACAGAGGAGACTGGGAACTGGGGACAGAGGAGACTGGGAACTGGCGACAGAGGAGACAGAGGAGACTGGGAACTGGCGACAGAGGAGACAGAGGAGACTGGGAACTGGGGACAGAGGAGACTGGGAACTGGGGACAGAGGAGACTGGAGACTGTGGAGAGGCAGCAGCCACGGTGGCGGCGGTTCAGGGGACCGCGGTGGTGGCAGTTGCAGCTGCAGTGGCGGAGGCTCCGGAGACCGTGGCAGCGGCAGTGGCAGCTGCGGTGGCGGCGGCTCCGGGGACACTGGCGGCGACGGCGGCAGCTCGGGGGACTCTGATGGCGGTTGTGGCAACGGTGACTTGGGGATCTCAGGTCTCTGCCGCAGGGGCGGCGACCTCGGGAAGCTCTGGGAACGTTGGAGACCGCGGCGGCTGGAGACCGCGGCAATGGCCGTTGCAGCAGTGAAGGCAGAGATTCAGGATGATCTGACGACGCTGGTGACCCAGGGGACGCAGGGGACGCTGAGGACAGTGGGGAGTCTGAGTATTCAGGGGACGCTGGGGACTCGGGGAGACACTGGAGAAACGGGAGACGCTGGAGAAACGGGAGACACAGGAAATACCGGAACTTCAGGGGACCCAGGCGGCTCTTACTCGGGTGGCTGAGGAGGCTCTGGCTCCGACTCTGGCGGCCGAGGAGGCTCTGGCTCCAACTCTGGTGGCCGAGGAGGCTCTGGCTCCGACTCTGGCGGCCGAGGAGGATTCGGGAACACCGAGGGCATGAGTGGATCTGGGAGATTGGTGGGAAGGAAAAAATCCATGATGGGCTGCTCGGGGAACTCGGGTGGCTGCCGCAGCGGCGGCAGCTCGAGGTACGCTGGCGGTGGCCCTGGCAGGCGAGGCGACAGTGATGAGGGTGACAACCGGGGAGAGGGAGACAACCGTGGCCACGACTCGGGAAGCTCCGTAGGCTCGGCCGGGTGCTGTTGCTGCTGGACTGGCGGCAGCGTAGATGGGTCTGGGAGCGGATATGGGTCCGGGAGCAGAGGCGGGTCCAGCAACTCTGGGAGCAGAGGCGGGTCCGGCAGCTCGGGGAGCAGAGGCGGGTCCGGGGGCAGTTGTAGGGACTCCGGAGGAGATGACTGGTGAAACGGTACAGAAGGCGGCGACTGGCGGGGTGGCACTGGAGGCGGCGACCGACGTGGCAGCACTGGAGGCGGCGACCGGCGAGGCGGCACTGGAAGCGGCGACCGGCGAGGCGGCGCTGGAGACTCCAGTACCTGCAGGGGTACTGGTAGGTGTGGTACTGGAAGCTGCGGCGCTGGAGAGGGTGGTAGCAGTGGGGGTGTGAGAGGAATCCTGGCAGCGGAGACCTCGTTAGGGGACGACAACTCTCAGGCTGGTCCCTTCCGACGGCGGCGATTCCGTCGCAGTCGTCGAGACGGCAGGTCAGGTGGCCGTCCTTCGAACCTCCTTGCCAGACGGGTACCGCGGAAGGAGTTTCGGTGGGACTCCCCGATGAGGAGGTCCGTCCAAAAAAGGTCCCAGTCCTCATCGTAGAGGCCCTCCCCGTCAGAATAGCAAAGGAGATCCTTGGGTTCTAAATGGTGCCGCAGAAATTCTGAATCCACAGGATACTCCGGCTCCTCCGGATACTCCGGCTCCTCGGGATACATCGGCTCCTCGGGATACTCCGGCTCCTCCGGATACTCCGGCTCCTCGGGATACATCGGCTCCTCGGGATACATCAGCTCCTCGGGATACATCGGCTCCTCGGGATACTCCGGCTCCTCCGGATACTCCACAAACCGGGAAGAAGGGAGAACGGGTGCGTCGCTGCACAGCGGCTTAAGGGTCCAGGGTCTTGCCTTAAGTTCCTGCCAGATGGCACGTGCCTCAGCGGGGTTGGAGGCTGGGGAGCCATCTGGCAGAGCTGTGGTTGAGATGGCCGCGGAGATGGCCGAGGACGCGGCTGCGGAGAGGGCCAGGGAGTTTTGGGCTTCCGGTATGAGTCCGGAGAGCTCCTCCGGTTTGTTCGGTGTCGGTCGGATCTTCTGTAACGGACACCATCAGAGATGGGAACAAGAAACATGTTTAAGGTCTTTATTTTCAGTACTCACAACATTACGGGAAACGAGGAAACAGGAACGGTGTGTCCATGGGAATGTTACTAAGGTCCGACAGTGACTCGGAGTGAGGGAAGTGCCTTTATACTAGAGGGAGAGTGCAGAGGAGGTGCAGGTGAGTGACTTGGGAACAGGTGAGACGATTAGGGGTGATTGCCAGGGAGGAGACCTGACAGAACCATGACACATATGTCTTGCTACTTGAATTTCCCCTCTGGGATTAATAAAATGTATCTCATCTGATCATATCTTATCCTGTTTAGGAGAAGTATGATCTATTCAGTTCAATTTCAATCAGTTTTATTTGTATAGCACCAAAACACAATGAAAATCATCGTAAGGCACATTACAAAAACTGAGCAAATCCCTTATGAGCAGCACTTGGCGACACACACATAGAGAGAGGACTGAGAGAGAGAGAGAGAGAGAGGACAAACTACAGGAGAGAGGAGGCCCAAAGTTAGTGACATTCAATTGTGATCGTCAAAAATCGCATAATCTGTACATGAGTGGGAGAGCGGAGCTCAGTGCATGATGGGAAGTCGTCAGGTTCAGGGCACCTTACCCAGCCCTAACTATAAGCTTTGTCAAAGAGGAAGGTTTTAAGTCTAGCCTTAAAAGTACAGAGAGTGTCTGCCTCCTGAACCCAGGCTAGGAGCTTGATAGCTAAAGGCTCTGCCTCCCATTCTGCTTTTGGAAACTCTGGGAACCACAAGTAGACCTGCACTCTGAGAGCGAAGTGCTCTAATGGGATAATATGGTACTATGAGGTCTTTAAGGTATGAAGGAGCTTGATCATGAAGGGATTTGTATGTGAGAAGAAGGATTTTAAACTCTATTCTGAATTTTACAGGGAGCCAATGAAGAGAAGCTAATATAGGAGAAATATAATCTCTCTTGCTAGTTCCTGTCAGGACTCTGGCTGCAGCATTCTGGAGCTCAACTGGAGCCTCTTAATGGAGTTACTGGGACATCCTGATAGTAATGAGTTACAGTAATCTAGCCTTGAGGTAACAAATGCATGGACTAGTTTTTCTGCATCATTTTGTGACATGATGTTCCTAATTTTGGCAATGCTGCACAAGTGAAAGAAGGCAGTTCTAGAGATTTGTTTTATGTGTGAGTTAAAAGACATGTCATGGTCAAAAATAACTCCATGGTTTTTCACAGTAGTGCTGGAGGCCAGGGCGATGCCATCTAAAGTAGCTACATTATTAGAAAAGCTGTTTCTGAGGTTTTTAGGTCCAAATACAAAAAATTCTGATTTAAAAGTAGAAAGTTACTGGTTACCTTTATGTCCTTAAGACAAACTTGAAGGTTGGCTAACTGGTTTCTTTCATCAGGTTTCATAGATATGTAGTGTATACTATGTTATCTGCATAGCAGTGGTAATTAATAGAGTGCTTCCTAATAACATTGACTAAGGGAAGCATGTATAAGTTGAAGAGAATTGGTTCTAGCACAGCACCTTGTGGAACTCCATAACTAACTTTTGTGTGTGTGGAAGGTTAATGATGAATATGAACAAATTGAAATCTGTCTGATAAATAAGATTTAAAGCAATTTAGTGCTGGTCCTTTAATCCCAAGTACATGCCCCAGTCTCTGTAATAAGATGATACGGTTGATAGTGTCAAGTTCAACACTAAGGTCCATTATCTGGGGGTTAGAGAAGATCATCAGAGACTTTAGTATTGTGTTGTTTCTGTGCTTTGATGTACTCTAAATAGTTTGTTCCTGTGGAAGTAGGCATGAGAACTGATGATATATACTGACCAAAATTACACTTGTTTTTGCTCCGATTTTTCATGAGCTGAACTCAAAGATCTAAAATTCCAGGATGGAATTACCTTTGTCTGTGTGCACCACAGCCTCCAGTGAGTCCAGCCTCATTCCAGTCACTGAACCAGCTTGTTTGTCCAGCTGCCTTGCATCCTTCTGTTTTATGCTGCCTCCCCAGCAGACTGTAGCATAAAAGAGTACAATTTCTACTAGCGCTGGGCGATATGGAAAAAAAATCTTATTGTGATAATTTTTCATATGAGTCTAAATCAATAAATATCACAATATAAACCAAAGCACTATTTCAATCAAACTTAAAGATTCCTTTGTACTCCTAAGTGACATGTAAATCTAAA
The DNA here is from genome assembly GCF_900324485.2 of Mastacembelus armatus. Lineage (NCBI taxonomy): Eukaryota > Metazoa > Chordata > Actinopteri > Synbranchiformes > Mastacembelidae > Mastacembelus > Mastacembelus armatus. Next base: position 26,504,237 of record NC_046642.1, read on the forward strand.
ATGTTAATTTTGATTTAAATACTATTTTCTTCTAAAAATTGAACATGTCAAACATAGTATATTATACAAATATATTTAAAATAAATAAAATAGTTATCTATAATGAAAATCTGATTTCTAAACAGTCAAAAGCCTTTAGTGTTACAGAACAACAAAATAAAGTTGTTTTCCAACTACAAACAACTAAACCAAAATCGTATTTCTCATATCTAGAACTACAACTAACATATTAAAGCTTTCACATTTTACACAAGAACAGAAAAAAATTATTCGGTCACTTTTAAATAAATAAACCAAATCTATTGTTGTGCGACCAAATTGTGTCACTCATGTTTTAAGGGACCACCAGCACTTGCTTGGGTCTGGGACTGTAAAGTCTTGTATTTTATATGCTCTAGAGGATGGTAAAAAAGGTCAGTGGTATTAGCTGTTTTTAGTGGAACAATTGTATGTTCTTGTCAAATATACACCTGTGTTTTATAGTGCATGCTACTCTGCTTCTTGTAGGACTTTAATTACCTGGAATACCTCTACACTCCTACAGTCCTCAGACCCTTGCTCTCAACAACAACAGTTCTTGTCAACTTGCTCTTAGAATTTTTTTTTTCTTACAATGTGTACTGGCTCAAGTAGAGTAGTGTACACTAGAGAGGAACTGTTGGCCCTGTCTAAGATTGGACACGGAGTAACTCACCCAATCCCAACTGTGCTGAGGAGACAGTTTTGTGGATGTAGAGCTGGGGCTAAGCTAAAGACTAAGAAGAACAACAGAAGATGGAGATATAAGCCTTTTCTGCACTCTGTGCTCATGGGGAATGTTAACTCACTGCATAACAAGTGTGATGAACTGGAGGCACTTGTGAGGAGCCATATGTCTTTCTTAGTCCTGGCTGAACAACAACATACCGGACTTCATGTGTGGATATACCTGGCTTCACAGTTGTACGAGCGGACAGAGACACAAGGACGAGCAGAAGAATGAAAGGTGGGGGAGTTATCTTTTCAATCAGAAATGGGTTAACCCCCGAAATGTGACTGTGAAAGAGAGGGTCTGCTGTCCAAACATTGAACTGGTCTCAGTTGGTCTCCGCCCATACTATGTGCCAAGGGAGTTTATATACATAGTTGCCATTGTTGCTACATTCCACCGAAGGCAGCGCCTGCAACGGCGTGTGACCTCATACATGATGCTGTTGCTATGATACAGACCCAGCACCCTGATGCATTCATTGCAATTACAGGGGATTTCAATCACGTCTCTCTGTCCTCCTGCCTGACTGAATTTGCACAGTATGTGGACTGTCCAACATGTGGAGAAAAGACATTAGATCTGTTCTATGCTAACATCAAAGAAGCCTACAGGGCTGTACCTCTTCCACAACTGGGTAGATCTGATCACAACATGGTCTATCTTCAACACACATATAGACCTTGTGTGGAGAAGCTTCCTGTTACCACCAGGTCTTTCAGGAAATGGTCACAAGAGGCAAGGGATTCATTGAGAGACTGCTTTAAGTGCACAAACTTTTATGTACTGATGGAGGAGCAGGAATTGGACAATGACTTGGACAGGAGAGTGTTGTGTATTATTACAGAAATCTAAGTCCATGGGTAGGTTGAATATGTATCCTGTGTGTATGTTCATGTAAATACCAAAATACTCTATGGGAACAGGTGGGATCAATAAGACCTCAATGGCATGCACAGGAAACCAAGTATGGACAGGACTGAGACTTAAAATAAGTCTTAGAGAAAGTAAATGTATACCAAAACTAAATACAGGATGGAGAGCAGGGGAAGCCTGTCCATCTATAGGGGAGTGAGGTGGGTGGGGCATAGCATTTTAAAAAAGAAATGAGGGGAGAACAATATACAGATATGTCTAAAAAAGGGAAACTAATGGTGGCAAAATCTGTGTGGCAAACCTGTGTGACCTTAAAATGAAGGAAGGTGGTCCAAGGGGGTGGAAACCATCCCTATGACTAAATGTATAAATGTAGAGAGCTTGGGAGAATACAGGCAGTATACCCTGGGATAACTCACCTTGTCTGTACTGTGTTTTGTGAATAAACACCTGTGAACTTGGATCCAGTTGTTTCTCTACTGTTTGTGATCCAAGTGAAGAGGATTGTCAGCTATGCCTAGGAAAATTGACTATTATAGAATAGTCAGATTGGAATCTCCACAGAAAGCATCAAGGACATCCAGACACGACGTCAACATCATCAATGACTACGTTAATTTCTGTAGAGACACCGTACTCCCAGTTAGTACGGTACGGTGCCATCCTAACAATTAACCATGAATTACCATTGAGATTAAAGACCTCCTGAACCAGAAGAAGAGGGCTTTTCATGACAGGGATAAGGAGAAGCTGAGGAGTATACAACAGGAGCTCAAAAAGGCGAGCTAAGGCGGAGTACAAGAAAAGTTGGAAAAACAGCTGGAGAACAATAATACCAGGAAGGTGTGGAGAGGGGTAAGGACCATCATTGGCTACAAACTGAACAACCCTCAGTCTTTGCATGGTGATGTGGATAGAGCCAATACCTTCACCCAGTATTAAATCAGGTTTGACAACATGGCTTCCACCTACATCTCTACAGCTACTTCCTCCACCACCACCCCAGCAGTTGCTCCCTCCACCTCTGAAGCTCCTCAATACACTTCATTCTCTATGTCTGCTCCCTCCATCTCCACCTCTGCTGCTGCTTTCTGTACCTCCATGTCTAAGGCTGCTCCCTCCACCATTACCTCCACGGCTGCACCGTCCATCATTACTATCTCTACGGCCGTTCCCGCCACCATTACCTCTGAGGCTGCCCTCTCCACATATTCAGCTGTCTCCTCCACCTCTGCTCCCTCCCTCTCCAACGTTGCAGATGCTCCCTCCACCCCCACCTCTGCATCACCTTCAGTTTGCCTATCAGAATCACATGGGAGTGGAAGATGTGGTGCTTTACATGCTGCACTGGGCATATGCCTATCTGGATGTGCCTGGTTCATATGTGAGGATTATGTTCTTTGACTTCTCCAGTGCTTTCAATACTATACGGCCTCACATACTGAGAGACAAGCTTCTATGTATGGGGGTGGCCCCCTCCCTGACATCATGGATTATGGACTATCTGACATCCAGTATGTCAGGCTGGGGAGATGTGTTTCTGGGACACTGGAATGCAGCACTGGGGCTCCACAGGGGACTGTTCTTGCTCTTTTTCTGTTCACGGTTCTCAGAGTCTTGCCACCTTTAGAAATATTCTGATGATACGGCTGTTGTGGCATGTGTGCATGGTGGATAGGAGGGGGAGTACAGGGACTTAGTGGGGGCCTTCACTGACTGGAGCAAAAAAAACTATCTTCTCCTGAAAACCACCAAGACTAAGGAGCTGGTGGTGGATTTTAGGAGATCAAAAGCACCATGCCAGTCAGTCTGTATTGATGGACAGGAGATAGAGACTGTACAGACCTTCAAGTATCTGGGGGTGGTACTGGACGAAAAACTGCCAATGTGGATGCAGTGTACAGGAAAGGGCAGAGCCCTTCTTCTTGAGACGGGTCAGTTCGTACAGTGTCCTGCAATGACATGCTGTGTATGTTCTAACACACTGTCATGGCAAGTACACTGTTCTATGCTGCTGTCTGTTGGTGGAGTGGCATTACGGACAGAGACTGTAGACACATGGACAAACTGGTGAAAAAGGCCAGTTCTGTGGAAGGCAGGGGGCTGGACCCTGTCAGAACTGTGGTGCAGCAGCAGATGTGGAGGAAGCTGCTTTCTATATTGAGCAATAATAAATACCCCCTCTATGATATCCTGACTAAACAGAGTAGCAGCTGCAGTGTGAGGCTCATCTCACTGCGCTGCAGAACTGAGAGGTCGAGGAGATCCTTTGTCCACACAGCCATTAGACTTTTTAATAGTAATTGTTGATGTTATTTATGCTATTTATGTTATATGTTATTAACTGAGTGCCTTTATGTGTTAATTATATTTCACATTTTATATTTTATAGTGAAATTTCTATGTTAAAGTTAATATAAGAGCTGCAGGACAATCTGAATTTCCCCCATGGGTGATGAATAAAGTATCCATCTATCTATTTATCTATCTATCCTGTCTTTTGAGCCCTGGGCTGTGTCTGTTTGGGTGTTTTCACTGACACTCGAGTGCTTGTCAGCACTCTCTGTTCTGTTCATCTGTTCTTTAATCAGGCCGTAACATAAAGAACATTGTGTAACCCAGTGCTAAAATGAAGCAGATAAAACCTTGGTTAAAGACTAGTAAATACAAGTTAAAAAACAAGTTCATAGTGTTAGTAAAGATAGTAAAAATAGTGTTAAAATATGGTAAAAGCCTCAGTGAAATAGCTGCATTGTGTTTTAGCGACATTATGAGCAACCAATTATGTTATTTGGTGTGTGATCTCATATTAACCAATAAGGTTAATTGTACCGCCCTTGAGCCGGAACATCCGGTTTGCGTGCCTCACGTGGTGTCAGACACTTTTGTACAGTTTTTTGTCCAGACACACCGAGCGGGAGAACTTCGTGGACAAAGAAATTGAGCTGAAGGAAGGCTGTGAGCCAACCAAAGCTTGGAACCCACACCATTGTCTATCTAGAATGTATTGCCTTGCACTGGTGAGTTACATGTGCAGGAATATAATACGCTAGCTTTGATGCTAATTAGCGATAGCCACGAATGCCAACTCGCGCTAGCAACTAGCTAACTCCCATTGAAATTTCTATTCCCAAGGCTAAAGCCATTTTTATGTGATAATTCCCTTGTGAATTGAATAGTATTTGAATATTTGTTACAGATAGTGTCTTATGATTGTTCTAAACTGTTATATTAGCCCACCTTTAATTGTTAATGTTTTGATGGTGCTAATAATTCTTTTATTGTAATGCGAACATAAAAGAGCACTTTGCTTGCCAGCATTTGGTGAAATTTGAAAGGTAAAATGCTGTGTATTTGCTATGCACTGTTAAAATTGACGGTGTTATTAGTCCATTACCTCACTGTAGCTAATGCTATTGGGTTCTTAATGTGATGGTAATCGCTTATTTTGAATATTGTGAACTTTATGGTTGTACAACGTGGGAACAATTGTGAAATTGCTTTTGAAATTCTTGAATAGTTTAACTATAGGCAATTAGTTTATAGATGTGATTAACCCTCTGGGGTCGACGCGCGCAATGGCGCGTTTTGACGCATCTTTTTCTGATAAGGCCGAAACAAACTTAAATTACTCCGTCAGTTCTGATCGTACAGATAAAAGAAGTATATCATTCAAATCTGTAAAGGGTCTAGTTTTAGTGGTATACCATCATAATAAAAACAAAACGTTGTGCTTTTTTTAAATAAAGAAAGCCGACAGGGTGCGCTCTCGGACTTTTCTGTCTCTGCCATTTCTCTTCACAGACGCGTAAATAAAACAACCAGAATCTCAGCGAATACTTGGCTCATAAAAATAAGAATTATATGGCTAGAAAGCTTGAAATGTTTTCTTTGAGTGAAACAATTCAAGTCAAAAACAAATCATCACTTTTGATTTAATCCGTATGAACGTAAGGAGAAGTCCGTTTTTTCCTGTCTCACCTCATTACAGGTAATGCGGTCCCGCCTTGTACACTGTCCACTGTTCACATGTAAATAATCTCAGGTGAACCAGGTAAATATGTGCACACCCCCGAGAAATGACATAAAATGTCAAACTTCATCATAGAATTTACTCACTTTTTCTGCGCGTTTGGATGATGGCGCGTCACGGACATGAAGAAGCGCTTCTTGTATTCCACACAGAGACAAACAGTTTACCTTGTCCTCAGAGTAAAAACACTGATTTTAACTCAAATGAGGATCGTTTGGCTCCTCATTGTTTTGTATTGTGCTGCACTAATCCGTCCCATCTACATTGACTGAAAGGCTCATTATGCGCGTCTTTGTCTGGTCGTTCAGTGCGTCTTTTGTGTTCTCAGGTAAATCACATGACTATTCATCCTCAGAAACACCCTCTTGCATATGGCCTTTCTGGACAAAAATTGTGTTAGAAAATTTAAATCAGTGTATTGTTTACTGTGAATGTGTGAACAAGATGACATTCACAGCACTCTGAAGTAAACACTTTGGAGACCTGCATGTTGTAGGCTAAAGTCTTGTGAACCAATGTCCTGTTTGTGTTTTATGATCTTATTTCAGTGAGTAAAAAATTGTAGTTTTTCACTAACCATGCATAAACACTTTTTTCTCAAAAACACAATCATGTATAAACTTGCTGCTCACATATGATTGTAGCCAATTTTGTGCTGATTACAGTGTTATTAGACTTTAGACATTAATATGTTTAAAAGACCCTGAAAAAAGCACAAATGTCAGGACATGTCAAAATTTGTCCAGGCCCCAAAAACCCCCGCAGACCCCAGAGGGTTAAAGAACTTACTGTTCACTTGCTGTCTAATACAGTCAGGTCCATAAATATCGGGACATCGACACAATTCTAACATTTTTGGCTCTATACGCCACCACAATGGATTTCAAATGAAACGAACAAGATATGCTTTAACTGCAGACTGTCAGCTTTTATTTGAGGGTATTTACATCCAAATCAGGTTGTAGGAATTACAACGTTTGCGTATGTGCCTCCCACTTGTTAAGGGACCAAAAGTAATGGGACAATTGGCTTCTCAGCTGTTCCATGGCCAGGTGTGTGTTATTCCCTCATTATCCCAATTACAATGAGCAGGTACAAGGTCCAGAGTTCATTTCAAGTGTGCTATTTGCATTTGGAATCTGTTGCTGTCAACTGTCAAGATGAGATCCAAAGAGCTGTCACTATCAGTGAAGCAAGCCATCATTAGGCTGAAAAAACAAAACAAACCCATCAGAAAGATAGCAAAAACATTAGGCGTGGCCAAAACAACTGTTTGGAACATTCTTAAAAAGAAGGAACACACCGATGAGCACCAAAGACACCGGAAGACCACGGAAAACAACTGTGGTGGATGACCGAAGAATTCTTTCCCTGGTGAAGAAAACACCCTTCACAACAGTTGGCCAGATCAGGAACACTCTCCAGGAGGTAGGTGTATGTGTGTCAAACTCAACAATCAAGAGAAGACTTCACCAGAGTGAAGGGTTCACCACAAGATGTAAACCATTGGTGAGCCTCAAAAACAGGAAGGCCAGATTAGAGTTTGCCAAACGACATCTAAAAAAGCCTTCACAGATCTGGAACAACATCCTATGGACAGATGAGACCAAGATCAACTTGTACCAGAGTGATGGGAAGAGAAGAGTATGGAGAAGGAAAGGAACTGCTCATGATCCTAAGCATACCACCTCATTAGTGAAGCATGGTGGTGGTAGTGTCATGGTGTGGGCATGTATGGCTGCCAGTGGAACTGGTTCTCTTGTATTTATTGATGATGTGACTGCTGACAAAAGCAGAACGATGAATTCTGAAGTGTTTCGGGCAATAGTATCTGCTGATATTCAGCCAAATGCTTCAGAACTCATTGGACGGCGCTTCACAGTGCAGATGGACAATGACCCAAAGCATACTGCAAAAGCAACCACAGAGTTTTTGAAGGGAAAGAAGTGGACTGTTATGCAATGGCCAAGTCAATCACCTGACCAGAATCCGATTGAGCATGCATTTCACTTGCTGAAGACAAAACTGAAGGGAAAATGCCCCAGGAACAAGCAGGAACTGAAGACGGTTGCAGTAGAGGCCTGGCAGAGCATCACCAGGGATGAAACCCAGCGTCTGGTGATGTCTATGCGTTCCAGAATTCAGGCTGTAATTGACTGCAAAGGATTTGCAACCAAGTATTAAAAAGTGAAAGTTTGATTTATGATTTTTATTCTGTCCCATTACTTTTGGTCCCTTAACAAGTGGGAGGCACATATGCAAACTGTTGTAATTCCTACACCGTTCACCTGATTTGGATGTAAATACCCTCAAATAAAAGCTGACAGTCTGCAGTTAAAGCACATCTTGTTCATTTCATTTGAAATCCATTGTGGTGGTGTATAGAGCCAAAAATGTTAGAATTGTGTCAATGTCCCAATATTTATGGACCTGACTGTATATCTCACCTCTTGGCAGTAGATCTATTAGTAGACAGTAGGACATATGATCAATGTGGAAATGGCACACCAGTATCATTGCTGACATGACTCAGCTCTAGTGTCTACACTGCATTTTTTTTTCAAAACTTAATAAAATGGCATAATACTAGTTCTGTTATGTTATTTATCTTTTTTATCGGGGAATGAAACCTGGGCAGATAGACAAAATGGTGATCATCAGACCAAGACTCACAGAAGGAGAACTAGGGTAAGGTAATGTTACTGTGTGCTGTAATTACTGCAGTATAGAATACAGGGTTGTTTCCAGATCTATCATAGATATCTGCAATCTGCAAATATTATTACTGCATGATACAATGCCTAACACTATTACCGTCTTTCAGAGAAGCACACGGTACAAGGACTTGGTTGGGGACACACTCAACATGTCCTGGCTACAGACTGGAGACAGATACAAATGACAGATAAAACTTCAACATTACAGATAAATATTTGTGGCAACTTTGGACAATTGTGATGAGAAGACCTTTGTCGAGACAGTTTTTGGCTCAGACAAAAAGGGGAGTGTCCTCTTGTACCAGCAGCCCATATTGCCAACAAACTATATTAAGATACACGCAGATCATTACCTGTTGTGGAGTATAGGCTTTCCCTAACAGTGCGTGTGAATGTGTGCACTGAAGGGGAGCACATCCACCCTAAGATAATAATTTTGAATAATATGAGGGACAATTTAAGATATCCACAATTACATTTTGAGTAGTCACAGTTCCATTTTGGATATCGGAAATTACATCACAGAGATAATTGATATTAATTCACAGATTACAGATTTCTACAATGTATTGATGACTAGGACTGTCTTATTTAACATACGTGCAATTAAAATTTGACTAGTAAGAATAATTAATTGACTTCATAGTAATAATACGCTGGCACATCTCATTATACTGGTAACTGAGCTGACAAACTATTTTGATGATCCAATTTATTGAAGATTCAGTGCATAATTCTCTTACCCTATGATATACACTATGATCATGAAAAGAAAGTGCATGTCAATGTTTCTACATTCAAATTCACAACAATACTATAATATGCCTCAGTTCATGCATAGATTACTGTCTTTTGTGTTCAGGTCTTTTGTTACTGAACTAAAATGTAGAACTTGGTCCTCCAGAAAAAAACAAAAAGGATATCTAGTTTCGATTACTGGACTCACACTCAGGCATTTTTAGCAACAGAAATGAGTCTCATGAGCATTTGCACCTTGTTCCGGCTTCCTCCTTTATGTGTGAGTACGTTTTCGTCGGACCATCACCCAGGCTAATCTCCGGGCTGCTCCGGAGCTGCCTTGGACCGCTAACAGACCCTGAGCTCGGTGGCTCCACACCAGCTAACGGGGCTAGGCTAGCTGGCTTTGTTCGAAGGTGCGAGCCGCCTTCCAAACAGTGATCCTCGCCTCCAAGGCTAACAGAACCTACACTTAATACAGGTATCATTATCGCTAAAGGAGGCAGAGGAATAACTAAACATGTGGCACACCGAGCAAGAAAGAGAGGGAGAGGCCATGTTAGCTAACTAACTAGCTATAAGCTAACCGGTAGGCTAACGAGCGCTAAGTCAGGAAATAGCAATAAATACCGGTCAAAATAGAAAGGTACTTGACTAGTACCGATGTAGCAGTTATTGAATTGTTTAGAGTTTAGTTAGTTTTTAGGTGTGTTAAACTATAGCTAGTCTGTTGCTAGTCTGTAGACGAACTATGCAACACACACAACACGTGGCCACACATGAGGCCACTTTCACTGAGAATACTGGCAACACTCCTCAAAGGACATGAATTAAAGTCTGGCCAGAGCTACAACACATCCTACACTGAAACAGTTTTGGTTGCCTAAGCTAGGATTGCAGAAAATTAATGAGACTTTTTTGGACACCTAATATTTTAGCCTAACAACTGAGTGAGGACAGGCTCACATAGTCCATACAGGGTTAACATGATAAAAACGTCTGAGATGTTCAATATGACCACCCTCTGATTTAAATGCATAAAACAGATTAATTCCAGTGAAATCATGGTTTTCCCTAATCCAAACAGGAACCTTCTAGTTGGTTTCAGTAAAAGGTTAATTAGTTTTTGTTTCAAATGTAATGTAATTAGCTAAATCTTTTAAAATACAATTAGGCTCCAGCATCTGCTTTAAGGGTATGCATACTAACAGAACCTTGGTGTTTTAGGTTCCCCTTTATTAGTGATATGAGATATTAGTGATATACATTCAGTACAATAGAATTAAAATGTACTTTGTGTCTTTTTCTTGGTTGAAGAAATACATAGACCTGGTATAGATATAACATATGGTATAGGGTAATAGTGATATGTGTATTCATTTTAGGCTCCTCTTCCTTTTGTCTCTATGGTAGTTACATTTCAACAGAGCAACGTGCGGTTACAGTATTTTATCCTACGAAGTGTGAATTCCAATTGTCATTCTTTTTCTATTTATGGAGTTCTTTCCTTTACAGATTTGATTTTATGGGTCTTTGTACCTCTGTTCCTTCATTCAGCCACCCACCACACTTATTTGTTTGCCTGTCTGTATTGAAGTAGGTCTTGCTGAAAATGTTCTGTTTAATTAGCAATGATAATAAGCTCAATAAATCCACTCAAGGGACTTTTTGTGCATGTGCATACTAAGCCTACATGACACATATCACTGTCCTACAGTGCAGTGTGCTTTAATCTCTGACTTGGTAATTAGTTCCGCTTTGCTCCAAGTCCTCCTTTGAGTTAACCCTGTTGAGTTATTGTTAGTGTGAACTAGTGACTGTAGAATGGGTGACCATAACAAGCCTGCTTCTGGGTTTGAAGCCATACAGGAAATAACTGCTGGCTCCAACAAGCCCTGGCTCCCATTGACTTCCATTAAAAAATCAGCGCCAATTACTAAGTCACTATTGCTGCCACAGTAATTATTGTGGCTTTGTCAGCTTTGTTTTAACATGCTCTTAGTATTTGTAATTTTTTTATGTTGACATTTGCACTGTAACACAAAATATTAAGGTAAATAACTGACAAATCAGGGGCCTCCTTTAATCCATGTCACCCTGTTCCACTCCTAGGTGGGGATGATTGACAATTTTCATTGACAGGTTGCTTTACCCATACACCAACGCCCACCATTTTATCAAGGAGTTAATTGTGCATAACAGGCTAAGGCTTATGGCTAAGGCCAGATCAGATTGTAGCAGTCATGGCATTAGCCGCTCTCTTCAGGGGGTGTGTACGTTCCACAAGCCCGCTGCTGATTGACTTAGTGGTCGCCATCGGAACATTCTCTGACGCTGCCTTATTGTCCAAATATAGTACTTCTGGCTCTACAAAAGCAACACGGCCATAAAAAATGGCAAAATTGGCACTGAATTGGCTTCATTCTCACAGTGCGTAATGCTATAGGTGACATCACACTGTATAGGTCCACCCCCTACACACTGTTGATGGTGTAAACCTCTGACAGGACCAAATATGTTCAGGGCTAAATTCAAAATATTGGAGGTTCCAGTACAGCTTTTTTTTTCTCAGGCTGATGAAGCCACCTGGACGGGTGATAAAACATTTCAACTTAAAAACTGAAAGTCCAGTTGCCATGACTCAACCTTTAGATAACTTCCCCAGGATGACTGAGAATCTCCACAGACAAAGTAGTATATGCCATCCAGTGTAACAAAGAATGCTCAGAATTCTGCACTGGACAACCCAAACAACCACTTAACCCTGTGGGGCCTAAGGATGTTGTGGGGCCCTGGACAAGTTTTGACATGCACTGACATTTGTGCTTTTTTCAGTTGCTTTTAAACATATTAATGGAATGGAAACTAATGGAACCTCCAAATTTATCCTTCAGGTTGGTTTCACTCCACCCCTAGTCCCATAGGCTCACTAGGTGAGCTAAGTAAATCAGGTGAGAGTCATTAGACCCACACTCCTGAGTTGGTTTCACTTCACACCTGGTCTGAATAGGCTCATTAAGTGAACAAAGGAGTAAGCTCAGGTGAGGATCTAATGGTGGACACTGATTCACCAACTGACTACAGAGTGTGTCCTCCCTGGAAGACATTTGTTGTGTTCTTTAATTTCCTGTGACTAGATGAAAGGGCAGTCTGGTAGACTGGAGACAGGTTTTGTCTAAGCCCTAAGGGAGGGTTTTTCCACATCGACATATATATATCTTCTCTGACCCCTCTCTCAAACCACTTATTTTCTGTCAAAAATATGTACATCATTGTCTTCAAATGAGTGACTTGTCTCCTTTAAATGGAGGTGCACAGCTGACTGTGGTCCTGAGGAGCTGCTCGTCCTGTGCTGGGCCATCCTCCTGTTGACCCTCTTGGGTTGACGAGCGCACTGGTGCGTTTTGTGGCATCTTCTCCTGATAACGCCGAAATAAACTTAAATTACTCCGTCAGTTTTGATCGTACAGATAAGAGCAATACATCATTTGAATCTGTAAAGGGCTAGTTTTATAATAATAACAGCAAAACGCTGTTCTTTTGTAAAATAAAGAAAGCAGACAGGGTGCACTCTGTCTTCTCTGTCGCTGTCACCTCTATTCACACACATAAATAAAACAACCTGAATCTCACATGCCTCAAAGACATGAGAAATTTATGTTTAGAAAGCTTGAAATGTCTTCTTTTCAATGAAAGTCGAAAACAAATAATCTCTTTTTATGTAATCCATATTAAAGTAAGGAGCAGTTCATTCATTTCTCCTGAAAAATATCAACTACATGCACTGTGGCCTAGTCATCCACCCTGATGCCTCTTGGCTTAGTGCCTCACCAGAGGGTGTGACCTTTGATTCATGTGCACAACCACCATTTGGACTGGTTGAGATAAAGTGTCTGAAATGTGGATAACTGTGTGGATTGTAAATACTTTCAACTATGCATGGTACTTGGGCACTACATGAAAGCCACTCATACTACTGGGAAGGTTCTGGATCAACTGTTGATCACTGGCCTGAAATGGGGAGGGGAGGGGGTTTCCGTTTTATGAAAACAGCAAGCACTTTGATCATTTAGACCATTCAAAGTCAAACATTACTTGCTTTGCTAAAGGACTTTCAGTATTCATACAGCGGGGAAAATAAGTATTTGACACAGCATTTTTATCAGTAAGGGGATTTCTAAGTGGGCTATTGACACACAATTTCCACCAGATGTAGCCATCAATTCAATTCAATTCAATTCAATTCAATTTTATTTGTATAGCGCCAAATCACAATACAAATCATCTCAAGGCACTTTACAAAAACTAAAACTAAAAACCCAACAATTCCCTTATGAGCAAGCACTTGGCGACAGTGGAGAGGAAAAAACTCCCTTTAACGGAAGAAAAAAACCTCCAGCAGAACCGGGCTCAGTTTGGGCGGCCATCTGCCTCGACCGGTTGGGGTGAGTGGATAGAGCAGAGAGAAAAGAACAGCAACAATAAACAACAAATAGACACTGCAAGTTGGTGGGGCCAGTAACTGCACATCAGCGATAAACAGCTCCAGGACCAGGGACACCTGCAGAAGGTACAGAGAGAGAGAGAGAGAGAGAGAGAGAGGGAGGGAGAGAGCACAAACTAGGGGAGAGAGAGAGCACAAGGTTAGTAACATTCAATGGTGGAATATACATGAGGTGGGAGAGAAGGGGGGGGTTAGGGTAGGGGAGCTCAGTGTACCGATGGTCCTCGGGCAGTCTAGGCCTATAGCAGCATAACTAACTAAGGGATGGTTCAGGGTTGCCTGAAGCCAGCCCTAACTATATGCTTTGTCAAAGAGGAAGGTTTTAAGTCTAGCCTTAAAAGTACAGAGAGTGTCTGCCTCCTGAACCCAGGCTGAGAGCTGGTTCCACAGGAGAGGAGCTTGATAGCTAAAGGCTCTGCCTCCCATTCTGCTTTTGAGAACTCTGGCAACCACAAGTAGGCCTGCACTCTGAGAGCGAAGTGGTCTATTGGGATAATATGGTACTATGAGGTCTTTAAGGTATGAAGGAGCTTGATTATGAAGGGATTTGTATGTGAGAAGAAGGATTTTAAATTCTATTCTATATTTTACAGGGAGCCAATGAAGAGAAGCCAATATAGGAGAAATATGATCTCTCTTGCTAGTTCCTGTCAGGACTCTGGCTGCGGCATTCTGGATTAATTGGAGGCTTTTTATTAAGATATTAGGACATCCAGATAGTAATGAGTTACAGTAATCTAGCCTTGAGGAAACAAATGCATGGACTAGTTTTTCTGCATCATTTTGAGACAGGATGTTCCTAATTTTGGAAATGTTGCGCAGGTGAAAGAATGCAGTTCTAGAAATTTGTTTTATGTGTGAGTTAAAGGACATGTCCTGGTCAAAAATAACTCCAAGGTTTTTTACAGTAGTGCTGGAGGCCAGGGCTATGCCATCTAGAGTAGCTATAATTTGAGAAAAGTTATTTCTGAGATTTTTTTGGCCCAAATATAATGACTTCTGTTTTCTCCGAGTTTAAAAGTAAAAAGTTACTGGTCATCCAGGCCTTTATGTCAGTTAGACAGGCTTGAAGTCTGGTTAACTGGTTTGTGTTAACAGGTTTAATAGATAGATATAACTGAGTGTCATCCGCATAGCAGTGGTAATTAATAGAGTGCTTCCTAATGATATATCCTAAAGGAAGCATGTACAGGGTGAACAGAATCGGTCCTAGCACAGAACCTGGTGGAACTCCATAACTAACTTTTGTTCGTGTGGAAGGTTCATCATGGACATGAACAAACTGGAATCTGTCCGATAAATAGGATTGGAACCACTTTAACGCTGTTCCTCTGATACCAATCACATGCTCCAGTCTCTGTAATAAGATGTTGTGGTCAATGGTGTCGAATGCTGCACTAAGGTCTAGGAGGACAAGTATCGAAACAAGTCCATTATCTGAGGCTAAGAGAAGATCATTGGTAACTTTCAACAGTGCTGTTTCTGTACTATGATGTGCTCTAAATCCTGATTGGAAATCTTCAAATAGTTCATTCCTGTGTAAGTGGTCTGATAGCTGCTTAGCAACAGCTTTTTCTAGGATTTTAGAAATAAATGGCAGGTTGGATATTGGTCTATAATTAGCCAAGACTCCTGGATCAAGACTAGGCTTTTTGAGTAAAGGTTTGATTCCTGCAGTCTTAAAGGCCTGTGGCACGTAGCCTGATACTAGAGATAAATTTACCAAGTCCAATAAAGATGAGTTCATTAATGGCAGGGTGCCTTTAAGCAGTCTAGTCGGGATGGGGTCCAAGAGACACGATGATGATTTCGATGAAGCAACTACTGATGTAAATTCAGAGAGATCTATAGGAGAGAAGCAGTCTAAACATAACTGAGGTCCTACAGATGATTCAAGAGCTACTGTAGTAAACGATTAATTTATTGCAGGTATAGGAAGCATCTGCTGAATTTTATCTCTAATAGTTGTGATTTTATTTGTAAAGAAACTCATAAATTCATCACTGCTGAGAGCTAAGGGAACACTGGGCTCAACGGAGCTGTGACTTTTTGTCAGCCTGGCTACAGTGCTGAAAAGAAACCTGGGATTGTTCTTATTTTCCTCTATTAGTGATGAATAGTATGCAGTTCTGGCTTTACGGAGAGCTTTTTTATATGTTAGTAGACTGTTTTTCCAGGCTAGAAAAATTTCCTCTAAGTTTGTGGAACGCCACTTCCTTTCCAGCCTTCGTGATGCCTGCTTTAAGGTACGAACATGTAAATTATACCATGGGGCTAGTCTTCTCTGAATCACTAACTTCTTTTCCAGAGGGGCTACAGAATCAAGCATTTCACGCAGTGAGGTTACAGCGCTGTCAACAACATGATCAATTTGGTAGGGAGTAGGATTAAGGCAGCTGCCCTCCACTATGTTTATACTTGGCATAGATGCAAATAAAGATGGAATCATTTTCTTAAAGTTATTAACAGCGTTGTCGGATAAACATCTGCTGTAGTGGAATTTTCTTCCAGACGCTGCATGATCCATCATTTTAAATTCGAAAGTTATTAAAGAATGATCTGACAAAACAGGATTTGGGGGAAAAATTATTAGATGTTCAATTTCGATGCCATAGGTCAGAACAAGATCAAGGGTGTGATTAAAACAGTGGGTGGGTTTATTAACGTTTTGAATGAAACCAATTGAATCTAATATAGAATTAAATGCAATGCTGAGGCTGTTATTTTCAACATCTACATGAATGTTAAAATCTCCCACTATAATGACTTTAATCTGAGTCTACTATTCTTGCTGTGATCCACTGCATGATATGACGTGCTATTTAAAGTGCAAACTCTTATGTCATCGTGTGGTATGTATATGAGTTTAAATTCAGTACTGATTCCACCCATTGTCAGCTCTGTTCCTTTTGCTGTTGTAAACACAAAAGTCCAACAGCTTCTTCAGGTGGGAAATGGTGGTGCAGATCAGTCAGTGACACTGCCTTAAAGGTGTCTGCCAAGATGTATGACAAAATGTTTGTTTCCTGAGGAAATGCAGTTTCAATTTTCACTGCACTTTACAATATAAAAGAAATACTTGTACATCTAACTGTATCTAATTTAACTAATGTTCATGCACAGCAATACACTTTCTGCCGTTCACCTTAAAAACCTAAAAGTTCAACTGCTGCTTTAAAAATGTGAGTTGACTGAACTAGGGATGATTTATCAAAGCTGTATGAATTTTGAACATGTAAAACTAGATGAATTAACTGAACTGTTAATAAATTTAAGAAAATGATTCCATCTTTATTTACATCTATGCCAAGTATAAACATAATGGAGGGCAGCTGCCTTAATCCTACTCCCTACCAAATTGATCATGTTGTTGACAGCGCTGTAACCTCACTGCGTGAAACGCTTGATTCTGTAGCCCCTCTGAAAAAGAAGTTAGTGATTCAGAGAAGACTAGCCCCATGGTATAATTTACATGTTCGTACCTTAAAGCAGGCATCACGAAGGCTGGAAAGGAAGTGGCGTTCCACAAACTTAGAGGAAATTTTTCTAGCCTGGAAAAACAGTCTACTAACATATAAAAAAGCTCTCCGTAAAGCCAGAACTGCATACTATTCATCACTAATAGAGGAAAATAAGAACAATCCCAGGTTTCTTTTCAGCACTGTAGCCAGGCTGACAAAAAGTCACAGCTCCGTTGAGCCCAGTGTTCCCTTAGCTCTCAGCAGTGATGAATTTATGAGTTTCTTTACAAATAAAATCACAACTATTAGAGATAAAATTCAGCAGATGCTTCCTATACCTGCAATAAATGAATCTTTTACTACAGTAGCTCTTGAATCATCTGTAGGACCTCAGTTATGTTTAGACTGCTTCTCTCCTATAGATCTCTCTGAATTTACATCAGTAGTTGCTTCATCGAAATCATCAACGTGTCTCTTGGACCCCATCCCGACTAGACTGCTTAAAGGCACCCTGCCATTAATGAACTCATCTTTATTGGACTTGGTAAATTTATCTCTAGTATCAGGCTACGTACCACAGGCCTTTAAGACTGCAGTAATCAAACCTTTACTCAAAAAGCCTAGTCTTGATCCAGGTGTCTTGGCTAATTATAGACCAATATCCAACCTGCCATTTATTTCTAAAATCCTAGAAAAAGCTGTTGCTAAGCAGCTATCAGACCACTTACACAGGAATGAACTATTTGAAGATTTCCAATCAGGATTTAGAGCACATCATAGTACAGAAACAGCACTGTTGAAAGTTACCAACGATCTTCTCTTAGCCTCAGATAATGGACTTGTTTCGATACTTGTCCTCCTAGACCTTAGTGCAGCATTCGACACCATTGACCACAACATCTTATTACAGAGACTGGAGCATGTGATTGGTATCAGAGGAACAGCGTTAAAGTGGTTCCAATCCTATTTATCGGACAGATTCCAGTTTGTTCATGTCCATGATGAACCTTCCACACGAACAAAAGTTAGTTATGGAGTTCCACAAGGTTCTGTGCTAGGACCGATTCTGTTCACCCTGTACATGCTTCCTTTAGGATATATCATTAGGAAGCACTCTATTAATTACCACTGCTATGCGGATGACACTCAGTTATATCAATCTATTAAACCTGTTAACACAAACCAGTTAACCAGACTTCAAGCCTGTCTAACTGACATAAAGGCTTGGATGACCAGTAACTTTTTACTTTTAAACTCGGAGAAAACAGAAGTCATTATATTTGGGCCTAAAAATCTCAGAAATAACTTTTCTAAAATTATAGCTACTCTAGATGGCATAGCCCTGGCCTCCAGCACTACTGTAAAAAACCTTGGAGTTATTTTTGACCAGGACATGTCCTTTAACTCACACATAAAACAAATTTCTAGAACTGCATTCTTTCACCTGCGCAACATTTCCAAAATTAGGAACATCCTGTCTCAAAATGATGCAGAAAAACTAGTCCATGCGTTTGTTTCCTCAAGGCTAGATTACTGTAACTCATTACTATCTGGATGTCCTAATATCTTAATAAAAAGCCTCCAATTAATCCAGAATGCCGCAGCCAGAGTCCTGACAGGAACTAGCAGGAGAGATCATATTTCTCCTATATTGGCTTCTCTTCATTGGCTCCCTGTAAAATATAGAATAGAATTTAAAATCCTTCTTCTCACATACAAATCCCTTCATAATCAAGCTCCTTCATACCTTAAAGACCTCATAGTACCATATTATCCCAATAGACCACTTCGCTCTCAGAGTGCAGGCCTACTTGTGGTTCCCAGAGTTCTCAAAAGCAGAATGGGAGGCAGAGCCTTTAGCTATCAAGCTCCTCTCCTGTGGAACCAGCTCTCAGCCTGGGTTCAGGAGGCAGACACTCTCTGTACTTTTAAGGCTAGACTTAAAACCTTCCTCTTTGACAAAGCATATAGTTAGGGCTGGCTTCAGGCAACCCTGAACCATCCCTTAGTTAGTTATGCTGCTATAGGCCTAGACTGCCCAAGGACCATTGGTGCACTGAGCTCCCCTACCCCACCCGCCCCCCCCCTCCCCCTTCTCTCCGACCTCATGTATATTCCACCATTGAATGTTACTAACCTTGTGCTCTCTCTCTCCCCTAGTTTGTGCTCTCTCCCTCCCTCTCTCTCTCTCTCTCTCTCTCTGTACCTTCTGCAGGTGTCCCTGGTCCTGGAGCTGTTTATCGCTGATGTGCAGTTACTGGCCCCACCAACTTGCAGTGTCTATTTGTTGTTTATTGTTGCTGTTCTTTTCTCTCTGCTCTATCCACTCACCCCAACCGGTCGAGGCAGATGGCCGCCCAAACTGAGCCCGGTTCTGCTGGAGGTTTTTTTCTTCCGTTAAAGGGAGTTTTTTCCTCTCCACTGTCGCCAAGTGCTTGCTCATAAGGGAATTGTTGGGTTTTTAGTTTTAGTTTTTGTAAAGTGCCTTGAGATGATTTGTATTGTGATTTGGCGCTATACAAATAAAATTGAATTGAATTGAATTGAATTGAACTTAAGAAAAGGAATTCAATAAAAGGGATTTTTAAAATTTGATACAAAGGACTTACAGGTGTGACTGCTATTGTTCAAGCCACATTTGGCTAGAAAACAGCTGCTTAAACAGTGTTTGTACAGAAGTAGGGCCTATAGTCAGTTTCTAATCCAGGCCTTCATTGTGATACATCATATTAACATATATTAAAGACAGGGCAGCACGGTGGATGAATGGTTAGCACTGTTGCCTCACAGCAAGAAGGTTCCTGGTTTGAAACCCATCAGGGACCTTTCTGTGTGGAGTTTGCATGTTCTCTCTGTGCTTGTGTGGGTTTTCTCCAGGTACTCTGGTTTCCTCCCTCAGTCCAAAAACATATATGTCAGGTTGATTGGTGACTCTAAATTGCCCATAGGAGTGAGTGTGAGTGTGTGAGGTTGTTTGTCTCTATGTGGCCCTGTGATGGACTGGTGACCTGTCTGTGTACCCCTGCCTTTCACCCAAAGAGAGCTGGGAGTAAAACACCAAAAAAGAGCTCCTTTGGTTTCGACTTTTTCTTCACCATCTCACCCTGTTTAACTGACTGTTGAGGCGCAACTGACTTGCAACATGGGTAGAATATGTAATATCATACATTTTTTTCTTCAAAGGAATTTTGGAGAGTTACAGTAAATGAACTTTTAGCAATAAAGTCATTTCAGCCTTTAGTCAAATCACATGTAGTCTTGCTGGTATTTAGCAGAGCAACATCAGAAGTCTGAGATGTGGTTTTAGATATCAATTTTGACAAAAACTTTGTTTACATGTCTAAAATAGCTGTAGACAAATTTGCTATGCACTCCCCCAGCCATACCTCTTAAAGAATGCATGTGAATGTGTGAGTGCCTCTATAGCTCTATATTGTCTCCAGAGACTTGTATCTTCATTTAGTCAAGCCCACTTCTGAATCATCTCATCAATTCATCAGTTTCCTTGCAAAACTATATTCTGGTGACATATTCTGTTCCGCTCAGATTTATATCCCATTAGAAGAGTTAAATATGCTATTGCATTGCCTTTCAGTAAAGCTTGGTTAAACCCATTCACACACCCATAGCTTCTCACAGCGTGAAAGTTTTGACTTTTTTTTTTTTTTTTAACTGGAAGAGATAATTACAATACAAAGGGGGAAAAGATGCAGAGCATGCAGGGCTGGGCCTCCAAACATCAAGGTCCCTTCATTACCGAGCAGCTGTTGAACTGCAGTCAGATGACTCAAGTTGATTTCAAAGTCTTTAAAGAGTTGTCGGAGCCGAGCACTGGCTTGTGTGCATTGGAGGGGAATGAGGATTGAAAAGTGATAAAGAGTGACAGCCGACAGATTGCAGACGCTTGCAGCTCACCCTCAGGTGAGACTGGGGAAGACAGATCACCCCCGCTGATGTTTAGGCGAGGGAGGCGGAGAGCACAGCTGTGTGTAGGGGGGGGTGCAGGAAGCAGAGAGAGATTGGGAGAGATTGAGGATGAGCATAAAGTATAAGCATATATACACACACATCATCATCATTTTAAGTGTATACAGGGAAGATTGTGTGTATTTCTGATCATTTTGGCCTGTCTGTGCGTGTTTGCAGGAGGGTTTGTGTGTCAGACAAGGCCCTAGGGCTGAGGATCTGCTGTCACTAAGCAGATGACACTTCTTAGCGACAGACTGACAGTTTTTTTTTTCACAAACTAATTTGACTCTGAAGAAGATGACATGAGACACTCATGAAACTTTTCGCTCATGTTGATAATGTTGATGAGCTAAATGCCAAACCCTGATGCACACACACACATCTTGTATTATAACTAATATTAAATCTATCTACTGATCATAATGTCAGTAAGAATGAAAATGTCATGAAAGCAATATCTTAAGCTATTTGACCTAAAACATTTCAGCCTTCTTGCTTTTGAAATGCTCCAACTTCATAATTTTCCATGTAACTTCCTGTCTGCACAGGAAGAGGGAATGTGCCACAATGTGCAGATTGACACAAAAGCTGTGTCCCATCCTTCAAAGGATACGGTGAATGAGTAGACAGCTTAGTCTACGTAGGACTTCCTGTTTGAATCACCAACCATTCCCACCCCCATTGCTGAGTCCTGAAGCTCCGCCTGGGACAGCCTTCTCACTACACTGTGACGCAATCAGCCGTCAAATGCAGCCTAAATTACGACACAGCTAATGTGACCACTTTGTGCCTACATTTAATGAAATAACAGCTTTTAATTGGTTTTATAGTGTTAACAAACAGTGTGAATGACCAAAGGAACTAGAAGAACATGAGAAAGTAAGTGGAGACTTTTTTTAAAATTTACACTATTACACATAATCCAGTTTACCATGGTATTAGCTTTATAATGTGTAACAAGCTGATTCTTATATTAGACTATCAGTAAAAATATACATTTATTACAGAAAATGTGCATTTCCATTCATCTTGCTAAATCAGCTGGAACACCAACAAATCAAATCAAAAATCAGATGGTTCAGTCCTTTAATAGTGATTTGAAGAATGTAAATAATAAGTTGACTACCTGCATTGTCACTGATAAGTTAAACATATATTTTGACATTTATCACCACAGAAACAGTTACTACATTAAGACAGCCATAAGCTAATGAATGATGACAGCACAGAGAAATGTCTGTGTTGTCGGTGTACACTTGTTCCTAACTTTAGCAGGCTGTTCAAACCAACCAGGATTGAGAACACTGACGTGTATTTACTAGAGCCAGCAACTGATGTCAAAATACAAAAAAGAAAGTAGAACCCAAAAATCTAAGCTTGTCCATATGTTTTGGTGGAAATCAATCCTAACACATACGCACATACACACAGATTGTGTGTGATACATCTGAGAGTGAGAAGTGATATATTTTGCCAGTTTCTTTTTAAAGCTACCAAAATACACAATGGAATGTGCCAAAAAATAGATGAGCCTTCATGTGGGAGCTTGCCCTGTCATGTGGCACCAAAGAGGGGGTTATCAGGCCATGGCTTCATAAATCTTCAAGGACCCACAACAAGATTGTGCTCCAACCTTTCCCTATCCATGTTGCTTTCTGCCCTTGCTTTACTAACCTGCTAATGCTATCACATACATTACTTCGAAACACACAAGCCCCACAGAGCTTCAAGTGTGGGTGTGAGAGACCAGGGATGTCTACAGGGTGGGCACCCTCTCTTGGGGCCCTGAGTTGGGCCCATGAAACCGACAAGGCTCCACAGTGGGTTCCAGCACCCCATATATCCTTTTTAGCACTAACATTACCATTCTGGAGGAGCTTGAAGCTTACATTGAGGAGTGCTTCCAAGTAGTAGTAATGAAGAAAGGAATTCAAACATTGGCCCCTTCTTTGAAAAGGTCATGGCCCAAAGATCCAACAGGAGCATTTTCATCGCCAGCAGCAGATATGAATGGTATATTAGAGTCCATCAAAAAAGTCCATCAAGCCAAGATGCCAGGTTATCCTTAGTGGAAGCACTTGTAGCAGACCTAAGGTAGGAGTATGTGTTCACATTCCTCAGGAAGGAGTTTTATCCTTAAGGAATTTTATTATTCTGAAACTGATAACCCTGGGCTATTATGGGGCTTTTCCACTGCTCAGCACAACTCAACAAATTCTTTTGGTTTTCCATTAGGGGAAAGTACCTGGTAGAAGGTACTTTTTTTAGTACCTCCATGGCCGAGGTTCCACGTGAACTGAGCCGATACCAAAATGTGACATCAACATACTGCCGGGCCACTGATTGGACAGGGAGTAACGTCACTGGAAGAGTCATGAACGTTACATCCGGCGGTGTCCGACACAAGAATCAAAAATCTGGTATTTTTAAAAACTGGCAACATTTGTTTTTCCATTTTTATTGTCTTTAGCAAGACACATGGCTAACACTACTCGCAAAACAACACTGTTTTGTGCCGTCATGCTATGATGGCCCCACCACATTAAGGTGGTACTCAGTTGTAATGGAAAATTACCTAAACTGAACTGAGTTGAGTAGAGTAGAGCCGAGTAGAACTGTGTAAAACTGTGTAATGGAAGAGGCATTAGTGACCCATTAAGGTAACAGCAGGAAGTGGCATAGCCATCTCAACCAAATACTGCACTGTCAAGATCAAGAGCAAACCACCAGTTAGTAATCAGCCTAGGCAGGAATGGGGCTGGAAAAAAATCCGGCCTGCTTCCCAACAGCAACACAGCCCTAAATCCTAAATCCTGCCAAGAAAAATGCCCACCTCACCAGTGAAACTACTTCATAGCATGGATAGCAGAGATAATGACCACACATGTGAGTCTCAACCATCAGAGTGATAAGGAAGAAATTATGCACCTCATCCAGAGTGCTCTCCAAAAACAAAAGCCAAAGTTGTCGTATTTTTAGAAGAATACTTCTGTACTCGTGAGTTCTCTGAACACAAACGCTTTTATTATTCTCCAGCCC
Organism: Mastacembelus armatus; assembly: GCF_900324485.2. NCBI lineage: Eukaryota > Metazoa > Chordata > Actinopteri > Synbranchiformes > Mastacembelidae > Mastacembelus > Mastacembelus armatus. Next base: position 26,528,322 of record NC_046642.1, read on the forward strand.
GCCATTCTACACTGTGTCACCCCTCAATTTCCCCCTCACTACTCTACTCCCAATGGTTCCTCCTTACACTTAGTCATATATATCTTCCATTATACACAACACCACAAAAGTCAGGCTCCAGTGGACCTAAGTCCAGACCGGCAGTCCACAGAGGCCCACCAAACAGTCCACTCATGTCAGTGACTCAGACAGTCATGCCTTTGACTCTTGAAAACAAGAAAACAAGTGCTACATCTAAACACTTAAAGCTACTTGCTTGTTGACTTGACATACAACTATATGCTCCTTTTGGGACCACTTTTACATCCCTACTCCATTTGGCCAATGGGCTTATGAAAGTTGTACACCCAGTGTACATCTCTGATCTTGATTCTGTCCCTCTTCTCATCGGACAAGACCTCCTTAGCCACTTTGAGCCTCTCATCGACTTGAAACAAGCAAAGCTATGTGTAACTAGCTAATAAGTGTACATACCTCTGCCATCGGCTTTGGATAGCAAGAACGAAATGGAGCAACCATCAGCCACCTCCTGTACATGGATGACAACAAGCTGTAAGCCGGGAATGAGCGAGACATCGACGCACTGATCCACACAACCAGGATATACAGCACCGACATGGGAATGTCATTCGGACTGGACAGGTGTGGTCAAATGATAACAAAGAGAGGGAAGGTTGTCAGGACTGAAGGAGTTAAACTTCCAGAAGGCAGCATAGTGGATGTTCAATTCAATTCAATTCAATTTTATTTGTATAGCGCCAAATCACAATACAAATCATCTCAAGGCACTTTACAAAACTAAAACTAAAAATCCAACAATTCCCTTATGAGCAAGAACTTGGCGACAGTGGAGACGAAAAACTCCCTTTAACGCAGTGATTCTCAAACACTAGTGGGGCGCAGCGAATGGGAGTAAATTAGTCTAATTTGGTGTATATCCTAATTCATAATTTTCTTTACTGACAAACACCATACACGCAAAATAAAACAACCACATACAAAGAAACATGTCAGCACTTAATTGTTGCGGAACAATAAGCAAACCTTCACGCAGCGACACAATGATTAGTGGGCATAACAATGGATAAATTTGTTACACGGACCCCTAAAAGAACAGGCGCCTCCACGCCAGCAGACAAAAACATGACAGACAGTAAGGTAAATCAAGCAAAAAGCCACCCAAAAAGAAAATACGATGAAGCCTACCTGGGTCTTGGATTCACAGTGGGGCTGATTGGGGCAGAGGAGAGACCCATGTGTGTTGTGTGTCTGTGTGTTGTGTGTCTGCAGCAGACAGCATGAGACCCAACAAATTAAAAAGACACTTAGAAACAACGCACCCCAATCTCGTCAATAAACCACTCGACTTCTTTAAAAGAAAATTGGCTGAATACCGTCAGCAGGAAAATCGAATGGTAAATGGTAATCTTTTTTTTTTTGCACAGAATGCAACATGCCTAAGTAATTACACAACCACTTTCATTTTATTTATTTTGAACTCTCTATTATTTATTTAGAAGTTATTTTAAATAAATTTGAAAATTTTAAGTTTGAAATAAGTTTCATTGTCATTTTTTGGGGTGAAGTGGGGCTTGAAACTTTATGCTCAGCCTTAAGTGGGGAATGGCAGGAAAAGTTTGAGAACCACTGCTTTAACGGAAGAAAAAACCTCCAGCAGAACAAGGCATTGGATGCTGAGGGAAGCTATAAGCACCTTGGAATCCCACAGGCCAGTGGGAACCAAGAAGAAGCCGCAAGGAAAGCCACCACATCCAAATACCTACAGAGAGTAAGGCAAGTCCTAAGAAGTCAGCTAAATGGGAAGAACAAGGTCCAAGCCATCAACACCTACACCCTGTCGGTCATCAGACAATAAGCTAGCCAAAAGAGAACATAGAAGCCACTGATGTCAAGATAAGGAAGCTCCTCACAATGCATGAAGGACTTCACCCCAAATCCAGCATCCTGAGACTGTACACTAAGAGGAAGGAAGGAGGCCGAGGACTGGTGAGCATCAGAGCCACCATCCAAGATGAAACAGATCCATGAGTATTATATTTCTGCTTTGATCGCTAAATATGTAACTTGTGTGGCCAGACTTATACAGAGCATCGCTGTTAGACTACTAACATAGAAGCCGTGCTATTGTCTATCTGTCATGATCCAACATCCAGAGACTTAAGGTACTCAGGGCGAATCTTGTCCACCTGCCAGTGCCTTGTCACTGAGGAGTTTTTGAACATTTGAATACTTTAAGCAGAAGGAGCTGGTAAAAAGCAGAGGCAGGGAGCTAAAAGGAACTGACTATAGCGTCAACAACCGGTTCCCCAAGGAGACTTCCTGATGGGGAAGAAATTTATGGAAGGTGGGTCTGAAGCAGTCATAAGTAATTAAAACTCAGAACACTGCATGTCTCACCAAAAGGACTGGAATTAGTCAGTGTCCACACACATAACATATAGGCTATATCAAGACAAGAGACGCACGAGTGCGCACATGTGCACACAACCACTAGGCAGTGTCAGGAGCTGAGCATACACAGAGCAGGGAACACAGACACACTTGCACACATACATGCACACACACACCAGTCTCTATTTCTGTGACCAGAAAATGAGATGCAGTATTGAATAGATCTTGGCCATTTAATACTTTATTACTTATAGAGACCAAGATTTTATTAACTATCTCCAAAGGGTATGGCAATATTTCTGGAAACAAACAACCTGCCAGAAATCTCAGCATGCATTCTCAAAAAGTTTGATTCAGAAACACCTTCAAGGAGTAGATCAAAGAATTGTATAGTTCTCCAAGTACATCTTTCAGGACAAATGATTAAACTTCCCCAAGGTTCAGTCTTTAGCAGGACACCAGGCAGGGTTGCCCACTCTCTCCTTTGCTATTCGCCATTTTTATTGAGCCTCTAGCTACATGTTCAAAGAGAACATGTATATTATAAAATAACCCTTTATGCTGATGATGTATTACTTTTCCTCTCAGACTTGCAAAGCTCTCTCTCTGAAACAATCAGACGAATTCTCATCTGTCTCAGACTACTAAATCCATTGCATCCATCCAACATTAGATTTCTGGGTGTCAATATCTCCACCAGGTTGTCAGACCTGATACAGTTAAATTACACACATCTCTGTTTAAATAAATAGATGATAACCTTGTGTGATGAAACAGTTTGCCTATCACTCATGGGAAGAGTTGCAACCATAAAAATGTTGATTCTCCCTTAAATCAATTATTTGTTCTCAATGATTCCTTTGGTTGGTTTAAAATCCCTAAAGAAGGCAAAGGATTGTGGTGGTCTAGAATTACCAAATTTGTATCATTATTTCCATGAAAATAGATTACAATATATTTGTAAATTGATTCACTGTAATCCGCTTGATGACTCCTGGAGGGATATAAAGTAAATGTTCTGCAAAGAAACATCTCTGGCGTACATTTCATTAGCTCTATTACCAAACAACATAGTTGCTTTAAAAACATTAACACTTCTCTGAGAGCCTGGTGGGAATTCCTTAAAACCACCAGGTCTTCACCTACTCCATGTAAACTTACACCAATGTGGAACAATCCTGACATCCTGCCAAATAAGAAAATGCAAAATTCCTCACTGTGGTATAACAAATGTACAAGATATATTGAAGATATGTCATGATCCGCAGTTTTGGACTTCCTGTTGTTTTATTTTGAAGGATCATGGCAGGAACCAGTTTTTGTTGTTTTCTGTTTCCTTGACCTTTTGACCCAATTAGTTCATTGTTTTCACCTGTGCCTTGTTTGTCTTTCACTTTAAGTACCTTGTTTCAGTCACTGCTCTTTGCCAGGTTGTCTGTTGTCTCACCTCGTCTGTTGTACCATGTCTGTTGCCTTACCTCGTCTCTTGTGATTCCTGTGTCCATGCCTTGTTTACCACTGCCTTTGAGAAGCCGCTTCTAGTTCACCTTGCCTCTGTTGTTTCACGTCCTGGGTTTTCGTTTCTTGGATTTTCACCTTGTGTTAAGTATTCTGGTTTTTGTCTGTGTACTCACCATGTCTTGTGTGTTCTTGTGTTCCTGTTTTGTCCTGCTACCTTGTCCTCGTTAACTCCCTCCGTCCGTGTCTGGTTCCCCTGTGTGTTTCTTGTTTTGTTCCACAGCCCCGTTTTTCTGTAGACCTCATGTGCCTTGTCTTCCCTGATTTTCATGTCCATGTTTTCCCTCGGTCTGTGAGTCCTCCTTGTGTGTGACCCAGACCCTCATGCCTTGTTTTCCCTGACTTTCATGTTCATGTTTTCTTGTTTGGTCTGGTGTGTCTCCCTAAGTGTGTGACCCAGACCCTCATGCCTTGTTCCTCTTGAGTCTCTGTCTTTGTCTTTATGTTCATGCTTCATGTACTCCTGCTTTATGTGTTAGTTCTTATTTAACCTTGTTTTTTGACTCAATAAATCACCTTTTCCTTCACTCCTGTGTGATTTTTGTGTGAAGTTTGCTCCTGACCACGCCCAAGTTCATGACAAGATATTATGCAACCAGGAACCTTTATCCAATAGTGACAGAGGATGGAATTAGTAGCGATAAATTCCTTGAATATCAACAATTAAAATCCATTATTTGAGCTAAATTCAAATGTAGCCAAATACTATCCAAAATTAACCTTTTAATGTCTAAAACTGGTGGGATTTCTCCCCCAACCTCTGAATGGGCGGCAGATCTATCCATTATTGCAGATCAAAATTTCTGGAATCGGGTATGCTTACAGATCTTCAAAATTATTAAAAATCCAAATTTACAGCTCATACAGTAGAAAATTCTCCACAGAATGCACTACACAGGATAAAGGATGTTCAGACTGGGGGTTTGGGGCTTCCTCATCTGCTTCCTGCCTGTACTCCTGCATGCAGGTGCAGGGTTGCTCCTGGGGCTGCCTGGCCAGTGCGGTCAGGGTGGGTGCCAGTCGCCTGTTGGTGTGTGGGGGCGCAGGCCTCTCTGGTCTCTGGCTGGGCTGTGGTCTGCTGTTCCGGTCTTTTGGGGGTCTCGATCCCTGACTGGGGGGGGATCCCTCTGTGGCATCCTGTCCCCAGGCATGCGGGTGTGCGCATGGTCGTTTTGGGGGTGTGTGGCCTTGGGCTTTCGTCCTCCGTGGTGGCATGGGTCGGGCCTCAGCTGTTGGGGTGCACACCTGTCTGCAGCTGTGGCCATGGTGGCAGTGTGGTGGGCTCCTGCTCTTGCTGTGTATAACATTTGGTAACAAACTCACACACATGAACGCTCATGCACACATTCATATACTCGCAGTAATTGTCATCTCTGGGTGCCATTGCTTACACCGTAAATTGTATTAATATATTATTATTGTCATTACTGTTTGCTTCATTGTTATTTTTACTATTATTAACAATATGGTATTGCATTATCATTGACAATAGTAATGTCTCACATTGTGTTGCTGCCACAGTATAAACATTGATAGTGTTCATATTGTATATGCAACACTGCATTTGTTTTGTTGTCTTTTTCTCTCTTCTCTATCCCTATCCCTTCTGTCCCCCCACACCATGACTAGTCTTGTAGCTAGCATCATCAAAACAAGCAAGATCCATTCAACAAGAGGAGTTGTTTCAACACCTCTTAGGAAAGCAACTCTGTTGGCTCAACAGGGTATCCAGATCTTTTATACTGAATGCCAAGCAGCTGCACAGGACAGAACCGGACAGACAAAAAAAACTATTGCTCCAGCTTGGACAGTCTGTTCGGCAGCAGAGATGCTAAGCTAATAGCAATTTAACCTGGTAACAGTCAGGCCTGCTTTATTACTCACCATTTTGTTTAAAAGCAAAGAAACTAACGCAACATAAACCAACAGGCCTCTTATTTGCTGGATAACATTTGCTTGGACAACCTACTCATTGGCAAAAAAAGCTAAGGCTCTACATGCTGAGGAGACTGAGGTCATTTGGAGTGCAGAACACACTCCTTAGGACCTTCTTGGACATAGTGGTGGCACAAACCATTTTTTTATGGAGTAGTCAGACAGCAGCATCTCAGCTGCAGACAGGAAGACACTGACAAACTGATCAAGAGGGCCCAGGTGTTGGGAGACAGGAGACTGTTGGCCAAGTTAACATCCCTGCTGGAGAATGACTCCCACCCTATGCATGAGACTGTGGCAGCACTGGACAGCTCTGTCAGTGACAGACTGCTCCATTTCAAATGTGTGAGCGCTACCACAGGTCCTTCCTTCCTGCTGCTGGCAGACTGTACAACCAGCACTGCTCCCAGTAGAACCCCCAGCTGACCTCACACTCCTATGGACTGTAAAAAATTCTGTAAATATACAATATACCAGAGTGTGATATTTTTTAAAAATACTTTTCCATATTTACATTATTTTTATATTTATATTGCAAATACTTTGTTTTTTTACTTTTTCTATTTTGCTCCTGTTTATTTTATCTTATTACTTTACAACTTTGTTTCTTTTTTCCTCTCTGTGTGTGCAGTTACTGGCCCCACCAACCTGCAGTGTCTATTTGTTGTTTATTGTTGCTGTTCTTTTCTCTCTGCTCTATCCACTCACCCCAACCGGTCGAGGCAGATGGCCGCCCAAACTGAGCCTGGTTCTGCTGGAGGTTTTTTCTTCCATTAAAGGGAGCTTTTCCTCTCCACTGTGCTGCTTCATAAGGGATTTGTTGGGTTTTCATTTTAATATTGTAAGGTGGTGACTTTACTATGTAAAGTGCTGTTTAATACAGTCTTTTAGACAGTAAATAGTTGGCTACTGTCCAGCAAACACAGACCAGCATTAGCCAACTTTAGCATTCATTTAGAATTATGCACCTGGAAATGTTGAAAAAAAAACTAACAACAGTATTTAGTATGCTCTAAGCTCTGGTTTAGGTAACAGTTCCCAAAGAAATATGTGTTTGTACAGCAGCTAGATGCTCCATTATGTTCACCAGCTTGTCTCTGACTGTCTGTCTGCCATTTGCTGCTGAGCAGGTAGTGTGCAGTGGTTTTACCAGGGCTATTTTCCACTGGAAAAAACAGCTGCTGCTGGAAGCAAGGTTGATGAGAGTTCTGAGACTGAACCAAACATTAAACGTACCATAAAATCATAGCAATAAGCTAAAAGAGACTAAAATGCTCCATAGAGCTGCAGAGATAGTGATAACTCTGTGGGTCCATCAATATAAGTGACTCCTTTCACATTGCGTTACACTGCAAACAATTACAGCAGCTCCCAAGGGCTGCTGCCAGACATATACAATACATTCTAAAGCACTGTTTAATTTAATAGTCTGTTCATGGTCTTGAAACGATAAAGGCATCAGTCATGACTATGGATTTTGTGATTTCAAAATGAGAAGTACTATCATTAAAGACATTAAGATGGAATAATGGCAGTAAATGAGGCCTTTACTTTACTTAAATTTTTGTTAGACCCACAAAACAACAACGCATTCTCTCATTGAATGCTTAAATACATACTGTATGTCAGATCTTCAGCAACCATGGGACATGCTGTCAACAATTTTCTCAGGGATTGTTTCTGTGGTCAAAGGTAAGTTTAGAAGGAGAGCTTTTTTTAATAAAAGTCATTTTCAGAACCACAAAAATCTGTAACACAAAGAATTACCTTGTGTGTAACTGAATGACATAACACCAGCCACATTAACAACAGCTCATAAGGAAACAGCTGAAAAACAACCAGTTTTATTTCTATGCGTTTGCACAGGGGCTATAGGTTTGAGCCTTTGCTGCTTTGTGAGGCACCAAGGCCAGTGAAAGAGTGACCCAAAGGCCAGACACACATTCACTGGTCTGTCCACACAACAACGCCACATCCTCTCATCAGCTATCCAGCATGCACGCTCCTCTTGTGGGAAATTACAAGGCTGACATACAATGGCCTCATGTGTTTGCGTGTGTGTGTGTGCCAGCTAATGGCAATAAAAAAGTGTTGATGTGAACGTGTGGCAGAGTAACTTAGCAACAAACTGAAAAGAGCAGGAATAAAATGCCACACACACACACACACACAGAACCATGTAAATCCAACCTCTATATTAACTCTGTGGGGACTCCTGGGTGGTCAATAAAAATGCTCCGAGACCTTGATGCAGATCTGGTTGTCCTGAAAGTGGCCTGGGCTGCTTATCTGCTGTGTGGAGATAGGCTACAGTAATTCACTTAGATCCTAGATACTTCAGATAAACTTCTCTGCTGGGAACACAACAACAAGACAGAAATGGCAAAAGGAAAACTCCATACCCCCCCCACAAATCTCCCCCTCTTTCTTCCTCCTTCCCTTCTTCTTCACATCTATCTTTCCATCTAAGTTTCTCTGTCACATTTTTAAAATACCTTTCTTGTGGATGAACTCCCTCACTCTCTTCTTACCTTCCCCCTTCTCCTCTTCTTATCTCATCTGCAACTTTCCATCTCTCTTCTTTTTTGGCACAATGAACCAAGCAGACCACATCCTGCAGCAAAGGCATTATCTAAAAAAATCCATAAAAGTCATCAGTGTTTTTGTTGTTTTTCATTTCTGAACCCGCTGCTTCAGCGAGCTGTACCCTAACCCCCTGATGAAGAGAGATGGGGGAAGGTGGGGTGGGAGGTTTAGTTGATCAGGAAAACTTCAACACACACACACACATACACTGATGGCTGGAAGTCAGCTTTTGGATCAGGGTACAGTCAGTGGCTCAGGTCTCTTATAGTTTGTTTTTCATTCTGTCTATAGAAGAAAAAACCCTTTTCACACACTGCTACTGGGGTGGTATTTAAATACAATATTGTTAAAAGATGTTTAAATTATTTCATTTAAAATTCAAGTTAAGTAATGATGTTATCATCAAATGTACTTAAAGTACTAAAGTATGCCCCTGTGACATTAGAAGATGTTAACACATTTAAGATCTTGAAACCTTCAGCATTTACCTATTACAATAAATATACAGACACATAAAATATGCAATAATGAAAGTTTAAAGAAAGCACAATGTCCAGAGGTTTTATGTGATCAGATCTGAATGATGGCCATGGGAACATGAGCAACCCACTGACTGTCATTACATTTGGATTCAAATGTTGCTAAATCCTGATTAGTGCTCAGAAGTGTGACACCCCTATTTTAAGTGAGCTCCACCCATTTCAAAGCAGTCAGACAGGCAGACATAGAAACAAACCTCTCTTTAAGTCATTGGCAGAAAATTCTGTGTTCCTGTAGGATCTCAAGTCTTTGTGTAAGGTGCTGAGCAAACAGCCTGGAGAGTCGAGGTCATGATATCATGTGCAGGCTTGCCACTGGTCAGAATGTCTTTCATCTGTCTTTGTGAAACAGTAAAGCGTATTACTGGAGGTTACTTTCCATATTCTAAAACAAACCTGCAAAAAAGTAAAAGCTGTAAGAAGCTGAAAGCTTTGTTTTTACTTCACTGTCACTGCCAATATCATATTGTTTAGACCGTAATTATCAGTGGGAAAAGCTAAGATAGGACTCAGTTCCAGGGAATAATGTGTCAGAGTTCAAGTCAGAGGTGTTTCTCCTGCTCTTTCCTTTCTGTCAGCATTACATTACTAGACTGGGAACTGAAATTCACATTTTCATGTTAATTCATCACTGTAACACACATTCCATCCACTTGTGACATATTGCAAGCGGCATAACGCACATAGAGTCATAACTCTAGGATGTTTAGGAATGTGACTCCTCACGATATAGGGCGTTCTTCTGCAGGCAGCAGGGGATAGATGGAAAATTGTGAAGTAGTCGGGTATGTTGAAAAAAACCTGATTGATATGTCCATGGTTATACTCAATTAAAAAACTATATGACACACATCTGTCTTTTAAAACAGGAAAACAGTTTTACTGTAGGATTATCATTCGGTTTCCCACTGAGCTGAATCAGCTATAAAACCAGTCGTTGGGGGTCAGAAGTGCTGTGCACCAGAAAAAAGCCAAAATGGATGGCTTAAGAAAGCCCATTTATAGAACCCTCCTGACCACCAAGCACTTTGACTGCACTGATGAGTGAGTGATGCATTTTTCCAAGGAAAATGGACAGACTTCAAATCAAGCAAAAGCAGACTGAGGACAGTCGCCAGTCTATGAAGGCGTCTGTCTGCATTTGTGTAGAGCATGTGACATATAGTTAACCAACAAATGTGAAAATACAATTTAATGCTGAAATCAAGGTATATGTGGTACACGTGATGCTTACATTAAATTATAATGATCATACAGTGGGTACAATTGAGCATCTCTGGAGAGACCTGAAAATGGCTGTCCACCAACGTTCACCATCCAACCTGACAGAACTGGAGAGGATCTGCAAGGAAGAATGGCAGAGGATCCCCAAATCCAGGTGTGAAAAACTTGTTGCATCATTCCCAAGAAGACTCATGGCTGTACTAGCTCAAAAGGGTGCTTCTACTCAATACTGAGCACAGGGTCTGAATACTTATGACCATGTGATATTTCAGTTTTTCTTTTTTAATAAATTTGCAAAAATTTCTACATTTCTGTTTTTTTCTGTCAAGATGGGGTGCTGAGTGTACATTAATGAGAAATAAAATGAACTTTTTTGATTTTGGCAAATGGCTGCAATGACACAAAGAGTGAAAAATTTAAAGGGGTCTGAATACTTTCCGTACCCACTGTATCTACATTTTTCTCAGGTTTATCAACATCAAATAAAATCTAGCAATCTTACAATAAGACTTCAGCTGCACCTTTAAAGGCACTTTATGAATTATTCTGTGTTCTGCTTTTGGAGTGATCTTAGCTGGGCACTCATTTCTATGGAGAGTAGTATCATGACTAAATCCTCTCTATTTATCTAACTGTGAAGTGATGAATATCTAAACTCATTGAAATTACTCTTTAATCATTTCCAGCTCTATGCATATCAGACTTTTTTGACTGACTCCTTTGAGGTCTGTTTTTGTGAGGCAATGTTCACACCATGACACATATTGTGGTGCAATCTTGAAGGTTGAGAATCCAAAAACACTTCAGTTTTGGAACGTGGTGGTCAAGTCAAGAGGTGTACAGCAGACCCCCATAAGAGCCTACATGGACAATCTCACCATCACTGCAACATTGGTCTTAGTGAGTAGGTGGACCCTGTAAGGGCTGGAAAGACTCATCATATGGGCTTAGATGAGTTTTAAGTTCACCAAGTCAAGATCTATGGTGCTGAAGAAGGGGAAGGTGACCGACAAATTCTACTTTTCAAACACAGGAGCAGTCATCCCATCCATGACGAAGCAACCAGTCAAGAGTTTGAGGAAGCTCTTTGACTCAAGCCTGAAAGATTCTGCCGCTATCCAGACGTTATACCAGGAACTTGTACCCTGGGTCACCAAGGTCAAGAAATCTTGCCTGGATCTACAAGCACTCCATCTGGCCTGAGTCATGTGGCCCTTGCTGGTCTACACAGTCCCAATAACAATTGTTAGTCCCTAGAAAGGAAGATCACCAGTTTTCTTCAGAAATGGCTGGGCCTTCCATGTAGCCTCACCACTGCTGCTTTGTATGGATTGAGTAACATCTTACAGCTATCTTCAGTGGCCTTGCTGAAAATTTCATGGTTTCATACACACAAGAGAAGCCCTTCAGCACAGGGACTCCAGGGACTGCAAAGTGTCATCAGCTGCCATAGGTCAGGACAGACAGGGTGGGGACAAAAAGCGGTGGAGGTGGTAGAATCATGCCTGAGACAATAGGCATTGGTGGGCACCCTGGTGACAGGCAGAGCAGGCTTGGGCTACTTCCCAAAGACCCAGGTCACCAAGGCCTGGGGCAAGGAGAAGCACCATCTATTCCAGGAAGAAATCCAAGAAGATGTGGAGGAAATGTGAGTGAGCAGAGCAGTGGAACTTCAGCAGCAACGAGCATGGACAAGATGGCAGGGTACGCTCCAGAGCAGAATCACCTGGGCAAACATCATGGCAACACAGGAACTCATGGCAGCAACTTATGGCAAGTACCAGGAACAGGTGAAAGAGTGCAAGAGCCCGAGGACTGGACTTAGAGGACCTTCTATGAGCCCATAAAAGTTGGATGCAGAGGCTTTGCAGGACATTCATTCTGCAAGGTCCTCATGTGTTTGGGCATTACAGGAGTGGCCAAGCAGAGGGTCATTCAATCCATGAGCAAAGTCGCAGAGAAAGCTAGGTGGTGGCTTTAGAGTAACAGGGCTTATCTGTGGGTTGCTGCTGGAATACAAGTCGGGGCCTGATCAACCCTGGCAGGGTCACCTGGGCGAGGGTGTCTGATGACCCGAAACATCCTAGGAGATGTTTCTTGTATACAAAAACTGCAAAAAAGCATTATTTGAGGAGAAATGTTGATTATTAATAAGTATATTGTCTTAACTGCATTTCCTTTTTAATGTTATTAGCTTAGGGGTTTGCATACTTTTTCCAGTCACCAAATATTGATGATGTGTTTAATATGGACAACAACAGTACAGTCATTTGGGTATTAGTTTAAACTGGTGCTGTTTATTCATTATTGTAGCTTAGATGAAGAAGTGATAAAATGCAGGTATTCTAAAGGGTTCATTGATTTTTTTTTTCTTGAAACTGTGTTCTTTGGCTATAAACTACAAACGGCCTGTTTATTGCGAACCATTCTCCAAACCAAACCATATGTTTGTAGATTGATTTCCTACCTTCCAGGCAGCCAGTGAAGTGTGCTGAGTTTCAGAACATCAACAAAAAGCTAAGAGCTAAAGCTCAATTTTGGGGTCTGGAGGCTCTGTTGGGAGCAATAACAGTATCATTATAGCTTGTATTTGCTTGTATTTGAAATTCTCACTTGGAGAACATTTTATATGCCCTTTCAGCTTCTTCCCTACCATGCACATATCCATCTAGCTGTTTGTTATGTTTTTTGCTTTGATGATTTGATTGTGCAGTTACAAAATTATCACCAGGAGTACACCTTATCAGATCTTCTGCTTTTTATTTTTGAAAAGTATTTTAATGCCAGGCCTGTCTTCTTTCTTCTTTGAATTTTGTCCAGTCTAGTTAGTTAACAATGATAATCTTAACCTGTGCTTCCTTATTCTTATCTAACCCTAAACTCAAATCCTGATTAACTAATTTCAGATTTATTCCCCAATGCCAACTCTAATTCCAAAACCTGAACTGAACCCTTTTTTAAAAAAAAGAAGAGTGTCCAACATGTTTTCCACCAGGTTCTCACAAGGATGGAGAGAAAATCAAGAACACACACATGCGCAAACTGTCAAGCACAGACGCTGGTACTGAATAAAACATTTGAGACATGAGTAAACTGACTTTTTTACCAGCTGAAGCTGGGCGGCAGGAAGGGTGTGAGCCTTGATGTGCAGATGTGACGGGGAGTTGAATCAACAGCGGGAGATCTTCCTTTCCCGGTGCAGACACTCAGACAGCACTGCCTGTCTCACCACACACGGTCACTGCAAGACAACAGTCACACAGACAAAGTCCATGTGCCAGTTAGAAAATATAGATTCAATACAAAAACGTAGAAGTCTTGCAAATGTTACTTAAAGGAACAGTTTGTCATTAGGGGAAATACATTTAGAAACTCTGGCAAAGAGTTGGATGTTCAGATGATTTCACTCTCATGTCTGCCTGATATCTTAGCTGAACAAAATTAAACATCAAAACTCTTCAGTTCACAACATACTGACTCTAAACATTGAAAGACAGCTCTCTCTCTATATCAGATAAGCATGAATAAGTGTGTGTACAGCACACACACACACACACACACACACACACACACACACACACACAGAGGCAGACAGAGTCCCAATATAACTAAAACAAATGGCTCAGCTAAAACGGTAAGTCAGTGTTATGGCTGCATTTTGCTTTCCTATCAGTAACTGTGTAATGCAGTATTTTGCTTTCTGAAAATTTTGTTTGTGTTGCTGACAAAGCAATAGTCCTCCATCCGTTCCAGACACCTGTACTTCATCCTGCGACAGGCAACACAGTTGACATGGCAGCACACAGGCAGAAAACTCTTTTGTTGTGAAAACAGATGTCCTCAACCTTCAGCACAATAATGCTTAGAAAACAAAAGACTTCTTCAAACTAGATTACTAGTTTTTAACATAATGACTTTCCTTTATCTAACACCTAAATTTTTATATTTTATTTTCTATTTTATGTTTTAATGCCATTTTCCCCAGTGGCCATTTAATGTGACAGTGTTGACAGAGACAGCTGTTTATGTGAATGATCACACAGCCAATCATATTCAACCTTTATTAAACCTGAGCAGCATCTTTGATAAAACGAAATGATTTCTTTTTGGTTTAGTGATTGCACCTGCAAAATGTATTCACTAAAATAAAAAAATTTAGCTTAAAGGGATAATAAAAATAAGCACATAAATGCGAAAATCCACTGATTAAATACAAGAAAACAGTAAGTCATAAATGAGTGTGACATCTAGAGGCTGTTGATATTTGAGCATGTTAAGAAGCTGGATTAGTACACTGTGAAATTAGCTGGCTAACATACTACTCTTGTTTTTGGGACCCTGGATGTCACAGTTTATGGACCTACAGGAAAGGTTTTTCCTTTTCATGCACAAAAATGATATTTTAAAGAGACATTATCATCATGCAGTGAATTATTTAGTTTGATCAACCAAAATATATTTTATGCTTAATAAATATATTTTGCTATTATCTGTTGAAACACGTATTGTTAAACTCTGTGGCTCAGCTTTGCTTATTTGCCCACTAATAATTTGCTGCTTTTTGCGCTTGCCACTCTCTCGCTCTCTAGATCTCCTCTCTGTGCACGCTCAACTCTGCCCATGCACTTGTTCAGTTGTTGCACAGTATTACACAAAAAAACAGCCATTCGGTGAGGAGGTCAGCTGTGGGGAAAACATGGCATGGATTCCAAACCAGGACTGGGAGTGTGATACTGGATGTTTCTTTTTATCCAGTGCATGCTGGAATAATAACAAAATCCTCTTTTAATGCACATCAAAAGTTCAACATCATACTGTCACGCTGTAGAGTGGTAAAACACAGATCGATACAGAACTATTAGTGATCAATTCAACATTACTGAATTCATGATTTTCTACATGGGTCAGCTCTTATATAACTCATATAGCTATAAAATTCATTAACACACCATTATTCAGTGCTACTGTAACAGTTTTACTTTTCCTGTCACACATCCTGTTTATCTTCACTCTGGAAGCCATTTCTCCTATATTGGCAACGCTTCTTGTTTTAGCTGCTCATTTCTAATGTTGTTTGACTCTCACACATTTATACAGGGTTTTATAAATCTCACCTCACTTATGCAGGCAGATGACTATTCATGAACAACACTGCAAATGAATGAATGAATGACCAGCCGCAGACTTAGCACAGAATTAATTTTACAATACATTAACTTACATACTTATATAATAAAGACAGTTGTTTTTATAATGGTACAAATGTAACCAGATAAAGCACAGAGTAGACTGAGACATTTTTGGTAGATGTCATTACAAAGGTATATCAAAAAGTGCTGCATTTGAGCAAAATACCACCCATACTGTAGTAATGTAAAGGCTAGTCCGATCATTCATCTTTAGCATTTTTGTAACCTTGGTGAAGTGCTTATACAAAATCCATATAACGTAATTTGCAGTATTTTCAGGATAGTGGTATAAAAGTGGTATAAAACATGACTCCATACACACACAACATTATCCAACACTAACCCCTTGTGGAATTCTACGCACATTACATGTGATAAATTTCACTGCTATTTGTAAAAGTCACTCTTTGGCTGAAAAAAGGGGTTGTGTGGAAGCTTTAATTGGGTTTTCCTGAGGATGGTACAGTGTGGTTCCCAAGCATCTAAGCTTTCCAGGTGAAATGCACTAGAATATCCATGTGAGCTGTGGATGACCTATGCAAAAACATGTGACATGAAATAGTGTTCCTGACCAGTTTGCAAAACATTTAGTAATCCAACCATGGAAAAAAATGTTAGAAAACATTATAGTAGGCTGTGTTCGAAATCACATTCTAAACACAGCCACAAAATACATAGTCAGTAGTCAGAATCCTTGTAAGTCTCTTGATAGAGAACAAAAGCACATCAACAAGCATCACATGAATTTATCCAGGTTATTCATTTCATTTTCATTCTCTATGGATGCTTCAATTACCCCTTCAACAATTTCCCTCTGCCCTGGTGAACAGTATGATGTGCTCAGAATATTATAATGCAGGAAACCTAGAGCACATAAGACACTCAAAGCATTAGCAGTAACAGATTAGCAGCATTAGGGTAGGTAAGACCTGAAAATAGATAAATAGGTTAATAATTAAATACATAAAACTCTGAGTTAAACCCACAGAATTTCAATATTTCCAGTAAGAGTCTTTTAAAATTATGGGTTGCCAGTGGGAATACTGACACTGTTAAATCACCTTCTCTCAAGGAAACTGTGCCTCTCATAATCAAAGAATAAATACCCTGATCTACTTTTTCACTCTCCGAAGAGCAAGGTACTGATCCTCTCACACGTAGGCAAATAAACAAACACAATTCTCATCAAAAAACTCAACTTTTTAACTTTAGACAACTTAAATTTGTTTACATCAATTATTACGAGGATTTTCAGTTGCCAGATCTTGTATAAAACGCATCATACTCATACAATGGACACGTCATACAAGCCCATTTGTGACCTCAACCTGGCAACCCAGTTGCGTAGTTGATGTCTGCGCACGTAGACGCGAAAAGTTGAATAAAACGTCACTGGTAGAAATGGGAGAAGACGACTCGGGTGGCGCTCCAGCAAAAACAGAATAGACAGTTACATTTGGAATGGATGGAAGAATTTATTCTCATATCTCGAAGTCAAATTGACAATGTCCCCGCCTTTTGCAAAGTGTCTTGCGCTAATTGTGAAAAATGACATTACTCAGCACATTAAATCACCACAAGTGAGCAGTGGAGGCACAGAAGGGCCCACTGTCACTAAAGGACGGGTGGAGGCAGAAACCGTGTTATAGACGATATATGTTGGCAATAGGTTAATGATGATGATAATAATAATGAGAATAAGTAAAAATAAACATCATAGCCAAGCCTGTCCTATGTGTAGAATAAGAAATGTTATGTCACTTCAGACAAAGGTTCTTGCCTTGGGCCCCTGACCGGGGCTTCAAAGGCCTGCTCACTGAAACTCGTTTAATGGTCGACGTTCATTTTCGTTGGAGTTCTTACTAAATGCACGTGAAATGAGGGGATGTGGGCTGGACCAGACACCACGGCACCACGGACTGGCCAATAGTTAGCCAGACAGGTCCAGGTACACCCCAACGGCGCTCACGAGCACATCAGCGGTGATGATGGAGCACAAACGGAACCAGGTACTTTGACTTTGTTTGCGTTTCTTTTTAAACAGGGGTTAGCAGGCCGCTGGTTTGTGTGTTCAGAGACACCAGCACTTGGCCTGGGGGCGTTGAAGCTTTTAACCGTCTTTAGATTTGACTCATTGGAGCCGTTTCACGAGCTGCTTGGTGAGGTCTGCTGATTTGAGCAGAAGTCCTCTCGGTGGCTTGACCTGGACAAAGTTAGTTTCTTTGTTTTGTTTTGGGTTTTCTTGGCAGACTTTGTTCTGCTGTGGTTCAGCACATTATTCTGCTGTTTTTCCGTGTTAAGCTGACGGTATGGTATCTTCCAGCTCCTAATGGCTCAACACACCTGATCCAAGTCACCCTAATCCGCAGAGGGTCCGCAGGTGGTGCCGCACTTAGTAATATGATATAATAATACTCGGGATATGACTGGCTTTCAAAAAACAATGAACAGAAGGAAAGAAAGAAGACATCGGTAAAAATACAAAGGTTATTCTTGGTAGCTGCAATTAGTAAAAAAAACAAAATATGGTTGTTTAATTCTTGAAATTGTATCTTTAGAGTTGCAAGGATCAGTCGATTAACTCATTGAATGAGTCCTGAAATAAAATTAATCGCCAACTGTTGATAATCATTTGTCGTATTCTCAACTAACCCACACAAAGGCCCTGTGCTCATAATATAACACTGCCTGTATAAACACATTTTTGATGATTTGACAGTCTCCGCAAATGATCCAGTGTTTTGTGGAAAGATCTGAGACCTAATGTTGTTTCTACAGCTTTAAATTGAAGTCCATTGAGCGTCGGTTATTGACTACAGAAATTAATGTTAGTCTTTTATGTTGTACTTTGAAAAATTGTATAGTATTCAAACAACTCAACAACAGTCCAACATGGCTGTGCACATAACACACTGTGATTTTTCAAAGGGGAACTGCACTTATGTCTCTTGGGTGTGAAGACTATTTGAAATGTAAAAAAAAAAATCTCCCTAGTCTGATGCTGGTGCCATGTTCATTACAAAAGTGCAACGCTAATTCAGTGGAGTGCTTGGGCCAGACCCCAAAAACATCTTTACCAACTCCATTGTGGATGAAGTCTGAGTGATATTCACTCCAAATAATGAGCAACTGTACTATGTTATTGCTGCAGTGGATCTCCTGCCGGTATTACTTGTTGTGATGTCTAATGATTTCCTGAAAATGACGCAGTATAATCATCTGTACAGGGTACGGGGACTGTTTATGATGCACACATGTAAATATGTGTGTGTGGGGCACAAATATCTACCAGCATTATTTGCTGAATTCACTCAGCTGGAACAGTGTAATAAGTTTAGAAAATTGAATCTGTTAACAGCCTTGAAGATCTGGGGAAAAAAATCATTATTTAATCAGTACCCCTGTACTGATAGTGACAATAGCCAAAAACCAGAGTGAAATCTGATTCCTTTTAAATCCCAGTAGTGGTACTATATATAAGCCAGAAGTAATTTTGATTAAATAACTTAGGAATATAAAAAACAGATTTTATTCTGATTATCTGTCCTACACACATCCTGTCCTTACTGTTCCCACCTTGTTTCTCCCTTCAGGTGCTGAACCAAGAGCGTGTGCAGGCGCTGGAAATATGGCTGAAAACAACCAATACAAAAATTATTCAGGTTAATGGCCAAAGGAAGTATGGAGGACCACCTGAGGGTGAGAGAGACTGCTGCCACTCAGTTAAACACACACCTTTACACAAGATTACAGTGAAAGTAGCTCCTCTGAGAAACTGAAAGATACAAATTAGTACTGCATTTTAAATGAATTGTCCATAGCAAAAAAATAAGAGACAAATTTACAAAAGAAATACCAATTTCAGATTCTCTTCAGGTGTTTGAGTGACAATCATAAAGGGATTGCAAGAAACCATGATGAGGGATTGAGCTGTGATTTTCCATTTTTCCTGGCTAATTTTAACTCTGACTCAGTTGCATGAAAGAGGTTAAATTCAACTGAATTAGGTTACTATGGACATTTTTTGTGGCTGCCCTGTTCAAGAGCAGGCTAACAACTACTGATGTATCTGTAAATTCAGCTGTCAATCCTATTAGAAATCAATATGTTTCACAGTCATGGTCTTCTCTAAATATGTTGCATCATTTTAATTATCCTGCAATAAAGTACTGCAGGTAATTTAAGCTCAGCTTTTTACACAATGATTTTTATAATCATTTATGTGTTAGTCATTATTACTGTCAGACCTTGTATAGTTGGTGTTTATGAAGGCAGCTGTTGACATTGTTGTCAGAGGTTTGATCAGTAGATCAATTATTACAGTTATTGAGATTATGAAAAAAGGCAGAGGAAGCTGCAAAAGCTGGTTCAGTTTAAAAAGTCCATAATAAGGGCAGTATGTAGTGTATTAAAGTCCCATTCACCCATTTCCTTTTGACAGTGTTGTGCCCTTGTTGGACAACGTACTGGACAGTAAATAATACTATTAAGTGGTAATACTCAGAAAAGCATTCAGTCATGCAATGATCTTTCAGGACAGGTCAGACCAGTCGGCCTTTGCAGACGTATATATCTGATCAAGAGGCACAGGTTCTCAGGCAACAGCAGCTGATAGTTCTGTAGGCTGCCGGCTCCAGAGATACAACACCGGTCAGCATAGAGCCCCCTCTGAGTAACTCATTGAATTGTAATTAACATGCACTTATCTACACCTGGTTTGACATAGCTGCACCAGCTTAAGGCAGGATGCATCCATTCAACTAGTTGCATTTTTTCAGTTATCCTGGTTTTGTTAATTGTGGTAGAACATCCTTGTAAACAAAGTTCTATGTTTGCAGTCAGTGTCTTTTTGCTAGGTCTAAAAACTCAGTTGCATTTTCCTTTTCTAAAACATCTGAAGCAGTGTCTTTGGCAGGAATGTGTATTATGTCACCTGGGTCCATAGTTCGGTTAAATGTGTTTTAAAAAAAAAAAAAAAAAAGGCTTAATTTGTGACAGTTGTTAATGATTGAGCTCTTTGAGCTCTAAAGATGTATTTGTAAGTCTTATTTTGACATTACCCAGGTGAGCAGCAGCATAATTGCTAATTATGTCATCATCACTGCTGTATATACAGTATTGTTCAAAATAATAGCAGTACAATGTGACTAACCAGAATAATCCAGGTTTTTAGTATATTTTTTATTGCTACATGACAAACAAGTTACCAGTAGGTGCAGTAGATTCTCAGAAAACAAACAAGACCCAGCATTCATGATATGCACGCTCTTAAGGCTGTGCAATTGGGCAATTAGTTGAAAGGGGTGTGTTCAAAAAAATAGCAGCGTGGCATTCAATCAGTGAGGTCATCAATTTTGTGAAAAAACAGGTGTGAATCAGGTGGTCCCTATTTAAGGATGAAGCCAGCACTTGTTGAACATGCATTTGAAAGCCTGAGGAAAATGGGTCATTCAAAACATTGTTCAGAAGAACAGCGTACTTTGATTAAAAAGTTGATTGGAGAGGGGAAAACCTATAAAGAGGTGCAAAAAATTATAGGCTGTTCAGCTAAAATGATCTCCAATGCCTTAAAATGGAGGGAAAACCAGAGAGACGTGGAAGAAAACGGAAGGTAACCATCAAAATGGATCGAAGATTAACCAGAATGGCAAAGGCTCAGCCAATGATCAGCTCCAGGATGATCAAAGACAGTCTGGAGTTACCTGTAAGTACTGTGACAGTTAGAAGACGTCTGTGTGAAGCTAATCTATTTTCAAGAATCCCCCGCAAAGTCCCTCTGTTAAAAAAAAGGCATGTGCAGAAGAGGTTACAATTTGCCAAAGAACACATCAACTGGCCTAAAGAGAAATGGAGGAACATTTTGTGGACTGATGAGAGTAAAATTGTTCTTTTTGGGGCCAAGGGCCATAGACAGTTTGTGAGATGACCCCCAAACTCTGAATTCAAGCCACAGTACACAGTGAAGACAGTGAAGCATGGTGGTGCAAGCATCATGATATGGGCATGTTTCTCCTACTATGGTGTTGGGCCTATTTATCACATACCAGGGATCATGGATCAGTTTGCATATGTCAAAATACTTGAAGAGGTCATGTTGCCTTATGCTGAAGAGGACATGCCCTTGAAATGGTTGTTTCAACAAGACAATGACCCCAAACACACTAGTAAACGAGCAAAGTCTTGGTTCCAAACCAACAAAATTAATGTTATGGAGTGGCCAGCCCAATCCCCGGACCTTAATCCAATCGAGAACTTGTGGGGTGATATCAAAAATGTTGTTTCTGAAGCAAAACCATGAAATGTAAATGAATTGTGGAATGTTGTTAAAGAATCATGGAGTGGAATAACAGCTGAAAGGTGCCACAAGTTGGTTGACTCCATGCCACACAGATGTGAAGCAGTTATAAAAAACTGTGGTCATACAACTAAATATTAGTTTAGTGATTCACAGGATTGCTAAATCCTAGAAACAAAAACATTTGTACAAAATAGTTTTGAGTTTGTACAGTCAACGGCAGACACTGCTATTTTTTTTAACACAGCCCTTTCAACTAATTGCCCAATTGCACAGCCTTAAGAGCATGCATATCATGAATGCTGGGTCGTGTTTGTTTTCTGAAAATCTACTGCACCAACTGGTAACTTGTTTGCCATGTAGCAATAAAAAATATACTAAAAACCTGGATTATTCTGGTTAGTCACATTGTACTGCTATTATTTTTGAACAATACTGTACTTAAAATGTGTAGCAGGAGGCGGAAAGGAAATGAAACTGAACATAGTTTCATTTGATTACTGTCAGCTGCACTGTTACTGTGGCTTTCTGATTTCTAGAAATGACACAATTGAAATATGAGAATTTGTCTTGTACTATTTGTGTACTATGTAGATTTGCTGTGTTTAGTCTTCACCATTTAAAGTTCTGTATCTGCATATTTACTTTCTGAAACATCTTGAGGAAATGACCTGTTTTTAATAATTTGTTAGAAATTTTAAAATGCATCAGTTATACACGTATTGTGCAATTTTCACGTAGTGCATTATATTTAATGCATTTTACCAGTTAAGCTGAGGCAATTTGTATTCCTGATTTAATCAACTGAAAGTTGCAGATTGTGAAAATATATGAGAGCAAATTAAGTATTCAGACCCTTTGATATTTTTGCACATTTTATTGTTTAAATTTAATTTGACGTGACATGTTGCGTATTGTTTTACACCTAATTACCCTAAATGTGATTACATCGAACACAATGTGATCGATAGAGCAAACAATAAGACATTATCCATTCCTTTCTCCTGTTCAATCTGCTCAGTGTGGGACGGCCCCACCCCAGGATCCCGCTGTGAGGTCTTCATAAGCCAGATCCCACGGGACGTATACGAGGACCTGCTGATCCCCCTGTTCAGCTCTGTGGGCCCACTCTGGGAGTTCAGGCTCATGATGAACTTCAGCGGACAGAACCGCGGCTTTGCCTATGCTAAATATGGCTCATCCGCTGTAGCTACTGAGGCAATCCGCCTGCTGCACGGCCACATGCTGGAGCCTGGTTTTTGCCTCAGTGTCCGCCGCAGTACAGAGAAGAGACACCTCTGCATTGGAGACTTGCCGGCTGCCACCAGACAAGAGGACCTATTGCAGGTACAATGGCACTGTGACTTATGTTTCTGATACTATTACAAAAACATACACTCAGTGGCCAGGTTCCAATAACTTATGCAGCCTGATGCAAGTGCTGCAGTACACTCTGCCTTCATGAAGGTTAAACTGATTTGACAGGGATTAGTTTCGCAGTGATAGACTAGATGTCTAAAATCATTCAGGGACAAAGCTGTCTAGTTTTTGACTTGCCATGAATTCTGACTTTTTACCACTAAAGTGCTTGACTAGCTATGTCAAACTGCCTGTTTGCCTGTAACTTAAAAATGCTTAACAAGAGAAAAGTATTGACTATTGAAGGTGGTTATCTGATGCTATAGCATTAGGGCTGACCACCTGTGGATAGTGCTCCAATTCTCCAATGTCAGAGTAAGAGGCAAGGTAAGTTTGTTTGTATAGCACAATTCATACACGGTCATTCAAAGTTCTTTATACAAATAAAAGACAAGTTAAAAGTAGGAATAGGCAAGAATTTAAAGGAAATATAGAATAAAAAATAACTTTAAATTAAAAGCGTGTGAGTGCAGATAAAACACTTTCAGTTGGCATATGCAGAGCTAAAAAGAAAAAGGTGTTTTTTTTCTTGTTCTTCCCCTAAAACAGAAATATTTAATGTACAGGTTTGGATGTTGATGTCGTGTTTCTGTCTGTCAGCAGTAGAAATGACATCAGACCAATGAGAGTGCTTTTTTCTTCTTTGTGAATAAGTGTTGTGTGAAGGTAAAGCTTCTGTCATGCTTCCAGGTGCTGCGTAGACTGGCAGATGGGGTGGAGAGAGTGTCTCTGAAGGCTGGGCCTGATATAGACGGGGTGACAGCCATAGTAGCCTTCTCATCCCACCACACTGCTGCTATGGCCAAGAAGATGCTGGTGGAAGGTGGGTGATGCTGATGCACTGTGATCAGTGATCACAACATTACTGACGGGCCTATATGTATAATGGCAAGAAACAGCCAGATTGATTTATTTGTTATAATTGTAAAAAAAAAAATCTTTATGCAGTCTGTCTTATAAATTATTAAATTAGGTTTAGTACCCTTTTAAGAAAGACATGAGGTTTTAAGCTATCAAATCTTCTACTGCATCATGTTAGAGATGAGTTTCTGTAACTTTCTGAATCTGACCTGACAACATTCAACAAATCCCAAACATCCTCAGCTGTAATATTGTATTTTCTTTGACGCCAGCATTCAAGAAGCAGTTTTCATTGAATATCTCAATCAAGTGGCAGTCAACTGTGAAGCTGAGCCCTGACGAGGCTCTGCCTCCACGGAAACCTTCAAAGGGCCTCCTGCTGTCACCCCCGAGGCCACCACGCTACAGCCTGAAATCTCCACAGCCCTCAGTTCTGCCTCCCCGCATGGCCCATCCTCCATGTGTCCCTCCAGGTTTCTCCAGAGCAGTGGGTGGACCCACAGCCGCAGAGCACCGTCACCCACCTTGCTCCTCTGCCTTCTCCCCAGGGAATGTAGTGTTTCCAGCATCACCAGTGATGCTCCTACGTAAAATGTGTGAGGCAAACGGGGCTGGCCAGCCGCTCTATGAGATGCATTACAGCCACGCTGGCCCAGATGGATTCCTCTACCTTACCTATACGGTGTATATCCCTGGCACAATCATGCCCTTGAAAGGGCTCGTCACGGTATTGCCAGGGCCCAGTGCCACCACCATGATGGAGGAAGCTCAGCAGGCTACAGCCCAGCAGGTCCTGCAGAGGCTTTACAATAACCAGTTCACCCTCTGACAACCTTATCAAATAGCAGAAGGCCTCTGCCTGCAGCACTGTTTCAGCCTGTTTGTTTTGTCAATGTTGTTTCCAAAAAAAAAGATATTTGATTTTATATGTAGTTTGTTGATTTCTGCTTGTTATTACTTGACTTATTACTTGAGTATTAGTAGACATGGTTGTCTTGTTTGAGCTTCTGTGGTTTGTTTTATGCATGCGTTTTACAGTGTTACTGCTGGATTGGTTCCTTGTTTTAATTAAATGAGATTTGAAAAGAAAACGTGATGCTGTTGTTAATACTGGTCAGTAATGTGTCCAATTAGAAGAGATTTTTCATAAGTTAAGAAGAAGCATTAATGTAATGGATGTACTTTTAGTTGTCTTTGAGGACTACTTCTGATGATGAATGTGGCTGCAGGAATGCACAGAACATTTAGGTTAAAATATTTCAAAACCAGTCACATTTTCCCATATGCCAACTAGTCACCCAGTGATTTGAGACTTGACTTCAGACTTATCCTTGGAGCCATTTGAGCTTGACTCCAGATTTGGGACTTTTTACTTTTATTTTACCCTTTCTATTTTTTTTTACCACATCAACATTAGGGAAATGTCTGATGAGCTTAATGTCATTCCTAACCACGAGCTGACTGTCCAAAAGACTTCACAGAGTCACAGACAGTGCATCGAACAGATACATTGACTCCACAAACTGGGCTTGCATTCATACAGTAGTTAACTTCTTAGCTCTAAGATGGCAGACAGAAAATATTAGATACCCAATGAAATAAGGTAAAAAGTTAGTCATTTAGCTAATTTTGTAGTTAGGGAGTGTGTTTTCAGCCAGTTTAAAGTAATCTACCAAAAAACAAAATAATGCTGATACTGTTGCTGAGAGATAAAGGAGTGAGGACAATGCAGTACATGTTTTTAATTCCTTAGCTCTATCAATACAGTGTTTTAAGCAGTCTGGATGGCACGTAGCAGATAACAGAAGGTTAATTCCACCATAAGAGATGTGGACTTACAAAAAATGACTTGTGAACATCTCTTTCAAAGACTAGACAGTATTTTAAAGGTAAAAATTGGCTGCTAGAGTATTTTCTAGCTGCACGAGCCTCTAGACTGCAGATAATGGGGGGGGGGGAAGCTTTCCGCCTGCAACAGGCAATGAAAACATAAAAACCAACTGAAGATATAATCATGCATTAGTATTCTCAGTAATTGCACAATTGTATAGTGTTACATCGAATGAAGTCCAATTTGAAACTCCTATGACACCTCTTCAGGGGTGTACCACAGTACACTTTTAAAAGAGGTAACTGCAGTGCATCCAGGTGTTCTCAAAATATCCAGTCCCATGGTGTCATTGGTTTTCTGAAAGCTTGGGGTTCTATTGTTGCAGTGATCAAATTATAGGGCCTTTGAGGTTTGTTTGATAGGTAATGGCTTTTTTTTTTTTTTTTTTAAAGCTGCTTTACGGGTGACTGCATTCTGCATGTATATGAAAAAAGTGGACATTGCCACCACAACATAAGTAAAACCAGTTATGTTCCTGTTGATGGTTACCTATGCTGACCCATTACCAGTAGCACAGCAGGATCTGACTATACAGAAAATGTAACTATAGGCTCTTTATTTCATTTATTTCAGTCATGCTTAGAATCCGGGGTGTTCAGCATTGTTGCCTTACAGTAACAAGGGTTCAAACCATTTGTGTTCCCATGTCTGTGTGGGTTTTCTCTGGGTAGCTACTCTGGCTTCCTCTCACGGTCCAAACACATGCAGTTTGGGGACTCTAAACTGCCTGTAGGTTTGAGTGTGAATGTTGGTCTCTATGTGTCAGCCCTGTGATAGGCTGCTGATTTGTCCAGGGTGTATCCTGATTCTCACCCACAGTTTTGTAAAACGACAACCATTTCATTTGCCATTTTGGAGTCACTGATTTAGTTTAGGGGTGGGTCAATGACCTAAATTCTCAGATGGACACCAGACACCCTTTTTACTGCAACTACGATTGAACAATATATATTATATCAGCATTGTGATCGTGGTGTGGTCATGTCACATGTCAAGCAGGCATACATTAGGCATACATTACTGCATCACATGACAATGCTGAAACTAATTATAGTACAGTCCTAACTGTAACAATTATCTGTAACAAAACTGGTGTAAATTTTTACAATCATGGTTAAGCCTGGAGCAAAACAATGACTTGACTGTTTATTTCAGACGCTGAACAGAACAGGTTTTTGATAATAGGTAAAAGAGTGTTTTTCTGTTGTTGACAGCTGGAGATAGAAGTTTAACTGCAGAAAATAAAGTCAGAGAGAAAGGAATAATTAGGCCTCAGAGGTCCTCCTCCTGATCTCACCAATGAGATGATCTCTTGCAATATCAGCCTGTGAAAAGGAAGAGACCAAGAAGACAGTCAGGATAGTTCTGATACCAAGATTCACCAGTGTAATCCAGGAGGATTTTCACAGTGTAGGTATGTGTACAGTATATACACAACATACACGTAAATTATATATATAGTTTGAAAGTCAACACTAAGCATAGGATTAGGTGATTAGGATAAAATCTGTCTAATTTTAAATGGTGATACATATCATGATAGAGCATCTTTTCTGGTAAATTTACTTAAAGCTTAAGACAAAAGAAAGACTCAAAGAAAACTTAATAGAAGTACTTGATCACATTGACGCAAAAATCACAAAAGTCCAATATATTAATATGGTGTCAACATTCAGATGTATTTCTCAGTCAAAAATGGCCTTTCTAGACTCTGTGAGAAGCTGGATGTCTCAAACTGTACTCAGTTTAAATGAAGATAAAAAGACATTATTGGCCGTGAGAGTGGGAAAAAAACTCTACAGTGGCTTCCAGGACCTCGAGTACATGGCATTAAAACTTACTGTTTTCTAGATATGTGTGTTCACATTAGAAATCCTTCACAATTTTTTTACAAAACATTTCAAAAGGTCAGACATTTTATTTTTCCTAAGTACTAAAAAAGGAATCTTTGTTTTGTGCCTTTACAACTGGACTAATGTAGTTCTTTATATTCCTACAATTCAACAGTTTTCATTACGCATCAGCTACAGACCCCCACTGCCAGTTACACTGAACTACAGATTTGTTTTTTTACAGTGGAGCTGCGTGCCAGACACATTTATTAGGCTGTTAAGAGCATTTTCAGCATTGAGTAGTCTCACTAAGATATTCATGTGTAGTTATATTTTATCTTTAGTCTCTGATTTGAATTTTATTGTACATATTTAAAAGTTGTACTATCTACTCTTCTTAGTTATTGGTCTGTGATTTTGGAATTAATTTCCATCACTGTAACCTAACCTCATTCATTCAGATCAACACCACCTCTTCCACTGGCTCAGTGCTACGCGGGCAGCACATCAGCCACACCACCTTTTATTACTGCATTAACAACTTCTGCAGTTAGCAAGACTATTCATTATGTCACCAGCTGCGTGGTGACGCTTCATAGATGTGTGAGAGAGATAAGACAGGAAGGCACTTATTTAATCAGTCAAACTTTAAATGAAACCTGTCTCACCAAAAATGCATTTGAAAAACATTTAAATGGAACCTTTGGTGTGTCATGAATGCAAATCTCTCTGTCTATGTGACAGCACAGATAAACCATGCTTTCTCTATTTGTCCTACCTCCTCTCTAGTGGCCACAACACGCAGTTTGACCACCCCATCTTTCAGCTCCTGCTCTCCCAGTATGGCCACCAGGGGTATCCCTGACTCCTCACAGTGCTGCAACTGACTCAGCAGTTTGGGGTTCTTCTTGTACATCACCTCTGCCTGCACACAAATGTAAAGCTTCTTAAAACATCAACTTAGTGACATTTAAGAACAAATGCACATTAGGGTTTAAACTGAATAACCAATAGTACAACTGATGTTTTTCTTATTTTGATATATAGCTCCATATAACAAATATATGCAATCTAACACTTAAAACTGTCCAAATAATTTTACACCAAAGTGTGTACCACCAAAAAATTAGTTTTTTACACCAAGTTTGGTAAAGTTCTGACAAACTAAATTTTGGCTCTCCATGCATATTCATCCTTCAGTACAGATCTCCCATTGGAAAACAATGGTGGATTTCTGTCATTCGCCAAGGCAACAGTGTGAAAAATACAGCATGGGTCCGATTGGCTTTTTTGATCGGGACACCCTAAAAGATTTTTGTGCCAAATTTGGTAGACCTGTGACAAACAAAATTTTGCCACACCAAAGAGCCATTCTTTTGAGGTTCTTTATGAAACTTATAAAATATAAAATTTTCACACGATTCTGATTTCTGGGCAAATTTTGTTTTTTACACATGTTCAGGAGGTCAAATTTGAGGTCGTTACAGAACGTGAAGAAAAATAACAGAATATTTAGAATAGAATAATAGAATAATAGTCCTAACAATTTCTAGGGCCACGTCCCGCCTGGCAATCATAATATTTACATTTTTGTCTGCACATCCCCGTGTCATGGTGGGGTGTGGGTCAACACTGTCTAAAGTCACCCCCCTGCTTCTTCACTCCTGGCCCATTGAGCAATTATAATAGTCCCTGTGCCTTCACCTTCGGTGGGTGCTCGGGCCTAAAAAAAATGGATGCCACAGTAGGTCAGGCACAGAACATACACAACAAGCATGCACACACACCTTAATGCCAGCATTCCAGAGCTCAGTGACAAGTTTGAGTCTCTCCTCCAGCAGGTTTTTCTGAGCAGACGCCACCATGACCTGAACCTCTGTGGTACGAACCTTCTCTGCTGAACTCTGAAGGACACAACAGCAACACTCTTATTCAGTTCATCAATACAATACTTACCCATGGGAAAGACAGCTACTTTTATTTTCCATTACCTCAGCCTTCTGCTCCATGATGGAAAAGATCCTCTCAATGCCAATGCTGACACCCACACATGGCACCTTCCTGCCCTTGGGATCGAACATGCCCACCAGGCCGTCGTAGCGACCCCCTCCAGCCACACTGCCCACACTAACATTTTCCTCTGAAGTTGCCCCATTCTGGGCTTCAGTGGAGATTTGGGCCACACCAGCCTGGGTCAGCAGTGCCTCATAAATGACGCCCGTGTAATAGTCTAGACCCCGGGCAAGACTGAGATCAAACACCACCTGGAGATAACAGAGTATGAAGTGAGTCAACTTAGAAATGGACCAGAACAGAAGAGATCAGTTATCAACCCCATAGTAAAGACAGAAAAAAATAAAGTAGAATCTGTAATGAAACAAAGATTTTTCAAATACCACTTAATGATTATTGTAAAATATATTAGGGTCACTATGTCTCACCTTGTCTGTGATGTGGAAGAGCTCCAGGTAGCTGAAAAGCAGCTTGATGTCAGAGAGGCCAGCACAGGCCTGCTTACTCTGAGATATTTTGTGGTCCTGAAGGAGGCGCTCTGCTAGGGTCTTTCCACCTGCAAGACAAACAGCTAGTTCCACATCCAGCAGACACAGAGCAAATTGACTTATTCATTAATTCAAAGTTGTATTAGTCTCAACCTGATTAATTACAGTCAGTATGTCTTCTCCTTTTAGCTGTTCTGGTGACCACTAACTCTTGAGGGAAACATCTGGCTCTTGCCATGGCATTAGTTCTACAAGTCTGAACTCTACTGCAAGGGTGGAACAGCTTTCTTCAAAAAGAGATCCCCATATTTGGTGTTTTAATGATAGTGGTGGAGTGTGCTCTCTAACATGTCACTCCAAAATCTTCCATAGGTGTTCATCTGGGCTAAGCCCGCAGAATATGAAGATGTGAAGAGACCCCTCCCATCAGGATAGAAAAGTCCAAGTCAGTCATTTTAAGTCCAATGCTCAGCAAACAGTTTTTGTCTGCATGCAGTCTGTGCTGCTGACAGGACAGTGAGCTCTGAGCACAGTAGTGGCATTATCAGATGAATACTTTACTAGAGCCAAAATGCCACTGAGCTCTCATATTGTGTGTGAATTTGTGAAAAGTCTCACCCTGCATACTGACATACTCCCCAATCTGTTCAGCAGCCTCCTCTGACAAGCCCTTTTCATTCACCATCTCCTTCTTCACGTCTTCCCAGGGCATCTTAGAGGAGGAACACCCACGGAAATTCAGTCATAGCCAGGGAACAATGATTGACAGGAAGTGCAACATATAAGAAGAAAGGGTTAATGTTAGACTAACCATGACATCTTTAAGAGAGGTCCTCATACTGATAACTTTGCAGAGCACTATTTAGACATCTAGCTAAACCTCTTTCTATAAACGAATAGGTGTTCTAAGCACAAAATGTAGAATTTGAAGAATTGAGTCTAGAACAGAAAAAGTAAGTAATTAAAATAAGCCTCTGTACCTTGTCCAGTTTATCTACCGTTGAGCAGATTGTGCGGAACTTGTCATCTGGAACACCACACACAGCAAACATCCCATCGAGGATGCGTCTGTCGTTGACCTGGAATTATATGGTGTGGTTACAGAACTGACGCCTACTGAACTTCGTCTTTGAAATTTTCGACTGAACTGATATGACAAACCTTGATACGGAAGTCTCCAAGATCCAGCTCACTGAGGATTTCATGAACAATCCTCAGACACTCTGCATCTGGAATCATGGCATCATATTGCCCTGCTATGTCAAAATCCTGAAACACATGCAATGTGTGTAGTTTAGAAAATTATACAAACAGATTTTTAGATGTGTAAAACTCACATTGTGACATGAGGATGACTCACACATTGGTAAAACTCTCTGTAGCGACCACGGGTCATGGCTGGGTTGTCGCGGCGATAGACCTTTGCAATGTGGTAGCGCTTGATGTTTGTTATCTTGTTCATTGCCAGGTAGCGAGCAAATGGTACCTGAAAGAGGGCAATGTCAAGTACAACATGTTCTGCTCTGCTTTGGAGAAAAATTTGAGGGCTGATGTAGACTGCAAACTAAAGAACACAATCTGTGGTAATAAGAACTATGATGTAATTAATTACATTTTACATGGGTGATAAAAAAATTAGATGATGTGAAAGACACACTGATGAACTATAGCTTGTTTTGAGCTGAATAATTCAGTTACCAGAAGCATCTGCAGAATGACACAGTGTAGGTCCAAATTAGTAAAACTCAATTTATTGTACCCAGAGATATTCTTGTTCAGAAACCAGTTTTCTGCCTGACATGTTGCACTGCTCTTATTAAGAAGCATCTTGTATTCAGTAACATTCTGTCTTGTCATTAACGTTATCTGATGTTACCGATGTATGGACTAAATTCATCTACGATCCATTGAGAATGACACAGGAAGCACCAGCTGGAACAAACTACAAAATGCTGCAGTTAGCAGTCTGATATTTCTAGAAAGTGTTGAAATGACAGTGCTGTCAGTAGACCAGCAGAGCATTGCTGTCTAATGTGGGGTGGGAGGGTGTACCACAGAAAAGTCATTATTAACAATTTTGAGTTGTACAAAAACATAAAATATAAAATTTATGCACCAATACAAAACAAAAAAAATGATGAATATGCCAAAAAAAGATAACAATTGATTCTCTATATGAAGGATACAGTGAGGTCATATCTTAGTGACAGCAGCTCTCCTCCTTGGTCTTTAAGGTCATAGATGAGCTTGGAATCTTCTCCATATTTACCTGTCAATGTTTCCTGTACACCAACAGGACAAAATCAACTTTTATGTTTGTATATGAGAGAGCTATAAATTTCCCACTCTTTAAAACATTATTACAGGGCATGCATGTACAACTTTGTTAAAAGCCCACCTTTAGTTCAAAAACAGGTGTGTCGATGGTCTCTGCTCCATGGCGTTTGAAGCAGTTGATGATGGTGTTGAAGACTTTCTCCCTGATGGCCATCTGCTTGGGGTTGTAGTCCCTCGTCCCCTGACAGAGAAAGTAATTTATGTCCGTTGGTCAGGTGAAGTTTATACACTTGCCCTTCAGAATTAGTTCTGCATTAGTGAAATAGTTGTGCATCCATCAGCAGAGTTGAAGTAAATGAAATGACAAGGTGAAGATCAAAAATTAGAGTTTTAAGATTGAACTGTACTGCAGAAAATGTCAGTTACTCTGTTGTCATGTTTGTTTAGCTGAAGATGAAAATCAACACAAAAAAGGAAATTTTGCACTGTGGTTTACTGGCTGCAAGTCATATTTACTTTATTTCTCTCACAGTAAACTATTTGTTTAAAAATGTTTCCATGAATTACAGTTCAATGACCAGAATAAGCTAATGCTTTAGAAGAAATAAGCACTGCTAAAAGAACAAGCCACTCAGAAAACAATACTGAAATTCTAACACCACCATGAAAGAGTTTTTAGTTGCTATGATTGTTCCACTTTGCCATGCTGACTATACAGAGACCTCTTCCTAATGTGATTCCAATCTACAAAGCCACACTAAAGCTAATCTGAAGCTTCTATGGTTTGAATAAAACAATTTTGCTTTTTTCAGGTCTACAGATTTATGTCTGTGGAAGACATCCTTGATCGTACATCCAAAGTGTCAAAGTTGCTAACTGGGCTTGCTTGAGGTTCTTTCAGACATTTCACCTATAATCTGAGAAGTTTCTTTAGGTCTGACTAACTTGAATTTAGTGACAATGAGGGAGATTCAAACAGTTTATGTCCAGGATGTTAGGGCCCTGCAGAAATCTTCTCAGCTCTCCTCTTGACACACGAGGTGTACAGGTCCTCAGTGGAGGGCAGGTTGGCATTGATGACTTTTACTGCAACCTGAACTGTCTGTTGGAGTCTGTTCCTGTCGGTTGCTAAACCAAACTGCACAATGATGGATGACCATAGAACAGGCATGATGATTCCCCTGTAGGACTGTCCCAGCAGCCCATGCGATAGGCTGAACTTCGAGCTGATAGGAAATATATCCTCCCCTGTGCCTTCTT
This sequence comes from Mastacembelus armatus, assembly GCF_900324485.2. NCBI lineage: Eukaryota > Metazoa > Chordata > Actinopteri > Synbranchiformes > Mastacembelidae > Mastacembelus > Mastacembelus armatus. The sequence goes on from NC_046642.1 coordinate 26,562,061, forward strand.
GGTGATGCATCCCAGAAACTTAAAGGTCTCCACTGCTGAGTATTTGTATCTTTTCTCTCCCCTAGTTTGTGCTCTCTCTCCCTCTCTCTCTGTACCTTCTGCAGGTGTCCCTGGTCCTGGAGCTGTATATTGCTGATGTGCAGTTACTGGCCCCACCAACCTGCAGTGTCTATTTGTTGTTTATTGTTGCTGTTCTTTTCTCTCTCCTCTATCCACTCACCCCAACTGGTCGAGGCAGATGGCCACCCAAACTGAGCCTGGTTCTGCTGGAGGATTTTTCTTCTGTTAAAGGGAGTTTTTCCTCTCCACTGTCACCAAGTGCTGCTCATAAGGGAATTGTGAGGTTTCTATGTGAAGTGCCTTAAGGTTATTTTGGGGATCAGTGTTTTCCAGTCAAGAAATATCTACAGCAGTCTAAGCATGTGTTTGTATAGCGCAGCACTGTGGTCTTACCTTTGCTGTCTTGAGAACAAACTGATGTTTGCCATCGTCTCCTCCTAACCGAGCCTTCAGCTCCAGCAGTTTGGCTACTTCTTCATCGATCTGCAACACACACACACAGTATAACTTTTGTCCTTGCAATATGAGTAATACCAGCCAACACACAAACACAAAGCAGACACTTGCTGTAGAAGCTCTATAACATACAGTAAATGCTGTATTACATTGATTATTGGACATTTTGTATAACACACAATGACAAAAGGCCTACCTGAGCCACAGTGATCCCAGGGAAAGAATGCAGAGGTCGGACAACACATGTTGCAGTCCGAAAGCCCACCAGACCAGAGAAAGTACGAACACAAAACATGCCCAGCATGTTCATCCCACAGCACCAGGGATACAAAAAAAAGTCCAGAAATTGGACAAGCAAAAGTTCAGTAGTGCAGCATTATCCAATGGTATTGTCCAGGGACAGGCACAGCAGTCAATCACAGTGGTCAGGAGAAGGAGAGTTGTGCAGCAGATCCAGGAAGATGGATTTCCCCCGATGGTGAAGTAGATGATGATGATGAGGAGGAGGAGGAGCAAGGGAAGCCAAAGTCATCCAGGATCAGGCAGGAAGAACAGGAGAAAAGTGGTAAGCAACCCTAACACTTGGGGAGGATGGGGCATGATGCATCATCATCATCACAGCATGGAGGATAAAACATGAGATGTACCAAGTCAATGAAAACAGCTGGCCCAAAAAAGTTTTTGTTGAATGTACAGCTGAGTGAGATTACAAACATCTAACATTTTTCTGACTTTTGTTAAAAAGCCATTATTCTAAATGACTGTACTTTGTCAGGGGACAGTCAGTGGAGTGTTTAACTTTCTAAGCTGAGCTACTGCTTTCTGTAATTTTATCCAGTCAATGGGTCAGCACATAGAGCAACTGTTATCAAGCAGCTTTACTGTTTACTCTCAGCTCTTTCAGAAAAGTTTCACTGGGTAAAGAAGTGAAATTACTATTAAATAATGTACAAGGTTTTATAGCTATTCACCAACACACACTTTAGACCTATCAATTTTTTTTTTTACAAAGTACATTAGAACCAATAACAGAAATCAGACGTAAATAACACAGCGAATGATGGCTGAGTCCATCTAACTAGGGTCGTGCCATTTTTTTTCCTGACTCACTATGATGGCTCACACACCCTCACACAACAGAGGGTGTGTTAATATAATGTAAAGGGAAACACTTCTCCTACAATGTCAAATCACAATGTCTGCTGGGAAAAAAGGTCTATTATACTCCCACTCTCACATGCAGCAATCCCTGCCTGCTATGCTCATGTCTTTCCCAGAGGTTAGACCATAGGTATGCATGGTGGTAAAAGCTCACACGGGCCCCAACAGTGAAGAACTTGGACAAACACCAACAAATAAATGTGGTTACTTGCAATAAATGCTCTAGTCTTATTGGATTTCAGAACTAGTGTCAACTTAACTGAGAACTGATTAGGATCCTGTGTACCTTGTGATAGAAACAGTATTATGCTGTCACATAAGATTATATTTGGCCTTTGGTGTGGCACCCTGTCCCTGTGCTCCTGGTTTCTTCCCCATGCTGTCTCTGATGAATATTTATTATCATAGAGTATGCGGTAATACTGTATGCATATTTGCACATCTGTTCCTACCTCATATAAGGTGTCACACCAGTGTCAAAGCTTATACTTATACTTAAATCCTTGCACTGCTATTGCACTACTTCACAGGTTGTATATAAAAATATTTTTTATAGCCTTTTTAATATTACTTTTTTCTTTTGCTTTCTTTTGGTTCCTCCTATCTTCCTTTTTTAAAGTTTTATATTTAACTCTTGTGCATATAGAGAGCTTAGTGAACCGGAGTTATATTCATTGTGTGCACAATCGTGGCCACTAACGCTGATTTGGGTTATATATAACGGCACACAGCGTCAAGATCTGCCTGCATTATTGCATCAGCCATCTCCACATAGCGTTATGTCGCATTAGCATGTTTAAAAGCATAATAAATGTAACGTCAGTTTTGGGGGCAGCTAAGTGAGCTGCTCCTTCAGAGGCAACGTAAAGCTACGTTAGCAGCTAGCAGCTAGCTAGCTACGAGGTTCAGCTGAAATGATGCACTTGTGAAAAAGCAACAACATTTTTGACTGTTGAAAGGCGTTTCACTAAAATACACACAGGACACGGTGTATGCCGACTGAAGGAGTGATTGATAATGAATCATACCGCTTGTTCACGACGCTAAGACAGATGATACAATGTTACTTAAGGCCGCAATGAACAGGCAGACGCTTAACTGTGTTTGAACTGGGACTTTTCGGTAAGTTACGCTGTGAATGAGGTTCTGCGGGGAGGCAACCTTTCTGTTAAATGTCTCCTAGTCATGCTGTTCACCGCATGTTCACCGCAAACTGCCTAAATATCAGTCTTGTTTCCGAGCACTGACCTGCTCTTTGTTCGCTTTCTCCGACTTTAACTTGCGGACGACTTCGCCTTGGACTTTAATCGCTTCTTGTATCTTTGCCTTGTCTTCCATGGCTGCTCATTAGTGGGGCTAACGTTGCCGGTCTCCGCTCCTACAACGACCCTGCAGCATGGACGCAATGAGAACGGCTGTCAAACCTATGGTTAAAAAAAAGCAGAAACGGAAATATGTCAAACTTCCGTTTCGTATTTTCTATTTAAAAGACTTCCAAAGAAAGAAATGTAACTATATTCTGTTCCCGGACTTTCACAATAAACGCTCATAAAAGGCCATGGGTGAGTACAGGGTCTAGAAAGTCACAGTTAAGTTTTAGTGTAAAACTAAAGGAAGCATGAAAGCAAAAAATAAACGAGAAATAAATGTTTAAAGTCAATATTATGTGTGCACAATGTGTTCTCAGCAAAACAAAACATAATATGTATACCAGTTACAGGACACTGAAGTCAAATACAACCAAACCATTATTAAATATATTTTTATTATTATCTTGCATTTGACATTCTCTTCTGAAATGCTGTACACTCTCAACTGTGCAGGCCCTAATAATCCTACAAATGGTACAAATCTAACGACACTCCTCACAGTCTATGACCAAACCTGATACTGAGGGGACAGTGTGATGACAGCTCACAGGCTCATCATTTTAAGACATTAGAAGGTTCAGAATTATTGCTCCAAAACACCAGAATAGTCTAAGGTCATCTCTGGACAGAAAGAGTTGTTATCATGTGTGAAGTATGTTTAGACCTTGTGATGATGGCAGACTGATGGAATTTACAGTAAATGCTGCTATTCTGATAATTAAAGAAAATAAAAGGGAATTAATATATATTTAAACAGAGAAGGTTTGTTTAGTGTGAAGCACACCTTCACTAGAGCATTAAAGCAGAGTTTACCGAGGAGGACTCTAACTTTGAAATTTTCAGGTCATTTCCAATTACATCTAGTAATTTCCAATAAAAAAAAATCAAGTATTTTTCAAATCAAATATACCTACAATGTTACTACTTTTAATTGTCAGTTAACATAAACACATACTGTATGGGACTTTAAACCCTACACACAAAAAACATCTTGCTGTTCAAACAGTGGCTAAAGTAAGTCCAGAGTCCACCTCTGTTTAGCGAGCAGGGACTTGTCATCAGCATGTCTGTGAGTATCACCATATTACTTTTTGTTTTGTACCTAAACAAACATTATGAAGCAAAAATGTCAACATTATGATAGATAGAAAGAGAAAAGGCTGTAATGTGGGGAGGCATTTGCAGTGAATGAAAATATGTTCTTAGCTATACTAGCAGAAGTATACCAAGGAATTTTCCTAGCCTCCTCAGAGAATATTGCTTAGGCTTAGGCACACAAAGTGAAAAGCTGCAGACAGACTTCTGATTCTCAAGAGACTAGCTTTGTTCATGTATTTCAGGAGTATTGTGTGCATAGTACACTACAACTGGCATTTACATTCTACTACATTCTACATTTATTTTATTTTAAATGTCTTTGTTTTTAAATGCTCTTTTCCATGCTTTTAATGTAACTATATGCCTTGTAAAGCACTTTGAATTGCGTAGTGTATGAATGGTGCTATACAAATAAATTTGCCTTTGCCTTTACTGTAGCGCTTACCATGCACAGTGAAGTTTTCACACATCCTTCTGTCCATTCAGTCCTGGTAGCTCTTCACAGTTATGTCATAAAAACTAAGTATGAGTCACAGATTGCTACGATTTGCTTTTCTTCGGTTTTGTTTGAAGTGTAATATATAAAGCCCATCATTCAACTGTGGTTCCCCTCAATTCTTCGTCTTGTGATAATCAATTCAATTCAGTTTATTTGTATAGCGACAAATCGCAGCAAAAATCATTTCAAGGCACTTTACACAAACCCAACAAATCCCTTATGAGCAGCGCTTGGTGACAGTGGAGAGGAAAAACTCCCTTTAACAGAAGAAAAAACCTCCAGCAGAAACGGGCTCAGTTTGGGCGGCCATCTGCCTCAACCATTTGGGGTGAGTGGATAGAGGAGAGAGAAAAGAACAGCAACAATAAACAACAAATAGACACTGCAAGTTGGTGGGACCAGTAACTGCACATCAGTGATATACAGCTCCAGGACCAGGGACACCTGCATAGGGACACCATATCTCATCTCCTCATCTCTTAGTATCTGTCACCAAATTTGTTTTGACAATGAGTCAATATATGTATCTAATAAAAGATATTCTTTTGAACTTTTTATGTGTCCCCTCCATCTATGTGGCCCCTTTCTCTGAATGTGGGGTTCAGTCTGGCGAAACCTACATCATACCCATGAATCCAAATGTTTTGTCCACAGGGCTCAGTCAGCATGGAGCTGTCTTCTTCACCCCCAGGCCTAGAGGCAGCGTATGAGACACTTTTTACCACTGACTCGCTCCTCTTCCTCCATGACCTGATCTCCACATTTGATGATGAGATTAATGAGGTAAGACAGCTGAAAAATTTGAATGAATTTTTTTGAATGAATAGAGAACATGTTTGATTCAGAATGAGACATCCACTTCACTCTTCAGATCCTGTGGTTGCGAGTGTCCAAAAAGGCCCACTTGGAACTTTCAGGTGACCTGCCCAGCTTCCTGGAAAGCACTGCACATATCAGGAGAGATTCAGACTGGAGGGTGTTGCCCATCCCCCCAAGGCTTCAGAGGAGACATGTAGATATTGGGGATCTGGCTCCCTGCGATACCCAGCGCTTCATCAAAGCTCTCCAGTCACCAGCACAAGGGATACAGGTACCACCATATGTAAATTACAAAATGTTGTAACTTAATGCTACATGCTAATGCAGAAATTCTTCACATTGGTTGACTAATTTGACCATATAAATTTGAAATCGTATCTTGTTTTTTTTTACAGGTTGACTTTGATGATGGGAACTGTCCCACATATTACAACCAGATCAAAGGCATTCACAATGTTTTTAAGGCTGTGCACAACCAGATCCCCAGTAAGTGGTTTACATTAAATCCATCATAGTACATATAATCATTATTTTTACTGTTCTGCCTGCCTCCAGATGTTCCACACATATCTCAGGCTCCAGTGCTGATGCTACGCCCCCGTGCATGGAACATGGTGGAGCACAACCTGATGGTAGTACAACTTTTTTCTCCACTTCACATACTTAATTTATTCACTCAGTGCAGGTTTGGATACAAATCTGTATCCAAAGGGAAATTCAGATCAAATTTATTTAAAAATTTGGCTTTGCAGACTATTTCAACAGATGATATCAAAATGTGTTAGCTGCCATTAGTACCACTGTAATCACATGACTTTAGAATCTCTAATTAAAACAAATCCTATTTCATAAGTTCTGAAATATGTTTACAATTTTGACAGTATATTAAAATAATAAATAAATTAATTAAGGCTTCAGCATTTCTCATCCAGAACAGTAATTTCAATGAAACAGCTTTCATACTTTTAAGTAAAACATAATTGTTGGATTGAATAAACTGCAACAGTTGAATGAATAAATAAACAAAAAAGATCCTGTTTGTCAGGTCAATGGGAAGGAGGCTCCTGGTCCTCTGTTTGACTTCGGACTTCTCATGTTTCACTGTGGAAAGACACTGCTTGAAAATAAGAGTGGGCCCTTCTTCTACTTGTCAAAAGTAACACAACACATTCACACACACACACACACACTGAAGCACACATTTGTAAATTTAGTCAACATGTTCAATTGCTTGTCCTTGTCTTACAGGTAGAGAGCTTCATAGAGGCCACACTCTGGAACAAGATATTTGTCTGGACCCAACATAAGGCCTGAATATTTTTCAGTGTTTATGCACATTTAACACATAATTTTTCTGATGATGTTAAAAGCTTCTCAGCCTGCTACCCCATTTATAAATGCCCTGACTAGTCTGTTAGCAGGTAGTAAGTGAATGTGTGTGTCTGTGTGTTTAGCTGGGCCTTCCATTGGGCAGCATCAAGGCAACTGTCCTAATTGAAAATGTATTAGCAGCATTTGAGATGGAGGAGATTCTGTATGAGCTACGAGCCCACTCAGCAGGACTCAACTGTGGTATCTGGGATTATTCAGCCTCCTTTGTCAATAAATTTGGTGAGCCAAACATTCCAGCTTGTAGCCATATTACATAATATTAACTTCACTTTCCACTGAGCCTTTGAACTTAACCACTGTTTTAGGCAATGTTAAAAATACTGTAAGGTTAGGATAATAGGTATGACAGACTTAGTTTCTCCTTTAGGTCACAGACAGGCTTTCCTGCTCCCTGACCGTAAAAAATATGTGAACATGGAGAAGCGCTTCCTGCGTAGCTACATGGACCTGTTGGTCCAGACGTGTCATCGCCGTGGAGCGCTGGCCACAGGAGGCATGGCTGCTCTACTGCTGCCCCAGGACCCGCTCAGTGACTCTCACAGGAGAGTGTTGGCTACTGTCACCAGGCAGGAACAGCAGTGTTCACACACACACACTGTGCTTGTTCATAAGGGGAAATGTTAAAAGCATGCACTGTAGAAAACCTCCTGATGGATTTGTTGATGGCCACTTTTTCCTTTGACTCTTTAAGTACCATTTTGTATCCCCTTAGCTGGTTTCCACCATATAGAGCTGGTAACCAAATAAATTATTAATCAGTGTGTTATGTGTTGGTGGGGTTGAAGGATCGGAGCAGGGCCCAAATGCGGACAGCACACTTTTATTTCTGGACACACCAGGCTCACGTACAGCTGAGAACACTCTCAGCACTCAGAAATAAAAACTTTCTAGACACTCTGCCATTTGGCGTAGAAACAAACTCTTAAACACAACGATCCTTCATGAAACATAGGTGCAAACCTTATCAATCCACCAACAAAGAACAATGGAAACAGGGGGTATACATACATATGAACAAAAGATTAATTGAACACAGGTGAACACAAACCATATAACAAAACATAAAGCTACCTTGGACTTCACTAGGTGAAACAGGGAACCCCCAAACCAAAATAAGTCCATAACCGGAAACAGAAACTTCCCACTATAACACAGTTATTGCTGTAGATTTGCTATGTCATATTAATTAGGCACAAAGTGTGCAATATCATCAGCATACATTTCCAATGAGGATGTCTGTTTTTTATGTTGACAGATTTATCTTCACAATGCCTTTTTTTCTTATATTGAAATAAATATTGCACATCTTAGACTGAAGCTGCTGGAGATCAAGGCAGGTGTGGATGGTTTCATGGTGTATGACCTGAACTTGATTGAGCCCATGCAGAAAGTGAGTACTGGATCATGACCCATATAAACCTCATGACAAATTCAGAGTGGCTAATAATGACTTAATGTTTTCTGTTTATTGTTATTTGCCTCCTCCAGCTCTTCAAGCTCCACACTGAGGGCGATAATCAACTTCACCAGCTTCGAAATGATGTCACTGTGACTACTAAAGATCTACTGTCCATGCCTTCGGTCAGTCATTCAGCTGTCCCAGAATTTTGGGGAAAACCTGCAAAGCACACAAGACATCTGAGGTCAGCTGAAAGCAAAGTCCACCCTAGGTAGTCTTGATTTGGTGTTTGTCCATCATGAACCTGCAACAGCTTCACTGCTCCTTGTCAAGGAGTCTGATGAGATGAACAGCAGTCTTCCTAAAGCTATTTCTTTATTTAGGGTTTTGGTGATAGTGGTGAAGAGCCCCGTTGAACACTGGCTGCTCAAAAATCTATCATAGGTGATCAGTTGGGTTGGGAACTGAAATCATTTTCATACATGACACTACAGGACTACAGGATATTTTCATAGCTGTATGTAAAAGAACAGCATTTTAATTTGGTGCATTTTGTCTATCCTTAGGGGGGAGTCACTCTGTATGGTTTGAAGTACAATATTACAGTTGGTGTTCTCTTTATTAACGCTTGGTTATCAGGTAAGTACATTCCCATATTCTTGTTCTTGTCATGATTAACGGGAGACAGGATGAAGTGACGAAAAACTGAACTATCTGAGGACTGACTGTCACAACCATCCATTGATCCCTAGGTAAAGGCCACTTTTTCTACAGAGGCCAGATCGAAGATTCAGCCACAGCAGAGATTTCCAGATCACAGGTGCTAACTGATTCTACAGCGCCCACCAAGTGTAGCCTACAGCACAAAGGATTTATTTCAGAAACATATGTAGGTCTTATCTAAATCAGACTGACTAGTGCAATTAAGTGATGGGCCTGAATATAAAAATGCACTCCCTAAAGTTATTACTGTTCCAACTGCATTAAATAAATCAATCTTCTAAATATAAATTTTATGACCAGAAAATGTGGTTGCTCATATGCATTGTATACATAAGTGATCTAAACAGTGAAAAAATGCTTGTTTGTGCAACAAAGAACGAAGATATTACCCAGTTATATTGTTCTACTGTCATCTGCAATTTAAATGCAATACATTTTTAAACAGACTGTTATTATAAATTAAAAATTAATTAATTATAATTATAAATTAATTAAAAATTATACCATATGTACATTTGTACTGGTCAACTTAAAGATCAGGGCCTGTATTCACAAAGCTTCCTAAGTGTAAAAGTTGCTTCTAGTGACAAAATTCTAAAGAAATTCTTAGAAATATGACGTTTTCTTAGAATTTCCCCTTAAATAAATCCTAGTAAAGATAAAAATGAATCATGAAACATCTTAGCCCTAAAAACATCTCCTAAGGTAAAAATTGTTAAGAGTAGAGAGGAGGACTTTTAAGAGGCTTAAGAGTTTCTTTAGCAAAGGACAAAATGGCTGAAAGAAGAAATATTCTCCAAACACTGAACGATTGGGAGTTAATTAAACGCTACAGATTGGATCAGATGGGTCGAACTTATTAGATATGCAATCACAACTCCCACCTAACATAGTAATACCATAATGCCAGAAATGAAAGTGATTACAATACTGAGGTAATTGTCAACTGGAAAAATGGTTGGGAGTCGAACCGGCGTCTCCTGCATACATAGACTACCGCTACACCACCAGCAGCCCCCAAAAAGTACATTTTAAGGCCTTTACAGATCGTTTTTGATCAACCAATCAGTCCTTGAAATGCTACGTCATCCCTAGCAACAGGGTCAACCACATCTTCTCACTAAGATAAAGGTTTTTGTACTGTCCTGACTCAGAGTTGCTCTGAGAAGTTTCCTAAATCACTTTTAGTCTAGGACTCCCAGCTAGGACTTTTTAGGGTTGGATAGGAGCTCTCTGAGAGGATTCTAAGAAGCTTTGTGAATACGGGCCCTGGCTTGCAGATGGCACTTAATGAAAACTAAGACGATGTCTGAATTTATTACAATTGAGTGGCAGGAATGTCTGTGCTAGATTTTAGGACCACCCATTCAATATCTGTTTAGGATGACATAAACACTGTTGTTTTACTTCCACTCAACATATCTTATTGTGTCCTGTACACTCATGGCCTAATGATGTTTAACACCAAATATTCAATATAGAAGGTCCAGACCGGTGACAATATACACCTGCAACCTCCCTTGCTGTGATTTTTACCTTATGTCATTCTCTGGTTTCACAGGTGTGGCAATGGATCCGTCATCAAACTCATTTGGAGGATGACGGGAGGGTGGTGAACAGGAGGCTGGTGACTGACCTCACTACTGAGGTCATGATGGAGCTCAGTATTCACTGTCATTCTGTTAGGTAAGAAGACACTACCTTAGGACACTTTTTTGGGAGGAATCTGTTCATCACTGAGGACATGGTGAACAAATGAGAGGTGATAAATGGGTGAAAGGTCAGCTTTAATTGCTCTTGATTGCCACAACCTAGGAGTCCTCCAGTGGAATACTGAATACTGAACATTACTTTGTATTTCATGTATGTTTACCTTTTTGATTGGTCATTGATTGTAAAACTTTATTAGGAATTAATTAAAAATGTATAGTTTTCCCCATTTTTATATTTTGTTACTATGTTTGTTATTTTTTTTGCTCTTTCGTTATCTTAATACCTCTAATCACCACGGCTCCTTTTTTCTTGGCTGGATTGGTTATCTTTAGCTGTCTGAAACACAAATACACAAATGGAAAGGAGGATTTTCTGTGGTACCTGTGCTGAGGCCTAGAGGTCAGGTTTTGAGTCCGTCTGTCTTTTTCAGGGCTAAGCAGAGGTTACACACGGCAACAGACATGTTCCTGGAGGTGGTCCTAAAGAGAGATTTCCCAGAGTTCATCACCACCTATTTGAATCTTGACCACACCTTTCTCAGCTCCCAGAGCACTGGACAGGTGAAGGCTGTGGACACAGACATGAACCAATCAAAACTATGATGGTCTAGCTGGAAGACAGCTACTTATTCCATTTGCTATACCTAAGACATCACTTTGGTCCTCCTCTTTCTGCAATGACTATAGTTTTATTTTTTCTATTTTAGAGACCCATTCAGTTACCTAGAAGAAATAAGATGAATTGAGAATGAAAATAAGCCTTTTTTGTAGCCATGTGTGAAAGTGTGGCTCAGTGTGGGCTATGCTCGCCTCGTTTGAAGAAGCACCTTAGACAGTTGGTCATGGGTTTGAAGCCCCTGCAGTCACATCCCTCTGTATTGCTTGCAGCATCTATAGGTGCTTCTCTGGAGGAAAAGTGAGAGCAAGATAAATATGGACTTAGCTTGAACAAGAAAGGACAATGTATAACACACTGAGGTCTCACATAATATACAGATGCTTTCTACCTGCATTTTCTCTTAAATATATTATGTTTATAGACACAGTGTACACTGCAGTTTAGAGACAGGGCTGTAAAATGCATAATTGATCAGTCAATAGCACAGCTACAAACAGTTTGTTAGCATAACAGCACATGAGCATGGGTAACACAGTTCCTCAACAGCATCAAGATACTTGCTGACAGACAAGTAATACGTGAGATGCGTACGAGATGGTCTGGAGGTGGGAAATGTTGGTAAATTAGCATAACTAATAAATGTGAGTTAAAACTAAAGTGTTGTGCTACAGGTTCCAGTGAGACATGAAATATGGTCCAGGATGTCCAGTTTGACTAATCGATCCTTGTTGTACATTTATTATCATCGCTCAAAACTATGCACAGCAGCTCACAACTCCCTGGCTTGCTCTTGCTTGCTGCAACACAATCCACCAAGTATCAGCTTGCATTTGACTGGGTGTTGTAGCATCTTACTAATTTACGTCACATAGCGGTCCAGGTCTTTTGAACCTGGCTCCGTGTTGCTGTCCTCATTCAAGGTTATCAAGGAGCTGCCTCTTTTCAGGATAAACGTGATCAGAACATGGCCTAAGCCTGCAGGTCCAAACATGGATACACAAGTACCATCTAACCACATGCAGTAGGGTGAATAGGTACAGCAGCTTTTCTCACACAGTATGTGAGAAAGTTTGAATCACCGCGTCTGTGTGCACCATGGACACTGGAGCTGGATATGATGAGCCACTCAGCCTTGCAGACATATTCTGGCTAACACTCCTGAGAGCAAACACAACAGAAATGTCACTGTGAAAATGCCTCCACATCTGTTTGACCATTCCTATTTAAAGACAAGACAATGAGGTAATATGAGAATGTGAATCATGCAAAGATTTGATTTCAATTTTGAAAAGAAAAATCCTTTTGTGGCTACATGTATGGCCAAATAAAAGCAAAAGTCTAAAAAAATATTATCTGATTACAAACAGCATTCGGACACAAAGTACACAGATTAGGCAGCCATACAAATTTATTATGACCACCTTTATGTTTTGTGTAATATGTTATTTTGAATGTAAGCCCTTAAATACACCCTTGAGGAAAGGGACAAATGAGAAAAGGACTCAATGTGTCACATCTCACATCCCTTATTGCTGTTTGGAGGAGTGAGGATAAGGAGCAAGGACAAAAGACCATCCTTAATGGAAGCCTTTTATTAGAGCAAAACAATCCTGTATCAGTTCGTAAATCAGTTCATGACTGAACGCTGCAACTCATATGACTAATCAAGATAACTACAGTATTATCATGGGACAAATACCAGATTAAATTTAGTGAAAATGACAGGATAATCTAAAAAAGTGTTTCCTCAATTCCTCGCTCCTCCACATCTTATTACAGACATTTTACATGGAAGAGAGGAAGACACCATGAGAGGAAAATGAGACATTGATAAGATAATGGGAAGCTCCTCTGAGTATAGGAAGCTTATAGCATCACTCCCCTTCACTTAGTTTCATTTCTTCACCTTACATTAGCTTGTTCTTTCAATGAAACTGCTTTCTGGAGTAGTTCTCCCACTAAATTTAAATGGAACCAACCAATATTTTGTTGCACCTCAGTGCCCAGAAGTACATGCCAAATCCCTCAAAATGACCATTCTTTGCACAAACTGGATGTCATTCCAGGCCACCATCTTAAAAGATTATCCCAAAGCTTTTACTGCTGCTATGTTGATCATGGACCACGGAATGATCTCTGAGGAGCTGTGAGTCTTTAATGGATCAACACACTCCTGACATCAGTTGGTGATTGGATGCTTCAGATGAAGGATTACAGGAAAAAACAACTCCTAAAAATATCCTTCCTCAATTGGTCCCCCCCGTATTCCTCTGAGTCTTAGGGAGTGGATGGGACTAAGAGATGAGAGGGAGTCAAATCAAGGAAATGTGGATGAACCCCAGGTTTTAAGTCTGTTAGGGCTAAACAGAGATTACACACTGCACCAGACATGTTCTTGAAGGTGGTCCTAAAGAGAGATATCCCCTTGTGTTCCCTCATCCTCTCCTTCCATTTGTCAGCAGCCAGTAACCAGATGCAGCAGAGCAGAGAACTACAGCAAGTGTGCAACTGGTTAAAGAAACTTACAATTAAAAAAAGAAAAGTAAAAAAGAAATCCATTTCGATTAACACTCCCCCAACATCACCACCACTACCACAATGGTACCATTTAGTTTTGCAAACATTGTTTTATTAATCCATTTGTCAGTTTGTAATATATAAATTACTTTTAAAAACGTGAGAAGCAGATGCACCTAAAAGAAGGACATGGCATGAAAACACAGGAGTTATAGAAAACCTAAACTGTGTTTACAGAAGCCATCTCAGCCAGCCAATGTCCACTTTTCCCACAATCCTTTCGCCACCCCATACTATATTTCTCTGTATTTTCAGTTACAGAACTGCTGTGGACAGGGCATTTTTAATTGTTTAAAAAAGTTCAATGGGCATCGTCTTCCTCCACGTGACAGCTTTTTTTCTGTTGCTCCTGAGACGCTTAGTCCATCCAGATCAGTGCAATGTGGGGGCGACTCACAGAAGCCAAAGCCCAGGGACTTGGAGGGGAGTGGGAGAGGACAGGGGACAGGGGATTGGGTTTGTTGGTGGATTAAGGTGTCTGGCGACATGTTCGCACCTCCTCCTCCTCCTCCTCCTCCTCTTTGTCCAGCCTCACATTTCGTTTGCCATGTCATCATGCTCCCCAGCTGACAGGTCACCGTTGGCACTGATTGTGGTGCTGTTGTCTTGGTAACCAGGGGGCATAAAGGCCAAGCTGTAGGGGTAGATCTTATGACAGGTGACTCTGTAAGCCTCAACAGCCTTCTGCTGACCCTCGCCCAGTTGCCCGTCACGCAAAGCCTCCAGCACCTCAGTACAAATCTGCAGTGCACAAAAACACAGTTCTTTTACAAATCTGAATTTCTGTAGAAATGTTCTCAACTTGACGCAGTTTACAACATACCAAAGTAATAGATTTAGAAAAGGTCAGTGGAATCGTTTTCCCGTACCAGGCTCTCCCCACTCTGGTTTTAAAACAACTTCTAATCAGCAGATGCTCAGTTTACCCTGCTACCTAAATATATAATGAGGAGTATCCCTGCATTTTTTTTTTAATCTTTCAGTCCTGATAGCATATCTAACAGTGTTGATGCTTTTTCCATCACTGCAGTGCAGAATGACATGATGACACTGAGGATAAATGGAAATAAAAACTAAATCATGTCTTTTATAAAATTCACACACTGGTAGATGTTTCTGTCTATAAATAACTATATGAAACGGTAGGGGTCCAATGGATCGCAGTTGATCCGTGATCGACGGATCGGTTCTGCATGCACATGACCCATGGACCCCTTGAATATGTTATTTTAAAATTTTATTTATTCAGGTGGTTATTTCTTGATTTTATTTTTGTTACAATCATAGGCTCTATAGGCTATTTTTTGTTAAAACCAAAGGTTCCTTGCTGTAGACAGACAAATATTAACTACTCTTCCTATGACATTATTACTATTAAATGATGTGCTAGTTATGAAAGTTTACACATCAACTTTCTGAATTTCACTACTGCAATAACGCAATATTCCAAAGTGTATTACTGTATCATTCCTGGTTCTGACAATAATTAAAACTTCCACATGAATGCACAGACAAAGGAAAACCCAGTATTGTAGGAGCCAGTTAATAACCAGCCTGGTAACAGGTAACAGCTGCTGGGTGTGTCTTCTACTGTAGTTCTTGGTAAATTATTACCAACCTGGATGCTTCGTCCGGACAACGATTCATCTAGGGCCATAGCTATCTCACACGCCATCTTATCAGAGGAAGGCTCAAGGTAGACCATCATCTTAGCAGCTGGGAATACAAAAGAGAGACTTAATACAAGCTCAAAGATAATAATAATAATAATAAACTCTTTCGTATATACAGTTTATTTTCAAATCTGACAGCAATCTAACTAGGCCAGGTTTAGTATCATTTCTTGCAGAATTTTAACACAACATGAATGTACTGAACGCTGAAAGCAGCAGAAAGTTAAACACATTTTTCTTCTTTGTCAAAAACAATGCCTACATTATCCACACAGCAACTTGACCAGCCCTAGATGGGTCAAAGATTTGACTGTGTTATACTAGTTGCAACTAGTGTAACCTGCCTGTAGCTGCAATGAGAAAGTTCTTGTAAGCCAACTTCCTTCTGACTTAAATCCCAGTAAATTTTAACAGCTCCAAGCTTCTAAATTTACAACACATAAAAAAATAGCATTTGTACATAAGTGTCAGAGTGAAGGGTTTTTCTACAAAAATGATTTTTGGCTGAGTGCAGGTACAGGCTGCAGAGAAATGTAACCACAAAACAGACAAGTTAAATTTTGTCCTGATCAAGTTGCTGCTGATGAGATTTGCCACAGCTAAAGTTGGTAAGGGCAGGCTACAACTGAGAAGCTGATAGCAGGCTTTCTACACTCCTAGGCTTTGCTAATGAGAAAGGCAGTGTTGATGAAAAATACTGGATTCACTGTAAGAACATTCATGATTAAGGTTTCAACAGTAAATATGTCAAAACATATAAAACTTTGAGAAAATAGTCAATGCTTTTCTTTACTTATATCATTACTTTACCACCCCCTCATATACATACAGTACAAACCAAACATCAAAGTGGCATTTGCTGACCATTTCCACACCACTGTGTTGACCACAGACAGTTTATAGCTATTTCTTTTCAAGAAAATGTCTGATAAGAAGCAGCAAATAGCGGTAGTGCTGTTAGCCCTGGGTCTTTTGGTCATGGAAAAACTCACAATTCGAATGGATTTGATGCGTAATGTCATAATTCAGGTCGGAGTCAATTTTTAATTTAATAAAACAAAAGAGGGCAATATTTTGGCTCTTACTGCAGTGCTCTGTGTATCAAACTACTGATTCCTGTCCATTGCCCACTAAGCTGCATCTGTGAATGTTACCATCTAACTGGGCCTGAGAGGGGCATAATCAGGCTAAAAGAAAAGAAGCAGGAAAAAAAAACATAAAAGATCTTTTTTTATGCCAGTGACAATCCTTAAGAAGAACCCTGTTTAACCAAGGGCTTATGTGTGTGGAGTTTGAATGTTCTCCCTGTATCTTTTAGGTTAGGTTAGGTCAGGTAATGACAGCAAATGTTCAAATGTTGGTCAGTTGCTCCAGCCCCTCCACAGCCCTAGATTTGAAAAAGCGTGATTCACTGTAGTGATGATGGCAGCAGGTGATGAATAGTGCCTGGTTTCAGAGTTACATCAACATAGTCAACCTGGTAGGTACTAGCTGGACAACAACAAAAAATGTACTGGTTCCAATATGCAGGGATCACATTGTTTACCCACACACACTCCATGGTTTTAGCAGTCTCCTGCCAAGTACACAGCCATATGTGTGTCCCCCTCCAGCTAAAGTGTGGGGTCAGAAATGTGGTTTGCGCCACACAGGTGAATGTTACCATCTAACGGAGTCTGTCTGGTGAAATCCACTAAGAGGGCCATCCACCAGCAAGCAGTCCACCACACAATAACAGTACAGTGTTTTATGAGCACAATCATGTCCAGTGCAAGTTAATAATACACAAAACGGAGTAAGAATTTTAAGAGATAGATGATGATACAATAGATGTGCACTGTGAGAGCCTTTGTGTGTGCGTTGTATACCAGCGAGTCGATGTGGGATGGAGTTGGAGTGTTGACTCAGGTAGTTCTTGTTGAAGCTCTGAGGGTTGCTCTCTCCAAACAGCCTGGAGATCTCCTGCTTCAACACCATCCTCACCACCTCTGCCAAGTTCACACTCTCACTCACTGCACACACATTAATTAGAACCAAATTCAACTTAATAAAATCAAGCAAACATTCAAACTTCTACATGCCTACACAATTAGTGAACCAAAGCTACATGGAATTTGTAGTTTCCATCTGTTTCAGCCCATTCTCACTGGGATCATGTAAGCACAAGGTTTCTTCTTCTCTCTTTGTCGGTTTCTTTTCCACCTCTCTATAGTCAACTTGTGTGAGGTAAAGACAAAAATAGTGATCATAACACTTTTAGAAACTTGCCCTCTCAATCTCCTGTCATAAATTACTTAAAGTTACAGAGCACCTGCAATTCAAAGACCGTCAAAGGTTTTCCCCCAGTAATACAAAGCAGTGATATAAAGCCATCACTGAAACATCAGCTCAGTGTGAGTTATGCATACCTCTTTTGAAGAAGCGTACTAGACACTGGTGCAGCCAGGGGTTGGAAGGTTCTATGGCTACAGCCCTCTTTACTGACTGTAGCATCAACAGGTACTTCTCTAGAAAAATAGACAGAAATGAATTAAATTTAAATGGATAAGGGGGTAAAGATAATTTTTCTACCTACAGTGCTACTGATGTGAGTGCAGGAAATGCAGGAAAATTTTGGGGGGGGCGCAGTATCCCTCTGACCTTTCCTAAAGTAGATCTCAAAGGCCAGGAGGTGTGTCTCAATCTTGTTGCGCACTAGGTTCTTCAAAGGGATCAGGAACTTCACTGCCTCCTCTAAAGGATTCTCTGGCTGGTGAAAGATGTAAAACAATGTCCAATTATTAATTTGTAATAAGTCTACCCATCAGGCCAGCTGGATTCACACAACACACAGACAAAACCATCAAGCATGCTGAGAGAAGTGGTAAAAAAAAGCCCACCTTGGCCAGTTTGTCTGGTATTAGCTCCTCTTTCGGTCCTCCTATCTCCTCATCATCATCCTCCTTCTTCTTCTTCTGGTTCTTCAGCTGTTTTTCCTTCTCTGCATTCTTCTTCTCCTCTTCCAGTTGAGCCTTTTTCTGGGCTCTTCGCTGTTTGTTACGCAGTTTCTTCAGCTCCTTGTCTGTTAGATTCTCTACAGAGCACATAATGGTAAATGCTATTTTTACTTTTTACCTAACGATAGCGCTACTTTACCATAGTACCTGTGATTGAATAAACCAGCTAAAAAAAGATGGCAATATTTGAGAACACAGCCTCTGGAAAATAAGTCACACTGACCGGTGGCTGTGTGACTCTCCTTGTTGTCATCAGTCAGTGGTTTATCATGCAGGGCCAGGTAGATCTGGATGGCGGTTCGAGAAGCTTTGTAATAAAATGGATGCTGCCGCAGGACGTCCTCCAGCTTCAGCAGGTCCACGTAGGAACGTAACGTCATCTTCCTCATGCAGTAGGTGTGGAAGTCAAACTGGTCATCTGTGATCTCCACAAAATGCTGATGGAACGGAAGAGTAAGAGATAAAGGACGAAGGAAAATAACTATTTAGATATGCAGGTGTTTGAAGAATTCGTCTTTTTTTCATGTCATCCTATAGTTCACCTTATTAACCACTGCATGCTTGTACAACAAAGAAGGGAATAATGGCTAACACACAATTGAACATTTGGCACAAAGAAAGATCATAATTACCTAATATGAGAGTCAAAATGTACCTTATTATGTACATTATTACCAGACACAGCATGCCAAATGAAATACACTGCTGGTTTGGAAAAGCAATGACTGTTTATATTTAGTCAATTCATATGTCTTGGGCAGCTCAGACAGGTATCCAAGTATAAATGCGCCTCAGATGCATTCCAGATCAAGAAGACATGGTTTGAGCAGTTTAGGGATGTAGTTTTTACAGGGTATGGTGATTACAATAGTTTTAGAAACGTACCCTCTCAATCTCGTGGCACTTCTTCAGGGCCTCTCCAAACTTGTTCATGGCCTTGTAGGCCAAGGCACACTCTGTCTGGAACCACATGCACTGCATCTCATTCAGGTTCTCTACTGCAGACGTCCCCTCCTGAAACCACAGACACAGACAGACACACATCATGCTGTGTGGCCAGAATGGTTAGCTCTTACCTACACTTTGATTCAAAACCTATCTTACCAAGAAGCTTTACCAAATATGGACTAAATTCCTCATTTTAATCTAAGGAAGGGTAATTTCAGTGACATTATTAATGAGTAAATGTACATACACACAAACACTAAAACATATATAACAAAGCAGGGTTGATAGTTGCACCAGAATACCTGGAGAAAAAAAAAAAAAAAGCTGGTTAGTGCTTGTTCACAGAGCCATACCATGACAGAAATAAAAAGGGAATAATTTGATGTGAAGTTGCCTACAGCAAAACGGTCCAAGACTGAAATAGAGGACATACATGTAAATGCACACAGAGACATTTTAGGTCTAAAATTGTTCAAATTAAGGCAGTATTATGTCTTCACAAGACTTGTATTACGAGTCTGAAATATTTATGCTTTATTGATCATCTTAAAGAACGCAGAAATTTTACAGATCTTGCAGACAGAAATGAACAACTTACAAGTATACACAGAACATTAAGCACACATGTATGTGTTTACTGGGAATAGGTACACATGCAAAGAGTTGATATTAGTTAAATAAAAATTATAATTAATGGCAATTTCTTTTAAATCTAGCCCCACTGTTGACATTTATCACACTTCATTGAGCCATAGGTTTTATACAACGGTTTTCACATGTAAAGTAGTACTTTCCAAAACATGGATACATACTGACGAGGAAATGTGGTGCAGACTCTCCATCTGAAATTTCTGTTCCCAGAGCGTTTTGATTTGTGAAATGTATTAGCATTTATGCATCAAACACCCTCTTTCCACACACAATTTGTCACTTACCCGTGTGAATTTGGAGCACATCTCCTCTGCTTCTTTGATGAGGCCAGCCTTCAACATGTACTTGGCACATTTGGAGTTGATGAAGCGGTCAGCAGTGTCCAGGGCCTGAGCCTCATCCATCCACCGCACTGCTTCCTTAATGTTGCCTGCATGCTGTACGGTCACAGCAGCAGGTTAGAGGATGGTGGAAAAGCTAAACATTACAAGCTATATGCAAATGTGTAGAGTTTACACGAAACCTTGTAGATCTTGGCCTTGATGAGGAACAGCTCAATGAGTGTGGGTGTGCTGTCAATGGCCATGTTGATGTAATCCAGAGCGATGCTTGTCTGGCCTCTGAAGTCAAAGTGCTGTGCCAGGAAATACTGTACCCACAACAGGGTGGTGGGTGGCTCTGGTTTCCCATCATCTGTACACACAGTTATAAGTCACACTGAGTTTGTGTATTCACAGCTCAGCTCCAGAGCCATTTTACTTTACATGTGATTTAGATAGGTTGGAGTCACAAATAAATCCAAATCTAATACATAAAGCCAATAGGAATGAAAAAAGAATTCAACACCAAGCAGCACTCACCATTTTCACTAAACATTCGACAACTTCTTAAACAGGTTTCATAGCCAACTACTAAATCTTCAATGATTGTAACCTGCATGAGGAGAAAATAAGTTAAACAGTTTAATTTCATACCAGGAGGGAAGAGAATTTCAGTGTGCAAGCAAATATTTTAAATGCCAACCTGCTTACCTTTTCTTTATCTGTGTAGAGGGATTTGAGGGTAGTAAAGACAGGAGGGCAGCCTTTACTGAAGTTTATCCTCAGGTAGCTATCCAGACATTCACAAAACGTGTCTCCTGGCCAGCACAACAAACAGGTAAAGACATATAGAGACCTGAGGCTTAAATTGGACTCCAACTAAAAAACTTCAGAGTTGTATTTGCAGCTCTTGAACATATGTTTTCTGATTGATGAATATCACCTGTTCATGCACATGCACCTGAATGTACTAATGTAGAGAAGGTTTCATTAAAATGGTCACAGGTGTAAGTGAAAATTATTTCATACAATGGACTTTCAAGTGGGGCAGCACGTTTCCTTAGTGATTAGCACTGTTGCCTCACAGCAAGAAGGTTCCTGGTTTGAAACCCATCACGGGCCTATCTGTGTGTAGTTTGCATGTTCTCCCTGTGCTTGTGTGGGTTTTCTCCAGGTACTCTGGTTTCCTCCCACAGTCCAAAAACATGTATGTCAGGTTGATTGGTGACTCTAAATTGCCCATAGGAGTGAGTGTGAGTGTGTGAGGTTGTTTGTCTCCATGTGGCCCTGTGATGGACTGGTGACCTGTCCAGGGTGTACCCCTGCCTTTCACCCAAAGAGAGCTGGGATAGGCTCCAGCAGATCCCTGGGACCTGTGTGCTATCAGAATAAAAAAGAGATATAGTATAGAAAGAGAAATGTAGGGCTTTCACAGTGCTCTGCCTGTTTCTCCTTAACCAAAGGAGCAGACACTGGTCTTGCTGCTGAGTTGTTGTCTTTCTCCTCTTGGTAGCACGAGGCAGTACCTGGAGCCCAGTCAGGTTGTACAGGTAGTCCAGTTACTGCCCTGTCCAGCTCTCCTCATGTAACAGCTCTCCTTGTATCTCCTTCATGCTCTTGAGAGCTCCTTGGGACTGCATGTGTGGATGTGCCATCTTGGAGTAACTGGACTACCTGTACAACCTGACTGGGCTCCAGGTACTGCCTCGTGCTACCAAGAGGAACAAGGACACTAGCAAACCACAAAACCTGAGACGAATCAGTCATAAAGGAGAAGGAGAGAACATTTGTCTGATGTTACCACATGGAAACCCATTCCCATTCTGGGGGTTGTCTTGCTTTTGCATCTCCATTGTACCTGTTGTTACTTTCACTTGCCCCAAATCAGGTGAACCTTGTGCTTCCAAAATGGACAGACTGATATCCCTGAAGTTTAACTAACTTAGTGTTGTAATGTGACCATCAGGTGTTCCCTTCATTTCTTTGAGCAGTTCATATGCTGACAAATAAAAAAATGTTTTTTTGTTTTGTTTTTTTTTTTAAAAATCACACAGAGAATGTTGTTGTGGAGCAACATTATTACTCCTGTCACATGACTATAGTGGTGTTTCAGGTTGTACTTTGTTTACCTCTGAGAAAATTAAGAGGCAGCCTTCTGGGAACCAGACCTTTAGGAAACTTCACCAAGGATTCCTCATAAATGTTGTGACGCTCCTCTATACTGCCTGAAAAACAGAAAGAGGCTGTTCAGGTAAATCATGTACTGATATCTCTGATCACTGATGTCCATTAAAACCAAATGAAACCTGTGGTGTCAAAACTAAATACAATGGAACAAATAACAGGTTTCTTTTGACATCAGTGATGGAAAAGATATTCAAAGACCTAGTGAGAGCATTAGTCACAAGTACATGCAAGTTGTAACACAGATCTCTTAGATGAACAATTAAGACATAATAGATATTTTTCTGAATAATTTTGAGCAGAGATCTTAGAAACCATCTTTTGAAACAGTCTAAAAACTTTAATAGAATAATCTGTAGAATTAGACACTGGATAAATATTTTGGCTGCCCCTAGGAGTTTAATTCAATCATCAAGTCACTAAGACAAGTCTTTGAGTAAAACCTGACTGCTCTGACCTCACACTGGACTGACTGTGTGCTGTGAATAATATCTATCATAACTTTAGGTACAATGTAAGAAAGACAATAAAATAGGGATGCACCGAATATTCGGCCACCAAAAATTTTCGGCCGAAAATGGCCCAAAGGTGCAAAAGACTTTTATCACCGAAACATTACGGCCGAAATGTTGTGATGACGCAAACAGAAACCGCGACCTGCACGTGCTTGTCTGAAGCAACATGTCTGCGGTGTGGACGTATTTCAGTGTATCTGAGAAAGACCCACGGACAGCGATTTGCAAAACATGTAATGCCGAAATTTCAAGAGGGGGTGCATCTGCAAAGACTTTCTCCACGTCGGGTTTAATTTATCACCTGAAATCCAAACATTCCGATCGCTACGCTGAATATGAGAGGAACGCGGCACAGAAAAGGAAAACGCCTCCGAGCACGCCCAGTCCATCTGTGGCGGACGTTTTTGAAAAGGCAAGGAAGTTTCCCAGGGATGGTGTCAAGGCAAAGGACATTACACAAAAGATTATGGAATGCGTTGCCTTAGTCCTACAGAGAAAAATTTAAAATGCACTTGACCTAAATGCAATTTGTTTTTATGAGAGAACATTTAATTTTACCTTTCAGCAGGCCAGTAGGCCTGTACATTATTATTTAATGTACACATGAGTGGGGTCAAGTTAAACATTTTAGTTTGAATTTTATTTTATACTGTGCATTGTTGCAATGTGCTAAATAAATATTTGTATAATTTGCAATTGATTTATTCTTTGAAACTTTAATATTAATTTATGCAATTGCAATGTCTTGATTTTAGTAAAGTTAGTACACAGCCATAGCCATAAATGCAATGGTACTAATAATTGGCATAATTTCTTTCGGTGTTTTGGTTTTCAGCCTTGGTTTCCTCTTTTTCGGTTTCGGCCAAGAATTTTCATTACGGTGCATCCCTACAATAAAATACCAGTAATGTTGACTGACTATAAAAATCTATATAAACAAATATCAACAGATAGTAAAAAAAAAAAAAAAAATCTGAAATTATTTAACACAAAAATACAGAATATAAGTGGAGAAACTAAGGTCCTGAGAGTAGGGTTCACCTGGGTTTAGGGCCTTTTCCAGGCCCTGGTAGTAGGCCCAGTTCTCAGGGTTCCTGTCCTGGAGCCTCCTGTATACATCTAAAGCCTCCTCGGGCCTGTCCAGCTTCAGCAGCAGCTCTCCTACACACACAGTCATTAGTATAGTGAAAACCCTTCACACAGAAAGGGACAAAAATAAAAGATTCAAGTATTTTTCAAATGGCAAACAAAAGCTGGGGAAATGCCCATAAAGAACTTGACCTAAAGATACAGCCTTAATGAGCCTCATCACTGTTAGAATGACAACATCAGCCCACCTCTTGTCTCCTCCACAGCCAGTTTGTCACAGATCTGTTTCTCGTAGTTGTTGAGGTGTTCAAGGGCCTCCTTGTACAGGCCAGCCTCCCTCAGAACCTGGTTCTGATACAGCAGCAATTCACTGTATTCATAGTCCACCTTGTCAGGAGATGTCTGGACAAGAATACATATGCACACACATATGCAGAAGACAATGTTTTGCAAAATGCAAAAACTTTCAACTTAAAAGATGATGAAACGTTAAAAAAAAACAAAAAAACAAACAAACAAAAAAAAAAAAAAACTATCTTGCCTTGTATATTAACAGTGACCAGACTGCATTGTATAAAGAATTGTAATTAAGAAGAAGTACTTTATTAATCCCCTAGGGGAAATTCAATTGTTACAGGAATTATTCTAATTTAAAGTTATTAATGTAGTATTATTTAAAGTATATTAATTAATAGTAATTCATAAAGTAATTAATAATAAATAGTAATTATTCTTCTTCATTACCAAAAGAAAGGAAGTTCTCTTTTATGTTTACATTAAATATAACAACTTCACTCCACATGGGTAATTTGCGTAGCAATACGGTTAATTAGCAAACCATTGCTAGGTCGCATACCATTTTTAGGATCGAATTACACATTCGCTACGCAGTTACACAGAAAGGATATTTAAAGTACATTCATGGACAGTGAATTGAAGCATTGGGCAAACCCTCACTAACTGGAAATTAATAACCCATATTGATCAACCTCTACTTCAGGGTAAGTACTTATGCTTTGTCTGAAAACACAGTGGTTTTGGTGTATCCAATTCCAGCAAAGACAGAAAAAAAGTCGTCAGAGGCAAAATATGTAAAGTACATCATGTATTTCTCTTAGAAAATTTTTAGGAAAGGTGGCAAGAGGATGATAGAGGTTTTCCGTGCACACACGAAAATTTTGGGTTATTTATTTCTCATGCAGACTTTCAGTTGATAACTTCCATACAAATGTCAAGAAGTACCAGAAATATTTACTGTACATAAATAACTGTCAATACTACCAATTACTTCACAATCAATGAACCTGGAACAAACTATCTATAAGAAAAATAAATAAAAAGACATATAGATAAAAAGATAAAATCCACACAACCAAACTCAAGTTGACGCAAACTGCAGTTAGGACTGCTCAGAAATTTCAAACTGCTCATTTTGTCACAATGTGCAAGTCTGGTATCTACTTCTTGGGTGGCGCCATGCTCATGTTACCATTAATAGCAGAAAAATAACTTACATTTTTATTAACTTTAACCATATACTCTATAGTTCATGTTATAAAAATATGTAACACCTGTAATTTCGCAGAATTGTAAACAATTTTAAAACAACTGTGTGCCATGGACATTATTGTTGTTCTATTTAGGGCTGCAACAACTAACTGATATTATCAATAAAATGTGATTATTAAAATACTTGGCAACGAATGTATTTATCAATTAGTTAGATCAAGTGATGTAACTGTGGCGGCACATGGAGACACTTAGCAGTTGCAGAGAGGAAATGTTATGTGGAGGTGGTGGTGGCTTTTTGCGGTGAGAATAATCAGTCATCCAGTAAAATGTTTATGGTTCTCACGCCAATTGTTCTGACAAATGATGCAGGTCGAAGTCGAACTCGACAATGTCATGACAATCACATCCAGAAACCGTCTGGAGTTGTCATTGTAACACATGCAGCAGGAGCAGGAGCTCACACAAGGAGTACACTGAAACATTGATTATCCCAGGTCACTTTGTAAATACAAGCGACAAGCAGGTGGACCGTTGCTATGGACTATGGTTGCTATGTGCATCGACAAGATGCTATGACTCTTTTTGGCACCGTAGTGAGAGTGAAAGTCATGCCTGATTGCCAGGATTCCGAGCGTCCGTCAACTTATCCTGCTGTTATACTATCGTCCCCAAGCCACTGGGAAATGTTCCAGTGCTTGGGACAGTCTGTCCACCACTGGCTCACACCATGACACTACCCTGATTTTTACAGGCGAGCTCTTAGCAGCAAAGTCCAGCTAATATCCAGTCTGTATTCCTTGGACAATTGCATTCTTACATGCATCTCAGAAGGATAATGTGCAGCAATGTTGAAGTGCATGTCTGAAAGCAGGTTGGTTCATTAGTGTTCATGTGCCACTCACTTTGGATTTAAGTGTGAAATTCTAGTAAACAAATACCTTTTTCAATGTAATAAAAATTAGGATCTGATTAAATGTTATCACACATTAAAAATATATATATATTTTTATTACATGTGTAGCAAACTCACTTGTTGTAATATTTGTGGGCATAATATAGAGCATAAGCACCACTGCCAAAATTCAGAGGCTAGGGCTCTGTTCAATGAGCACAGCAGTGTAATAGAGCTGACAGCAGACTGTATGGCTTACCTGTTGCGTTTTGCGAAACTCCTCAACAATCTTGGCAGCCATCTCAAAGTCCTCTAACAAGTGATAGGCCACAGCATATCCAATCCACGAGGCCCGCTGGGCTGGGCGAAGCTGTAGCAGCTGGTATCGAGTCTCCTGGAGAGAGACAACCATCAACTGCACGCAGTAATGTTTGATTACTCAGTCCATCATCAGCTTGTACCAATCTGCTAGCCTCTATCTTCACTTTGACTTTCCACTTATGCAGCAGGATGGGTGTGTGTGAGGCCCAGCAATCAAACAACCCATTCCCCTTCATCTTCATCCTAGAATTTTATTTTTATTTTATCTCAATTGTCCCATTTTTAAACCCATCTCCCCTCTCCCAGGCAACCCTCACCCTGTATCCCTCCAGGTCTCTCATTTGGATCTGCAGGAGGGAAAGGTCTCGGAGGATCTGAAGGTTGTCCTTGTCCCACTTCAGAGCATTGCGGTAACACTTGATAGCCTCATCATACTTTTTGTCAGAGCGTTGCAGCAGACCATACACATGCCAGCCTGGGAAGGTCAGTTCAGATAAAGAAAAAAACACCCACACATGCAGACTGCAGGTGTAAATGTGCTTGTTTCATTTGAAGACTGGTTTCTGCACATATCAATTTAACATTACAGCCACTGGATTCAACACTTCACATAAAATCTGACTGCAAGAATCATTCTCATAGGGAGCACTGATTAATAAAAGGATACAGACATGGCTCTTGAGGTCATTGCGTAGGCCTCGTCTCACTAGCTCATAGGCCTCTTCCTTCTTGCCCAAACAGTTGAGGGTTAAACCCTTCATGGCCAGCGTTTCTGCAGCACAGAGCAAGGGTGGGAGGGGAGTGATACAGCCAGAGTTGGCATAATACATTAAGAATGACACTGACATCTTAACACAGTATGCAGACACCAAAATATCACAGCCACATATTTGAACACGTGAAAAATGTGTTTATGCTAACATGCTACTACAGCCTCCACCTTCTGGTTTCTAGCTTTCCAGGACATTCTGTAACCTGACTGCAGGGAATGTCTCCAATTTAACCAGAAGAGCAACAGTGAGGTCCAACAGTGATACTGGGTGATAAGGTCAGGCTCACGGTCAGTATTCCTGTTCATTCCAAAGGTGTTTAAATCGGCAAACAGAGATTCCTTGGAAAACCAAACGGCAAGCTGAAGAATGTTTATTAACTAACGGAAAACGCTGGACAGCTAATTTTGATGTTTTGGAGGCAGAAATATTACACAAATGGCAATGTTAAGAACTTTTTCTCAGGTTCTCATATTGGCTTTTGGCACCTCCTATATTCAGAAACAAAGTTGTGTGGTAAACAATTTTAATAAGTGGTGTTAGTTTTATGCACTTTACATTATAGAAACCTTCTCAGAATGTGCACATACAGTTCTCCAGTAAATCCTGGAGATTCAATTAAGCTTTTGCTACCTTTGGAAACCAAAAACACACCTTCATCCTGTCTCCTTGTGAGCTTACAGCTTTTCAAATTGGTTGATGACACATCAACTAATCTTACAAGAATATGTAATGGACCTGTTTGTAATTTCCAAGTTTTCTGCATAAACTGTAATGAAATGTGATCTGATATTCAAAGTCACAAATATAAAAAAAGAATATTTCCAAGCTGATAAAACACAGCCATGACTCACTCAAAAGACTTAAGATCAAGAGTAGTTGATTTGCACATAGCTGGAAAGGGTCACAGAATGATCTCGAAGCCTTTAGACTACAGTCTGACAAACTGTCTGCAAATGGAAATGATTTTGAGCTGTGGCTATTCTCCATAGAATGGTCCTAAATTCCTCCTAAATATTAGGAGGAATTTAGCAATTTTAGCAATATTAGCAAAGATTCCTCCAATGGCGCAATGCAGAATCCTCATTGAGGTAAAAAAAGAAGTCTTGTATAGCAACTAAAGACTTGAATGACTTGTTGGAGCTGGTATAATGTCAGGGTGAATGTGCACAAGCTGAAGCTCAGAAGAAGTTTGGTGGTGCAGCAGGACAATGAACCTAAACATCAAAGTAAATCTATTACAGAATGACAAAAGACACACAAAATCCACCTTTTAGAGTCAGAGCTCAGACCTCGGTCCAATAGAGTTCCTGTAGTTCCTGTTCCTCAAGAGAGCCATTCACACCAGACATCCTAAGAATATAGCTGACCTGAAGCAGTTCTGTGTGGAAGAATGGTCCTAAATTCCTCCTAAATATTGTGCACATCTTATCCACAGCTACAAGAAGCACTAGTTTAAAGTTATTGCCGCCAAAGGTGGCATCAGTTTGCACATATACAGTATCTCACAGAAGTGAGTACACCACTCACATTTTTGTAAATAGTTTATTATATCTTTTCATGTGACAACACTGAAGAAATGACACTTTGCTACAAAGTAAAGTAGTGAGTGTACAGCTTGTATAACAGTGTAAATTTGCTGTCTCCTCAAAATAACTCAACACACAGCCAATGTCCGCTGGCAACAAAAGTGAGTACACCCCTAAGTGAAAATGTCCAAATTGGGCCCAAAGTGTCAATATTTTGTGTGACCACCATTATTTTCCAGCACTGCCATAACCCTCTTGGGCATGGAGTTCACCAGAGCTTCACAGGTTGCCACTGGAATCCTCTTCCACACCTTCATGATGACATCACAGAGCTGGTGGATGTTAGAGACCTTGCGCTCCTCCACCTTCCGTTTGAGGATGCCCCACAGATGCTCAATAGGGTTTAAGTCTGGAGACATGCTTGGCCAGTCCATCACCTTTACCCTCAGCTGCTTTAGGAAGGCAGTGGTCATCTTGGAGGTGTGTTTGGGGTCGTTATCATGCTGGAATACTGCCCTGTGGCCCAGTCTCCGAAGGGAGGTGATCATGCTCTGCTTCAGTATGTCACAATACATGTTGGCATTCATGGTTCCCCCAGTGAACTGTAGCTCCCCAGTGCCGGCAGCACTCATGCAGCCCCAGACCATGACACTCCCACCACCATGCTTGACTGTAGGCAAGACACACTTTTCTTTGTAGTCCTCACCTGGTTGCCGCCAGACACGCTTGACACCATCTGAACCAAATAAGTTTATCTTGGTCTCATCAGACCACAGGACACGGTTCCAGTAATCCATGTCCTTGGTCTGCTTGTCTTCAGCAAACTGTTTGTGGGCTTTCTTGTGCATCATCTTTAGAAGAGGCTTCCTTCTGGGACGACAGCCATGCAGACCAATTTGATGCAGTGTGCGGCGTATGGTCTGAGCTCTGACAGGCTGACCACCCACCTCTTGAACCTCTGCAGCAATGCTGGCAGCACTCATACGTCTATTTCCCAAAGACAACCTCTGGATATGATGCTGAGCACGTGCACTCAACTTCTTTGGTCAACCATGGCGAGGCCTGTTCTGAGTGGAACCTGTCCTGTTAAACCGCTGTATGGTCTTGGCCACCGGGCTGCAGCTCAGTTTCTGGGTCTTGGCAATCTTTTTATAGCCTAGGCCATCTTTACGTAGAGCAACAATTCTTTTTTTCAGATCCTCTGAGAGTTCTTTGCCATGAGGTGCCATGTTGAACTTCCAGTGACCAGTATGAGAGACTGAGAGCAATAACACCAAATTTAACACACCTGCTCCCCATTCACACCTGAGACCTTGTAACACTAACGAGTCACATGACACCGGGGAGGGAAAATGGCTAATTGGGCCCAATTTGGACATTTTCACTTAGGGGTGTACTCACTTTTGTTGCCAGCGGTTTAGACATTAATGGCTGTGTGTTGAGTTATTTTGAGGGGACAGCAAATTTACACTGTTGTACAAGCTGTACACTCACTACATTACATTGTAGCAAAGTGTCATTTCTTCAGTGTTGTCACATGAAAAGATATGATAAACTATTTACAAAAATGTGAGGGGTATACTCACTTCTGTGAGATACTGTAATTGGTGCATTGAATAAAGATCATGACTGTGTTTTATCAGCTCAAAAATGTTGCTGACATTTGTGACTTTAATAATGTCAGATCACATTTCACGACCAATTATGCAGAAAACCAGGAAATTGCAAACAGTGGCATTACTTTTTCCTGCAACTGTATCTCGCCTTCATGAGTACTGGACTGTTCGAAATTAAGATGTTTCACATCTCAATTTTTACTCTTGGTTGGCTGGCTCATCATTTGCATTTAAAGGAGCAAAGACTTCACATATTGTTGGAAAGATGAAGAGAAAATGTGACAGAACGTAGCGTCTCTAAGCTATACTTCCCCCTTAATGATAGGCGTGCAGGATCGCAGTTGATCCATGATCTGTGCAGATCGCGACCCGCAGATTAATAACTCATTTTTTAAACTTGTAGATTAATCCTAAATTTTTAACGATCGCAGAGAAAGAGTTTTTTCTGCCAATATTGCTTTTTAAGTAATTACACAGATTTTATATTTGTTAAACTCATAGGTTCTATATGCTATTTTTGCTAAAACCAAAAGTTCCTTGCTGTACTGTTCTTGTAATAAATGGAAAGCAAATTACATTTGTCTCCTCGCCTTTTTTGCTGATCCGAAAAAATGGTCAAAATGATTCAAAAACTGTAATGTGATCCGAACCGTGAGTTTTGGTGTAGTGTAGTGGGGATCTGTTGCACCACTACTTAATAACAGTCTGCCTGTTATTCCAGCTTCTGTACTGTGCGTTCTCAAAGTACACCCTGGCCACACCTGCCACCTGGCCAATGTTTTAAGATGCATTTTTCCAAACAAAAAGTCTTTTTCAGCAGGCAGCCATGGAGAAGCTCATAGTGAAACACTAACTGCCAAAGAGAAGAGGCATCATTCTTTTCCACATACAGAGTGGGACAAAGAAATTAAAAAATAGGATTAACACTGGTTTGACTTTTTGACACAGACAGCATTAAAAGCAGCCAAAATACTCATAATTATGGTGTTTACCCTTTTGGATAAATTTGGTATCTAATGCTAATTTGTTTTTTCTTCTGGTAACATTGGCAAACTGACATGGCCATGATTTTACTTTTGTACTGAATTGATTGATTTTAATTTGGCAGTAATCCAAACTTTGTGTAAAATAAACAGTAACCAGATTGTTCTACTAGATTGCCAAATTTACTTGCTAGGCGTCTGAAACTAGCTTTGAACTAGAGGCTGCCTTTTGTCACAACCAGGCATTTGTAAATCATGCCGGTGCTTGGACACAGCATAGGGTGAGAGGGGCTTTATGATTTATTATGTGAGTTTGTTTTGAGTTTCACTAGACCCTCAAGTGGCTGAAATAAATTTGATTATCCTTAATTTGCAGTTGGTAGATGTTATTTGTGTTATCACAACTAAACCAAACATTTTCTTCATGAAGAAATCAATCACTTAATTGGAATGGTTACCTACCATTTTTCCTTAAATCTGCTTTTTCACCATTTCCATTCACATTTATTTAGGACTGTGAGAATTTAAACCCACAGTGGCAAAAATAACAGTGATCCACTTCACACACCCTCTGCAATGACCTGTATACTCACTCCTTGCACACAGGATGAACATCGACATATAATTTCTTTTACTCTCTGCTACCTAATGAGAAAGTAAGTCAAGAAGCTTTCCCCTTACCTCCATGTTCTGCAAACTTTGGGTTGCCCAGGATCTGTTTGCAAAACTTCAGGCCATTTCTGTACTGCTTGTGCTCATAACATCTCTGCAACAAAAGACAGAGCAGACTTTATATCTGACATCTAAACCCAACAGCTGCCACACTCTACTGCACTAATCCTCAAAGATCTGGTTTAAAGTGCACAAAAAGGGCATTATTAAAAGCATACTGAATGCAAATGCAAAAATTGGTATTCCTTCCAGCTACAAGGGAGCAAACAAAAAGAAAATCCACAGAACACTTCTGCCTCAACAAAATGATCAGCATTTCAGGACTGATCATGATTTCAGCACTGAAATAAACAGGGGAAGCAGCACTGGATGACGTAGGGCTGATGATGAGACATGATCAGACAAGAGGCCAGATGGAAGTGCCTGGCTCAGAGCACACACCAGGAGCTGTCTGACAGAAGGTCCAGCACTCCCAATACCCAGGAAAGGTATCAGTATTATACTGACTCTGGTTTTAATTGGCCACCTAACAAGACAGGAACAGACTGCAAGGGACAATTCAGTCTGCAGAGAGAATCCAAGACCTGTACCGGTCTGTGGTCAGGAAACGGAGGAGCATCTCTGCAGACCCCTCACACACTGGACACAAACTGTTCAGACTCGCTCCCTGTGGTAGGTGCTACAGAGCACTGCACACCAAAGCCACCAGGCACAGTTTCTTCCTCCAGGCTGTCACTCTGATCAACTCTTAATGGCATAAAGTGACAGAGATAACCACTGTGCAATAATACATATAATATGCATATTTACACATCCGTACCTAATAGTTAAATCCCTGCACTCCTACTGCAATACTTCACACATTGTATTTATTGTATGTATAAAATATAATTCTTTTTCTAGACTTTTTTTCTTTACTTTAAACCTCCTATCTTCCTTTCTTAAAAGTTTAGCTTTATTTAATTCCTGTACCTTATACGACTTGAGTTGGCCGTTCTTGTCATGTTTAAAGAAGAAAACTTTAACATTAGCTTACCTTTGCAAATAAGCTAACCTGGCCAGCTGTATGTACTGTTACTATACTGAAATATTCAAACTAATAACTCATTTGGAGGGCCATACGAGACTACCTTCACTGAGAGCGCCGCCAATTCACTTTGTGGACTGCAGGTAAGAAGAGGAAAGCTAACACAGCTCTCCACTTGAGTTGTGTATAGCTGTCATGCGTGCAGCACTTATGTCAAGGATATACTTCATATGTGTCGCAAGGCCAGAGCATAGCTATGACACTGCATGGTTGGTTGTTAGCTAACTATTGTATTGTCTTGGTGGCACAGCAACGTGTTAGCAACAGGGAAATGGACATTACAATGCGCTTAGTGCGATGAAGCTTTAGGTTAAACACAAACAACTTCCCGTCACAGTTACAACTGTTAGACCTGCAGCTACCTGGTAAACTAGCATTAGCCTGCCAGCTAACTCAGTCTTTAGCCTACCAATATCCTCTTGAACAGAGCGTTCTCCTTCGGCGGCAGGGTGACTGTGGGCATTGCGTTGGCTTCCTATGGCTCTGTGGGTTCACACATGAATAAAGTCCTCTCGGAGGCAGAGATCCTTGACTGCTTCGGTCTCTTCAAGCTCCTCTCTCTCACGTGTTGAAGCCGAGGCCCCCCTTCCGAGCAAAATGGCCGATGTGCTTCTCCTCCGGGTCAGGCTGCTCTCTGAGTCTGCGTGTCAGACACGGCTAAGAACATCTGCCATGGTCTGTTAATAAAAAATAATAATACAATACTAAAATAATATAAACAATACAAAGGGCTAAAGCATTTATTACGTTTAGGTGTAGTGTGCCAATATACTCCTGTCTCCGCTGGATGTATTGGCCTCAAATGCTGCTAATCAATTCTCATCAAATAAAATGTAGTATTGTTTTAACAGATTTTTATCATGTTATTTGGTTATACACTGTAACATTTCCACGTTGCAAAGACCGCGGTGAGGACAGTTTGAAGTTGGCTGTTCGACGGATCCACCCTCTTTATTAGAAGCAGCGCCTGTCCACTCAGGTTTTACCCCGTGGGAGGAGCTTGACAACGGGCGGAGTACTTTTTCACTGACTCGGGAGCCGTTTTAGGGACCGTCACTCAGTAATTGACAAAAAAACAACTGACAAAATAAAAACATTTTCTCCATTCATGTGTCCATGTTATAAGAAAACATATATAAAATGGTCTGGTGCTGCGCAGTCATTGAAATTGTTAATAAAGAAAAAATTATTTTAAAAGGATTAATTAAATGAAATAGGATTTTTTTTTTTCAATGCTTCCAGATCATGGGACCTGATGACTCCAAATTACTCATAATTTGTAACGCTGGGCTGGCCACACAACACCTCTTACAATTACATCTCTTCATTCATTTAATATGAATTTTTATATTCAATATTGAAAGTTTTTGCACAATTGCTTCCAGGTCATGTGATCTTATGACGCCAAATGACGCATAATTTGTAGGACTGGTGAAGCCACACAAGATACACCTTTTATTCATTTCATCATCTCATTAAACAGGTAACAGTATATAGTTAACTATTGCAGTATATATCTTTTATATTGCAGATAACCTATAACGGGGGACATAAACGTAGGCATATATTATTACTGTAACTTTATAAAGGAATGAATTAAAAATAACTATAGTTTTGCATACTAGTTACATTGTCTTGAATGTAGGGACTTTTATTTTGAAAATTTGGCAAGGTTCCCCCAGCTTGCCGTGGGTTGCTCCAGTGTCGCAAAATTTTTGCTGCTCAAGCTGTACCCGATGTATCCATACATCGTAACCTGGGACGAAGCAAACAGTGGTCTGCTCAGCGAGGACAGCCACAGAGGAGACGAGAGTAGGACACCTCTCCATCCACACCGGTTTTATGTCAGCTATTGCGGCTGGGCCCGTGTCCGTGGGTTGATACAGTAAAGCAAAGACTGTTTTGAACAAACGTACTCGGTGGTGCGGTAATGAATGCAGTCAAATACAACACTACAACTTCATGAAGGGTGTAATGTTCCGTCTGTGCTGTAATAGAAGTTGACCACAATCTTTATGGTCAATGTGGTATCTGTATATATAGTGAATGTTATTGTAGTGGTATGTTTTGTGATATGGAAGTAAATGATGGTCTACTTTCCAGATTTGCAATGTACTGTTGTTGACAGCTACATTCATGCTGCACAGCCAGGGCACACTGCTTTAATGGAGAATATAGTCCACCAGTCTCTGAGGTCACATGTGTGTCTGCCCTATGTATGGGGATCCATCCACTCCAACAGCATTATCCCCCTGCTATTGTACTCGCCACATACAAGATACAATATCACTTTATTTATTACTTTTGGTTAAGACACTAAGTCACAGCAAAGCTAGAAGGTACTCATCAAATTGTGTTACGACCTACAGAGAAATGAAGCTGTCTGTGTTACCAGATATATTTGTATCTTTACTGCCTTTTAAAATTAGCTGCTCTCACTATTGTAGGCACTATTCTTTTTGTATAGCACAATTCATAAACAGTAATTCAAAGTGCTTTGCAGAAATAACAAGCTAAAAGTACATAGGCAAAAATGAAAATGAATAGCAAGTAGTGGAAAATGAACTTAAAAAATTAAAAGAGAATGAGTGCAAATAAAACACTTTCAGTTGTCATATACAGAGGTAAAAAACAAAGTTTTTAGCTTGGACATTGTCAGAGTTGAGGCTTGTCTAACATCATCAGATAAATGCATGGATGAGTCTCACCAAGTCTGGTTTAGACATGATCCCTTTGATTCTAGTAATGTTTTTGAGATGGTGAAATGCTGATGATGTAATTGATTTAATATGGCTGTTAAAATTCAAGTCTGAGTCCATGATTACCCCTAGATTTTTAACCTGACTTTTAGATTTTAGCACAGGTTTATTTGATTAGTTCCTCCTGCAGTTTATCTGTCTCATGTCTCTAGCCTGTTCAGGGCCGGAAGGCGATGTAATAGGCTGTGTGACATTGGTGCAAGCACACCACTTTCTTGTTGGCTGGCAGTGCTAGGTCTGAAGTCCACGCTCTGAGGTTTCAGTTTATACAGTGTACAATTCATTTTTCACTGTTACTGGAGACTCGCTCATCAAGGTAACTATAACCTTTTCCCACAAACGGCGACCAGGTGTCAAAAGAGTGCTGAATGTAAGCTCTGTAAATTGTCACTTGAATCCAGACATGACTTGTGGCTGTTTCTGAAGTTTGCATCAGGCCTGATTGGCCATGTATACCACCAGATGTGTGTGAATGTGAACAGTACCAGCATTTAGTACAATCTACAGATCATACTAAGTTATGATGAGAAGGTTGCAATGTTATAGATAGTTAAAACAAGAATGTCTTTTTCAGCAGGAAAAGCAGACACTTGTTCTACGTAACAGAGCTGTTGGCGAGCCTGCTGCTGAATGATACTGTCGCTGTGTGAAGCTCCCACTGTGCCGTCACTGCGCTTGGATGTCTAAGTGAGTGAGCATATAGACAGAAATGCGCTTGCACTTGCTTATATGCATAGTTTTCCTATAAAAGCTCCTGTGTGTTGGATTCTTCCTGCAGGTCCATGCGTATTGCTGCTACAGTTTGTGGGGGCCATAGTGGTTCTGATCATACAGACATCTCACATGCAAGTGACCAGAACTCTTAGACCCAGATTTCTGGAGGACTGTAGATACTGTGGTGCTGTGTGCAGGTACATAATAATGACTTAAACATACACACGATCACACAGTCAGGTCAAAGTCATGGCCACAAAATACACATTTCAGCTTACTTCTTTGATGTAATACAACCCATACCATACTAATTTAATCTACAGCAAACTCTCTTTATATAGCAGGTAATTACAGAGTGCAATTAGGTATCCCTTTCTAGGTTCCAGAAAAATTATTTTCATATGAAAGAAAAATGGTAAGCATGCCAGATAAAACCTTGCAAACTTTGTTTCTCTAGAGGCCTTGAAAACATCTGCTGATCTACTTTCTATTTTGGTGCTGCTATAAGAAGTCACTGATGTCTCAAATTTTTATTTCCTACACATGTAGCCTAGTCTTGATCCAGGAGTCTTGGCTAATTATAGACCAATATCCAACCTGCCATTTATTTCTAAAATCCTAGAAAAAGCTGTTGCTAAGCAGCTGTCAGACCACTTACACAGGAATGAACTATTTGAAGATTTTCAATCAGGATTTAGAGCACATCATAGTACAGAAACAGCACTGTTGAAAGTTACCAATGATCTTCTCTTAGCCTCAGATAATGGACTTGTTTCTATACTTGTCCTCCTAGACCTTAGTGCTGCAATCGACACCATTGACCACAACATCTTATTACAGAGACTGGAGCATGTGATTGGTATCAGAGGAACAGCGTTAAAGTGGTTCCAATCCTATTTATCAGACAGATTCCAGTTTGTTCATGTCCATGATGAACCTTCCACACGAACAAAAGTTAGTTATGGAGTTCCACAAGGCTCCGTGCTAGGACCGATTCTGTTCACCCTGTACATGCTTCCTTTAGGAAATGTCATTAGGAAGCACTCTATTAATTACCACTGCTATGCAGATGACACTAAGTTATATCTATCTATTAAACCTGTTAACACAAACCAGTTAACCAGACTTCAAGCCTGTCTAACTGACATAAAGGCCTGGATGACCAGTAACTTTTTACTTTTAAACTCAGAGAAAACAGAAGTCATTATATTTGGGCCAAAAAATCTCAGAAATAACTTTTCTAAAATTATAGCTACTCTAGATGGCATAGCCCTGGCCTCCAGCACTACTGTAAAAAACCTTGGAGTTATTTTTGACCAGGACATGTCCTTTAACTCACACATAAAACAAATCTCTAGAACTGCATTCTTTCACCTGCGCAACATTTCCAAAATTAGGAACATCCTGTCTCAAAATGATGCAGAAAAACTAGTCCATGCATTTGTTACCTCAAGGCTAGATTACTGTAACTCATTACTATCTGGATGTCCCAATATCTCCATAAAAAGCCTCCAATTAATCCAGAATGCCGCAGCCAGAGTCCTGACAGGAACTAGCAAGAGAGATCATATTTCTCCTATATTGGCTTCTCTTCATTGGCTCCCTGTAAAATATAGAATAGAATTTAAAATCCTTCTTCTCACATACAAATCCCTTCATAATCAAGCTCCTTCATACCTTAAAGACCTCATAGTACCATATTATCCCAATAGACCACTTCGCTCTCAGAGTGCAGGTCTACTTGTGGTTCCCAGAGTTTCCAAAAGCAGACTGGGAGGCAGAGCCTTTAGTTATCAAGCTCCTCTCCTGTGGAACCAGCTCCCAGCCTGGGTTCAGGAGGCAGACACTCTCTGTACTTTTAAGGCTAGATTTAAAACCTTCCTCTTTGACAAAGCATATAGTTAGGGCTGGCTTCAGGCAACCCTGAACCATCCCTTAGTTATGCTGCTATAGGCCTAGACTGCCCGAGGACCATCGGTGCACTGAGCTCCCCTACCCTAACCCCCCTCCCTTCCCCTCCCCTCTTCTTCCTCTCCTCCCACCTCATGTATATTCCACCATTGAATGTCACTAACCTTGTGCTCTCTCTCTCCCTCTGTCTCTGTTCTCTCTGTACCTTCTGCAGGTGTCCCTGGTCCTGGGGAGGTATATCGCTGATGTGCAGTTACTGGCTCCACCAACCTGCAATGTCCATTTGTTGTTTATTGTTGCTGTTCTTTTCTCTCTGCTCTATCCACTCACCCCAACCGGTCGAGGCAGATGGCCGCCCAAACTGAGCCCGGTTCTGCTGGAGGTTTTTTCTTCCGTTAAAGGGAGTTTTTTCCTCTCCACTGTCGCCAAGTGCTGCTCATAAGGGATTTGTTGGGTTTTTAGTTTTAGTTTTTGTAAAGTGCCTTGAGATGATTTGTATTGTGATTTGGCGCTGTACAAATGAAATTGAATTGAATTGAATTGAATTGACATGTAGACTTTAAAAACTTTCACATAAAAGTGGTAGATAACATTTACAAACATTTTTCAACAATGACAGTCAGTCTTAATTTCTACGTGTTTTTTCCTGCTCCTGATTTAAAGAATGTGTATTAATTCAGTGCATATTAATACTGCTTAAAGCTGCTTACAAAACTGCTTACAAAATAGCTAAGAGTCAGTAATCTACTCTCTTCAGAGGCACCAAGGTTTTCTGTTACGGTCTTGTACAGTGTCTTGTCTGATTACTGTCAGAGGACTGGAGAGGCATGCTACTCTCGATATGCCCTGACCTCACTCCAGACAGGACACAGTATAATGATATCACTACTGTTATACACTTTGGACATCACTTTGTGGCTTTGCTTGTTTGCTCACTCAGCAGACCAAGTCTTGCCCCTCACTGTCCCCCAGTTTTCACAAAAGGAACATTGTCAGATCATTATTGTGCATGTGTCCAGGACAGGACCATGGCCAAGATGTTTAAAAATACTTACTGCAATGCAGCCCCTCTAAAAGTTTTGTATCAGACACCACAAAATCTGTTTTTTTTTATATTTGGTGGGGAAGTACTGAATCTATTTTCTTTATTTATTTTCTTTTAATGGCCTTAAAGTCCATGGTGGTGCAGTGGTTATCCTTGTCACCACAGAACAAACTCTGGGTAAAAGTTTGAAACCTGTTCCACTGAACTTGAAAATTTGATTAGATGTTTTAACTTGAAAATATATTTAAATGACACACACTAATGTAGTCCAAAATCATATACAGAATATGGGAGGACCTGGGAACGCCTCAGTATCCCCCTGGAAGAGCTGGGCTTCTACAACTGGCTTTTGCTGTTTACTCTATTCATAAATATGCACAGAACTGATGATAACTCTGTTTAATCTCTTGTTTTGTCCTCATGGGTTTTGTGTCTGCCATTGTAGATTCTGAGCTTTCTTCTCCTTATTTACTCCTCTGTGTCAGAGGTGCAGATACTGATGCTTTCAGGAAATGTTCACAAAAAGTGGAAAATTAAGCTTTAAGTCCTATTACATTAACTATATCGCAAACCTTTGTGTTACAAATCTAGTAAACATTTCACTATTGCTTTAACATTAACAAACCGCATAAACAATGTTCCTTTGTAATAAGATTAATCAATTGTATTTGTATTAATTATTGAACTTTACATTGTGGGAGGATTACAGTCAGTTGCAGTTTTTTTTTTTTTTTTTGCCACTTCTTGAATTCTTTCAATGTAGTAATAATAGACAGTTACAGCTCCAATATTTGAGCTGTCAGGAATAGATCACATTCATCATTAGGATACTGAAACAAGTGTTGTGTACCCTGCTGTAGTTTTTACAGTATGTAATGACTTGAATGTAGCACTGCCCTGTGTCTCATACAACTCTTTTCAATCCTTTTTAGTCAAACTCTTTGTAGTTTAGCCTCTTTCACAGAAGATGTGGGTCATCTGTCTTATCTGGGAAGTGATATATTTTAGAGAAGTAGCAACTGCAGGGGATCAAAGGCGGTGCCCACTTGAGGTCAACACCAATCCCTCCAGGACTTTATGTGGGTTAACAAACAGCATGTTCAGTCTGCTTTTTTTTTGTTTGTTTGTTTTGTTTTGTTTTTTTGTTTTTTTTTTAAATGTTAATGTAACTACATCTTTGCAGCTCACAATCCTTTTTCCCTCCACTGAGTAGACGAGTCAGGCCAATGTAAGCCAACAACCCTGCATCTGCCTGATGGATAGATAGATAGATAACACTGTAAAGAATGGTCGGACTTAAATAACACAAGCAGTGGTTACTTATGACTCATAAGTCACCACTTATACGTCACTAAAATAATGTGTCTGTAAATAGTGGAGTCAGTGCATCAGTATGTTATGTGTTTGTTGCATTTTAAACTATATTTTATTTGCAATTCTCATTGTCCCATTTTTCATTGATGCTAAACATTTAGGTTTCATAAGACTTCACCACCAAGGCCAAAGCTCCCCAGGATATGAAGGACCTGCCAAATGGAAAGATTTTACGTTGAAAACCACAACCTCTATGTTTTGGAAAATCACTGATAATCATTGTCAGATGTATTCCACTGGGGATGTTATTAATCCTTCTATGAAACAATGACTATAAGACAAAGTAAACCAACATTTTATGTTGAATTTCTGGTTCAGGCATTGCCCTCCCCTTGCTTTACTAAAATAGTACCCAGTTGAAAACCATCATATGATATGAACCATGAGTTTTGTGACCCGTTCCACCCCTGATAGACAGACACTGCGCTAAAGGTAGTAACAAACAAATGTAATCTTCCATGTCTTTATTGATATATTCAGGAATTGTTATGTCTTTTTTTCCTTCTTTAGGACCTGGTAGAGAGACAGAGCACTACAACTGGCCATCATAAACCAGCTGCCACTGGTGTTGGATCCAGCTTGCATAAGTGGAGGTACTGTTTTCATATTTGAGAAACTGGAGCAAGATTTTATACAATATGCACAACCAGAGTCCTTACAAACATAAATATTTCTATTACAATGCCAGGCTGGTATTTATCTTCTTCAA
The DNA here is from genome assembly GCF_900324485.2 of Mastacembelus armatus. Lineage (NCBI taxonomy): Eukaryota > Metazoa > Chordata > Actinopteri > Synbranchiformes > Mastacembelidae > Mastacembelus > Mastacembelus armatus. The sequence goes on from NC_046642.1 coordinate 26,604,216, forward strand.
CTCATGGTGAATTCTGTGATCAGAGATCCACTGGTGATGTTTTTGTAATACTCCATCCACATGCTTGTTTCATAAATGTATTCAAAGTTGATTAAAGTACTCCTGTATGTCTGCTGGATGTTCAGGAATACACAGAGAGGAGGAGGAGATTGCTAAAACTAAACTAAATATACCTAAGCCTAAATATAAACTAACACTGACTGACTACAATTCAAATGGCAATAATAATGTCTCTAGCAATCTCCTCCTCTCAAAAACCCATGGTTTGAGCAGTGACTCAGACCTTTTAAAGCCTTGACATATTGAAAAGCTCCTTCAAAATTCCCGAGAATCAGCTCGACACGAGGTCACGTGATTTGGGGCATGTTGAAGCAGGGATCGAAACACTGCTCACTTCAAAAAGATCGATACTGTGTGGAGCAGACGGGCTCAAGCGTCCCATCACTAATTCACACACCAGACAGACATAGAAATAGAGTAGGTTTAGTAATAGTGGCTTGAGGGACTGAAAGTTGTGAGAGATTCTGTGTGTGAAAGGTGAGGAAGGGATATAGAGGAAGAACAAGTGCCAAAAAGAGCACGATCATGGGAGCACTTTGATCTCATTAGTCCCCAAAAGGTCAAGTGCTTAATTTGTGCTCAGGAGCTGAAATACAGCAGTAACACGTCCTCGATGCTGTGACCCCTGCGCTCCAAACACCCAGAGACCACACCTAATACTACTGCTGCTGGTGGAGTGGGAACCCGACAAGGTACGCCTCACATAATTTATTTAGATAGAAAGACACACATAAACAAAATTATGCATCAAATTAAATGTGTTGTATATTTTTTTTTCTAAGGACGGCAAGCTGAGTTGGATGAGGCACTGGATGATATGGTCGTACTTGATGCACAGCCTTTTAAAGTGGTGGAGGGCAAAGGCTTCAGGGCCTTGGTACAGAAGCTTGACCCCCACATATGTCCTGCCTTCTCGAAAGGCTTTAAAAGCTATGGTTGCAAAAAAATATGAAGAGGGCCACATGTGCTGCTATGTATCCCCATCTTTTTCGGTGGCCAAGATATACTTTCACATGCCAGCTACATCAGTGCCATGCGAGCGGGTCTTCTCCAAAGCTGGACAGGTGTTCACAGGTAGTGAGATTAAAACCAAGCATTGTAGAAATGATTCTTTTTCTAAATAAAAATCTAAAATAACGTGATCAAGAAACTACATTCCGCTGAAATCCCGACGTAGCTCCTTACACTGCTATTGCACTACTTCACAAGTTGTATATATTGTTTATAAAATAATTTATTTCCTAGCGTTTTTAATTTACTTTTTTCCTTATGCTTTTCTTCTTTTTAATCTCCCATCTTCCTTTTAAAAAAGTTTAACTTTATTTAATTCTTGTACATAGAGCTTAGTGAACCGGAGTCACATTCATTGTTTGTGTGCACGAACGTGGCTAAGAAAACTGGTTCTTAAATCCGAACCAGCTTTCTTTTCAATGTCGCTGATACTGCCCAGTTTATGACATATGGCATAGACATGTACAAATATTCTGTGTATTTGTACAAATCCGCGTGTATGTTGGCTAATGGGGTATTGACGTGTTAATTTTGTAAAGAAATTCTGTCCAGTATCAACTAGGCTGCTTTAATACTTTAATGTCGTATATCAGTGAGTTACCATGGACACCGGGAAATTCAGATATTTACTGAAACTGAAATTACAACTGAGATTAGTCGAAACTCTGTATTATTATATATATTTGTATATCATTACATAAATCCAGTCTGAGGCTCTCATCGTGGCTGCATCGACCCCTCGGGATCATCTGCCTAGTCCTGCCAGGAAGGTTAATCAACCGCGGTGTGGCAGGATCGCCAGTCGGATGAAGGAGACTGACAGTTCACGTTAGCGAAAATGATTTTCAACCGCTTGTCATCTGCAGCCTTTCTCCTCCGTAGAGGTAAGATGATAACGAGAGTGAATTCGTGGTTATTGTTTTTGACGGGTATGTTTTTAGCTCGCTATTTACGAGGTGAACGCAGTGTTTGTTTTGCAGCCTGACCTTAGCTTAGCAGTCTTGTAACGTTAGCTTAGCTGTGCGTGAGGCTGTTTATCTGTCGGCCACATAAACTACATAGAAATCTGAGAATATGTGTGATTTATTTTAATCGTTGTCCTCTAGGTTTTACCCACAGCTCGTGAATGAAAATGGTTTTCACACCACATTTCTGTTTAACTCCCACATTCATTTCCACACAGCTGCTTAGTGCAGAGGTACTTAATCAGTCTTAATAATAGTATTAATAATAATATTATTAATAATAATAACAATAATATAGTGTATTCACAGGGATCTGCTGGAGCCTATCCCAGCTCTCTTTGGGTGAAAGGCAGGGGTCCACCCTGGACAGGTCCCCAGTCCATCACAGGGCCACATAGAGACCAACAACCTCACACACTCACACTCACTCCTATGGGCAATTTAGAGTCACCAATCAACCTGACATACATGTTTTTGGACTGTGGGAGGAAACCAGAGTACCTGGAGAAAACCCACACAAGCACAGGGAAAACATGCAGACTCCACACAGAAAGGCCCGTGATGGGTTTCAAACCAGGAACCTTCCAGCTGTGAGGCAACAATGCGAACCGCTAAGCCACCATGCTGCCCCAACACACACACACACACAAAAAATGTATTACTAAATTTGAAAATGTGTTTTTTAGGCTTACAGTGGTTAATTATGTCATACATGACTTATGGCTGCTTTATGTACTCTCAGCCAGTACCAAGACAATATTATTTTTATATGAAAAGCTTGGCTGTTCTTCCTTTTGCTGTGGATTTTTTGCAGTTGGATCTAGGTCTGCATTCACAAGCTCCAAGCCTGACATGGCCAACCCCAACTGGTTGCGGGTGGGCTCTGCCTTTGGAACAGCAGCTTTCCTTTGGATTCTGGTAAGTGACCACATCCTTTTATGTAGATAATTGAAATTACATATCATCGATAATATTGCATTTGGTTTTAGAGTTCCGTGGCTTTTTATTGCAGGGTTGCAATAAAAAAATTATTAATTATTCCTGAGTTTTAGATCTGATTTGCATGGAGACCAAGCTCCAAACATACACTTATATATCATTGCCTTGCCCTCAAATGTATCCATACTTTTAGCAAGATCCAACATTTTTTCTGATTGATGAATGAACATAAACAATATCTGATTATGAAAGTATGTGGTTCAACATGAAGAATGCTTTTACCTGAGTGTTTCATTTGTTTGCACTGTCATCTTTTACCTGCAGCTCTTCAGGCAGCACAGCACAGATGTACAAGAGTACAAAGTGAGGAATGGCCTGAAATAACCAACCACATTGGTATGTGGGTGTCCTTTGTTTAGATGATATTAGAAATACTGCATATCGTCACCTTCTTAAAATGATGGCCTAAGTAATTTTTTGACAAAAATGATTTTTTTGCCTAAGTAAGATCTTCATGATGCTGGCCACCTCTGGTAAAATTGCCTAAATCCTCAGTTGAACAGATCTTGCAATTCTGTCCCCATAATATAATTGCCTATGTCAACGGTGTGACTTAGGAAATTTTAATTTGCGAGACAGCATTATTTGCATGTCAATAGTCATGTGTTGTCATAACCTTTTTGTGTGAAATGATTAATAAATATAATATAAAAACATGAAAATATGACTTAGGCCATTATTTTAAGAGGGTGACGATATGATACACTGTGATGTTACCTATACTGATATATTGTATTATTCTGTCATGCAGTGCTAAGATATTGTCTAAAATATAAAAATTGATAAGCAAATAAAACATGTTTTTCTTGTCTTGTGCAGGTTGGCATGGTCTGCCTTCAGGATACACCTGTTTCACTGCGTGTTTTATTCCTGCCACTGTTCATGATTCCTTACTTTGTGTTCTGTGTAAAATAAAAATATGTCATGATAATTTGTATCATTTTGTTCACATGGATTCACATTTGTGTCATATAAATCTTTGATTTATATATTCTTATTAACCAAATGTCAGAGATACATACTTTACATTGGCCATTTCAAATAGCTAATATAAACTTAGCTTGAATCACAGTTGTTAGCTTTTGAAAAATCAGGCATATGGTGAGGAGGAAAAGTAATCTTCCTTCTACATTTGTTTATAAGATCTGGACAGGTCGCCATTTATGCTCAGAGATATAGGCACCATTACAGTATACATAAATATGTCCACACTAAAGGAGAACTTATTCATTCATATAAAGTATTCATTTTACCTAGTGCATATACAGGACGAATATAAAGACCCCAACCCAATAATTAAAAGTAGAATAGGATTTTTTTTTACATTTTCCTAGATTGTATTTTTGAGCACTCTATAAACGGCCGGATGGAAAGCTGCTGTATCTCCAAACTGCTCCTGTTTGCGATATATGATTCATTTGTAGTTTACAAATGTGAAATTAGACAGGGTTTTAAAGACCACAATTTTCTAAGTAAAATGACAAGTCAGTTCACCTGACAACAATCCATTAAAGCAACGATAAGGTCATTTTGGCCAGGTGTTGTCTTTTTGAATTATGCTTTGTATGGCACTTCAGTAAAAGAGGTGGGGAGATTTAAAGTCACCCTGTTGTGTGGAGGGTAATCAATGCCCTAGAAATGTGGCATTAATTTTGTGCATCTATCCTGAGTGCGCAATTGGAGATTCTTTGCAGGGAAAAATATATTTTGCAAACACAAATTATATTTCAAAAAGAAATGTGCACGCAAAAATAATTTAGTTTGAGCAAGCAAAAATGTATGCTCAATAAATGTGTTTGTATGTTTGCTATTATCCATATGAATGTGCAATAACAACCACTCTCGCTCAGTTTTCCTGTGTGCTGTCTCACTCCATCTTTCTCGCTCGCTCAACCTTTCCACTGCATGCTCAGGTTTGTCTTGTCACTCAGCTTGGCACACAGCTTTACAAATGTACCACAAAATCAACTAATCAGAGAACTGGAGAAAGTACATTGTGATCGGCTGTTTAGTCTCCAGTTAGATGTTACAACATCCCAGAAGCATTATGGTAAGGTCAACGTAGACACCCATGCTCATGGCGACCCGGCTGCTTAATTAAATTCAATTCAATTGTATTTGTATAGCACCAAATCACAATACAATCACTTCAAGGCACTTTACAAAAACACAAAAACCCAACAAATCCCTTATGAGCAAGCACTTGGTGACAGTGGAGAGGAAAAATTCCCTTTAACGGAAGAAAAAACCTCCAGCAGAACCTCCTGAACCCAGGCTGGGAGCTGGTTCCACAGGAGAGGAGCTTGATAGCTAAAGGCTCTGCCTCCTATTCTGCTTTTGGAAACTCTGGGAACCACAAGTAGACCTGCACTCTGAGAGCGAAGTGGTCTATTGGGATAATATGGTTCTATGAGGCCTTTAAGGTATGAAGGAGCTGGATCATGAAGCAAAAGATCTTATTGCATTTCTTAAGGGAATCTGGCTTAACAAAATTTTTCATTTTATTTATTTCTTTTCTTTTGTAAATGATGGAATGGTAGAGAACAATGGTTCACACTCCAATACAGTAGGTGGCTGTAATACATCTTTAACGATGAGTGCCACCCATCATAAAATCAAAAGAAGAAGGCTGATTGACTTCAGTGACTACAACTGGTTAAAACACATTTGAACAAACAAAGCCCAGCAGGAGGTCAGGTATGTATTTGACTACAAACAGGAAGAGGTTATTTACGTACAAACCATCGTTTCCCAGCAATCATACACATTAACCGAGCTCAAATCTAGTCAAATCATTATAGTCACCATTTATTGTCTGAAACACAATTTCATATTCATTTGATCTTCTTGCCTGTGTGGCATTAACCACCCCTCATACACATGGCACAGGCAACATCGTGTATTGCGCAACAGGGGGCGTGTTTGTGATCCGCCTACTCGCATGTTTGTCTGAGCAGACTGGGTCAGCCGTTCCTCCAACTCTTGCTGAAGCTGCAGCATATTCCCTTCGTAGCCCTCGGAGAGCAGCAATGTTTTCCTGCAGAGCGGCCTGGCAAAGGTGTGGGCCTTTGGCACGGAGAGCAGCCTACAGGTTGCCCCGGGATGGTGAGTTTCATCAGCCAACAAAAAGGCATCAAAAACAGAATACAAACCTCAACTCGCTCCCCTTTTCATGATATCTCTGTGTGACGTTTTCCATTTGCTCTTTGGCGTCTGCCGCCTCTTGACCCTAGCCGATGGATTAGTACACTCTGTCCCTGTGTGGCTTTATTCCCATACTGCATTGTGAGAGCCAAATGGCCATGGCAATGGCTGCCCATGGTATGTGAAGGTCAAAGTTGGATTTGTGGTTTAGGTTGGACTGGGACTTTGTGCATATTGAAGCTGCATGATTTGTTGGACCGTGTGTTTAACTGGGGTTCTTCTCACAAAGAAACGGGTATACTTTTGATCCCTTAGTGTGGCTTTTCATAATGACACTAAACAAGCACGTGTGTGTGTCCTAAATCAGCAGGCTGTCACGTCAAAATCATTTCCATATTTAATAATGGGACCTTTTGAACTGGTGTGACTGAACAATGAATGGACAGAAAGCTCGCGTTTGTCGAGGTGACGTTACTACCATTTAAAGATGAGTGCTGGGTTAAGGTTAATGCAGACCTATGGCACACATACATTTTGTACGTGACCTTCACTAGTCAGACTAGCGTGGAAACATGGTTGCCTGTTAGTCACGTGGCGTGCGCGTGTGACATTAGTTTAATGTAAAGAGAGCGCGAGCTATACCTTTCATTAGTGTTCGCCAGAAGCCAATCAAATCACTTCTCTGCTAACGTTACATAACCAGGGGCGGTGCATGGAAACGGGAATCTGTCAGTCTCAGCTGTCAATATACCTGAGGCCACAAACATCCGTCTTTTCTCACCATCCACGACCAATGTTAGAACTTGCTTTCTGCACCTTAGGGGAACCTACAGTCATTCCAGATGTGCAGTAGACATGGTCATTCCACAGGATGTGGCTTAACAAATACACTTTGACTTGAAGTAAGTGGGTTAGTGAAGTCAGACTGTATGAAATCAGTGAAACTTGATGTTAAAGTATTACTAAGAAGAGAGGAATCTGACTTGTTGGCTTGCTCCCCCCCCCCCCCCCCCCCCCCCCCCCAGAAACATCTCATCTGGAAATTAAATCCTATGCCAAACTAAAAGGTTTTACATGGTTAGAAAGACATTGATATCTGCTATGGGACTAGCTTTCATTTTTCAGTCACCTAAAATTGCAGCATGATACTGGCCATGTGTTACTGCAGTGCCTAAAACCACTTGAAACACATGCTTAAAACAATGTAGTACAACAAGCCCCAACAAAACAGTGCCTTTTGTGTCCCAGGGTGAGGAGTAGGCTGCATCACCTTGTAGGTGTCAAACAAGCGTTGACAGGCTTACAGTGGGTACGGAAAGTATTCAGACCCCTTTAAATTTTTCACTCTTTGTGTCATTGCAGCCATTTGCCAAAATCAAAAAAGTTCATTTTATTTCTCATTAATGTACACTCAGCACCCCATCTTGACAGAAAAAAACAGAAATGTAGAAATTTTTGCAAATTTATTCAAAAAGAAAAACTGAAATATCACATGGTCATAAGTATTCAGACCCTTTGCAGTGACACTCATATTTAACTCACATGCTGTCCATTTCTTCTGATCCTCCTTGAGATGGTTCTGCTCCTTCATTGGAGTCCAGCTGTGTTTAATTAAACTGATTGGACTTGATTAGGAAAGGCACACACCTGTCTATATAAGACCTTACAGCTCACAGTGCATGTCAGAGCAAATGAGAATCATGAGGTCGAAGGAACTGCCCAAGGAGCTCAGAGACAGAATTGTGGCAAGGCACAGATCTGGCCAAGGTTACAAAAGAAATTCTGCAGCACTCAAGATTCGTAAGAGCACAGTGGGCTCCATAATCCTCAAATGGAAAAAGTTTGGGACGACCAGAACTCTTCCTAGACCTGGCCGTCCAGCCAAACTGAGCAATCGTGGGAGAAGAGCCTTGGTGAGAGAGGTAAAGAAGAACCCAAAGATCACTGTGGCTGAGCTCCAGAGATGCAGTAGGGAGATGGGAGAAAGTTCCACAAAGTCAACTATCACTGCAGCCCTCCACCAGTCAGGGCTTTATGGCAGAGTGGCCCGATGGAAGCAAGGCACATGAAAGCCCGCACAGTTTGCCAAAAAACACATGAAGGACTCCAAGACTATGAGAAATAAGATTCTCTGGTCTGATGAGACCAAGATTGAACTTTTTGGCGTTAATTCTAAGCGGTATGTGTGGAGAAAACCAGGCACTGTTCATCACCTGCCCAATACAATCCCTACAGTGAAACATGGTGGTGGGAGCATCATGTTGTGGGGGTGTTTTTCAGCTGCAGGGACAGGACGACTGGTTGCAATTGAAGGAAAGATGAATGCGGCCAAGTACAGAGATATCCTGGAAGAAAACCTCTTCCAGAGTGCTCAGGACCTCAGACTGGGCCGAAGGTTCACCTTTCAACAGGACAACGACCCTAAGCACACAGCTAAAATAACAAAGGAGTGGCTTCGGAACAACTCTGTGACCGTTCTTGACTGGCCCAGCCAGAGCCCTGACCTAAACCCAATTGAGCATCTCTGGAGAGACCTGAAAATGGCTGTCCACCAACGTTCACCATCCAACCTGGCAGAACTGGAGAGGATCTGCAAGGAAGAATGGCAGAGGATCCCCAAATCCAGGTGTGAAAAACTTGTTGCATGATTCCCAAGAAGACTCATGGCTGTACTAGCTCAAAAGGGTGCTTCTACTCAATACTGAGCACAGGGTCTGAATACTTATGACCATGTGATATTTCAGTTTTTCTTTTGTAATAAATTTGCAAAAATTTCTACATTTCTGGTTTTTTCTGTCAAGATGGGGTGCTGAGTGTACATTAATGAGAAATAAAATGAACTTTTTTGATTTTGGCAAATGGCTGCAATGACACAAAGAGTGAAAAATTTAAAGGGGTCTGAATACTTTCCGTACCCACTGTATTTTTGGAAATCTAAATCTATAGCCTTAAATCCAATCACAGTGGGAGGCATCATGAACTGCTAGAACGCCTTAGGGTGCTTTCTCACTAATCCCTTTCACACTGATCGAGCTGAAGCTTATGAGTTTATGCAGCACATTATTCCTATTCTGTAGGATCATTTCAAAGCCATGGGGGTCTCTCTGGGGTCATCCATAGTAAGGACACATGGAGGCCAAACAGAATCTGAATACAAGTTGTTTTGGATTTATTATTCCTTCAAATCATCTCTAATGATCACTCTGTTGTCATCAGAAAATCTGTCCTTCATTGAACCTTCTCTAATACTTTTGGAGGTCAAAGTGACACACATGGTCAGACTCTAAGTAGAATTTTGTCTGAGTCATCAATTAATGGATGACGGGTTTAACCTGACCTTTAACTCTTTCTAGTTGTGCAGCAACGGTTGATGTCATCAGTTCCTGGTGGATCTGGGGAGAACATAATCTATAGCGTGCTGTGTGGTGGAGCCTTTGTTGGCGCCATGTCTTATGTAAGTTGCCTTGTTTTTGGCTCATTCATTATTTCAGCACAGGTAATTATGTTAATTTACTAAACATGGTTGACAAATGTAGTATTATGTCCTCAGTGCAGGGTTAAAAGTCCAGTAAATGAGAAATGAGAGATGTCCAGAGAAATCAGATTCAGCCTTTTTCCTCTCTGCACAGACATACAGCACTCTGTCCACAGACGGTGCCAGGTTCAGTGATCGCATTACAGAAATCAATGCCAGACCAAAGAAAGAGTGGGTCCCTAAACCATGGCCACCTACAAGTAAGTAGTCCTCACCTGTTACTTGCATTTATTTTAAAACCTGTACCATAAGACTACTGGTGATCACAGACCAATAATTACCAAAACACAAGCAAAATATCCCTCTATAATATAATACAACTCAGTCATGTACAGACACAGAAGTAGAGTAACCCTGGGCCTTTGTGCGCCCTGAGCATCAGCATGTAGAACACCAACAGAATTATGAGACCAAACGGTGCTTTAGGTACTGGCACTGAATGATCCTAATAGTTTACATCTGATCCAGAACTAGCCTAAATAGAATATGCTGCGGACACAAGCACACCTTTTTAAACTGGTTTTATCACTGAATGGTGTTTGCTCACTTGTCATGGGGATGGCTTAGTTAAAGATCCCCTCCAATAAAAATACATATATTCTGTATATACCTAATAATTACCTGCTTCCCACTATACTGACTCTATGTGCAGAGTTTATCAGTACCAGAGTATTTTTTGCATTCCTCTGCTGAAGTGTAAGGACTGATAGAAATGTATGTTTGCTCCAATGAAATCTGAGTTTCAATTATGTACAAGCGAACAAGATTTCAAATGCATTCATTTAATTTAATTTGCCATAACTTTGACAGCCAATTATTTCAGATTTATTCACTATTCATAGTCAGTTTATATTGTTGGATTGTTACGTTTGACTGGTAGTAGCCTAACTGAGATGCCTTCCTGCTGTTTAAATAGGCCCCAATGTCCTGTCTTGTTTGAGACTGGCAGAAATCATTTTCTTTGAACATGTACCCATTCTGATGAAAAAGGCAGTGTAATAGTAACAGATAGAGGCAGAAATGTCCCTTGGCTCTAAACCCATAAATGGACTAGTTCTGTGAAAAAATTTAAGTCTTTACTATTCAGCTATACTATGCATCTCTTAAATAAAACCCTTTCTTTCATAACACAAACTAATTTCCTTTGAAAACAGACATCCTCTGGTCCAGCAAACAAGATATGCTGTATGTTTTCCATTTGAATATATCTGTGTTTGTAATTTCTGTTTTTGTTTTGGCTCGTTGACAATATTCTCTCATAGATTGTGTGTACATGCTCCAATTTGAGAAGTATGGCTAAAGCACACATAGCACCTGATGGTGTACTGATACAATCAGCCACCGCAGTCACTTTGTACATTCACTAATGCACAGAAAGAGATAGTCTGCTGTGCATACTATTTAGCTTATGCAGAGTCCTGCTTACTGCTGGTTTGCAACTGGTAGTTTTAATCTACTTCACGTGCAGGTATTTACTTAGAACTCTTATCTGCTTTTGTCGTCACCGGACGACTAGGCCTACTGTTTTTCCCCTCTCCTCAATATATTTTTTTACACCAGTATCTTTACTGTCTAATGAGCAGAATTGAACTGATTTATGCCTTCCAGAGGATAAATCACGTGTTTTTTTGGGGGTTTTTTTTTTTTTGTTTTTCTGTTTTTTTTGATGAAAACCATGTCTACTAAAACAAATTGTGCAACCGCCATTCTAATTAAATTTTAAAAAATCTATTGTGATGCATTTTTGTAAGCTATACCCCAATATAACTATATATATCATGAAGAAATATGTATAGATTATGCCATACTGAACAGGTTTTAATGCTGCTTAATGCTTATTGGATTGGTTACAACTCATTGTTATATTCTATGTGAAACTAACATGGCTATTTCTGTATTTGCAGGCAATAACGATGAAGAGGGTAAGTTGTCGTCACAGATATTTTACTTTCATTCATTGTCACTGGCAACAATGAAATGTTGGCCAGCCTTCAAGAAAATGGTAGCATGGATCTGATTGTTCCTCTAATTGACTCACTGCCTGCATAATCATGTGTTATCACTTATAGCTTCAAGATTCGACAGACAGTGGATTTCATCAGATAAAACTGATGAAATGCAATATGAGTAACAGCTAAGCTTTGGCTTTAGTAAATTTCCATAGTTGCCATTGATCCTTCTCCTCTTTATTTGTAGATTTTAGGTTTAACCTAAGCATGAACTGTATATACATGTAACATAACCCGTTCTTCATTGACAGTTTTGGGCCAGTTACTTGAAAACTGTCATCAGTTGTCATCACACACTACTAATTGCATTACTATTTACTCAGCAACAGTAATGTTTCAATAATCATCACTATACTTTTATCACTCGGTTGTGATGCTTTAATAATTTAGATATATATATATATATCACAAAGTTTATGTTTCGTTTGCATCTTTCACTTGAGCTCAAAATAGTGGCAGTATTTCCAGCTGGTGAAAACACTTCTCTCTTCGTCCTCCTCCATTCATTATGTAACTTTTTGGCTATTAGCCAATGTGACCCTGCCAGCAGCCAGGTCATATGAGAGCCCTCCAGCATTACTTGCATTAGTTAGCATTATTATGCTTTTAGAAATTTTAATCCCTTTCGCTATTCAAACCTGAAGAAGATAAATGTTAATGCAATGCATTAAGTAATGTTTACAGTGTCCCCACCACTGTTCATAGAGATTGGTTATGCTTGGTCCATACAGTTTTAACAAATCTGACTTCCTGTCTGTTTCCTTTCCTGATTCTTATCATACTGCCCAAAAGTCTTGGACACCAAACCACTCCCCTCCTTAGCCACTCAATCCCACTTATCCCTCCCTCTCACGCTTCATTGTGTTCCTTGCATGTCTTGTTAAGACTAGGTCTTTGACGTTAAATAAAAACAAAGATTTGCATTTGTTTCACAGAGCACTGCAAGCTGACATCTATCACATCTTGTTAGCAGGCCGTAGCCACATGCATTACCTCTGATTATACACTGATAATGCATTTGTTGTGAAATCTGAGCATAGCTTTTTAAAAAGCAAAACTTCTTCTTTCCCTTTTGCTAACTCTTTGTGTCTTTACTCTTTTCAGTGTAATGGTAAAGCTAAGGTCCTCTGTGGCCACATGGATAGACATCCTAACACTGGACTCTTTGGATGTGAACAGGAAAACAAAATCCCTGTCTTCTCCTTTCCTCTTCTCCTGTACTGCTAAGAAACAGTCCTCTGCTCAAACCCTCTGGACAATACTGTGAAGGATACTGATTTTTATGCCCTTTGTTCTTTTGCCATTGCTGCTAAATGTTGATTTAAATTTAAAGATAAAAACTTTCATTTTTGTGGGAAACTGTCCAGTTGGGCAATTATATCGAATGGCTTGTGCAGTGGTGTTGATTAGTAGCCTGACAGGCTTACTGGTGAATAGTAGCTTGGCTTCACATAGTGACTTTGCCATGAACCTTCATAAACATATTTGCTAACTCAGTTCTGGCAAATGTTAAGTTTTAACTGCATTTGCCAAGGAGGTTAGCAGAGGACAATTCCTGCTGACAGGAGATGTAGGTAGGTCTACTGCTGCGTGCACACACAAAGACATGATGGACTGCTATAAGGTGATGTTAGTGTGTATGTGCATTTGCTTGTGAGTTTGTGGTGAGATCTTTTTCATGCTAGCCCTATTAAAGTGTGCATGACTTTATAGACACACACATGGACAAAATAGTTGGTACCCTTCCATTTAAGAAAGAAAAACCTACAATGCTCACTGACCTGTCGACAGGTGTTTTGGCCCACTTCTCATGAGCAAACTGCTCCAGCTGTCTCAGGTTTGAAGGCTGCCTTCTTCAGCCTGCATGTTTCAGCTCTTTCCACAGATGCTCACTAGGATTTAGATCAGGGCCACTCAGAATAGTCCAATATTCTTTTAGCCATTCTTGGGTGTTTTGAGCTGTGTGTTTTGGGTCATTATTCTGTTGGAGGACTGTAGAGGACCAAACATAAACGCCAGGACAAAGGTAGTAAAATGATAGATATATTTACGTTCACAAAAATGTCAACCAGGGCCAAAACTTAACTCAAAATATAATGAAACTAAAGCTATAAAGTTCAGGCCCTAAACTGAGGTCACCTAAACCATAACTGAACCAAACAAAATTGACCACCCTAACAATGTACAAATATGGGCTTAAATAGACTAAGAACCAACCCAAAAGACAACACAAGGGGGAGGTATTTCCTCAATATAACCAATTACTTAAACTACTAAAATAATATACAAAAACCCATTAATACTAAAGCAGTGAAATACAATGTGACTTAAGATACAGTCCCATGATCCTTAAACTTCTGAATAATATGTGCAACTGTAGTCACAGGAACATCAAACTGCTTGGAGATGGTCTTATAGCCTTTACGTTTAACGTGCTTGTCTATAATTTTCTTTCTAATCTCCTGAACTGTGGTCCATGTTCAGAGTGGTACACACCATGATACCAAACAGCACAGTGACTACTTTTTAGCCTTTACTGGGCAGACAGTCTGATTACAAGTTTGAAGAAGGGAACCAACAGTTCTGTGTGTGTGTGTGTGTGTGTGTGTGTGTGTGTGTGTGTGTGTGTGTGTGTGTGTGTGTGTGTGTGTGTGTGTGTGTGTGTGTGTGTGTGCGTACATACATATGGTCCAGTCCTATTCTGCTGTGGATATTATGAGGCATCCTTAACGAACCTTTTAAATAGAAAATCACAGTAGAGATAAATACTTCCAGGCTGTAGCTCACCAAAACCATAGTGTATGTAAGTACATGAAGGTCATGATCAGAATATACCAGTGTACCAACATGGAAGCTGTTGTCACTTGCAGTGCTGAGTGCTGAAAGTTTTTAGCATTGGAGTTAAAGATGACCCTGACCAGTCACCCACAGCTTGGTTTGTTTTTGTTAATGGTTAAATGTGGCACAAATAGTGGAAGGATCTCTGTTGAAAATTAAAGTTGCACAACCAACTTGTGCTGTCTCACTGTCAGACTTACTTTCAGAGTTCCTGATAAGTCCTAGTTTGTTAATGGGATGGTAAGAACCAAGATTCTCTTTCTCCCCCTCTATCCTGCACCTTAACCCGCACTCTTCTCCTTCCCCTACCCTCCAGTTTTTGTTGTGCTCCTCCCTGCCTTTCAGTTTGCATGCAGTTTGTGCAGTGAATGTGTCTTCTCTGTTTTTTCATATTAAGTATTGAAGTGGAAGGTCTAGAAGTTGTACCTCTGGGTCAGCCTGCAGGGCTGCCGAAAATATACTACAAAACATAATCTATCTTTCCATCCAACTCTTTATCTGTCACATTTGGACATGGTTTGATATAAACATGAGTCTGACCTACCATCAGAAAGACCATAAACTTAAAAAGAAATGTCAAAAAGGCAGTGCAGAGAAAGTTTTACTCATGTTTGCTTTTTTTTTTTTTTTTAATTCCTGGTCTATAAACCTGCACTGGGTGATCTAAAGAACAAAACAAGTGACTAATGTGCTGAAATTTGACTGATTTACCAAATACTGGTTTCCCATGTTATAAAGGTTTATTGTGATTATATTTGACTCATGTTCAGCTTGATTGTGGTTGGATGGAAACCCAGCTACTGATAATATAAATTTGTCTAATGTTGCTTTTCAAATGTTATATATCCTAATTATTTTATATTTATTTAAAAGTGGTGTTTTGCTTGGTTAATCTTTTTACATACAGTGCTTTAAACTGCATGAATCTGTAGAATATACACACACTGGCTGCAACAATACTGTTAAGGATGGGTGACTGGGCTGCTGTAGAATGAACATCATAACTACTGGCTGCTCCCACTAGAGGGTAACAGAATG
The DNA here is from genome assembly GCF_900324485.2 of Mastacembelus armatus. Classification (NCBI taxonomy): domain Eukaryota; kingdom Metazoa; phylum Chordata; class Actinopteri; order Synbranchiformes; family Mastacembelidae; genus Mastacembelus; species Mastacembelus armatus. The sequence goes on from NC_046642.1 coordinate 26,619,815, forward strand.
TGTTAACCTGTTGAATCAACCAGTGCTCAGACTAAGTTTCCTCTGGTTTTTGTGCTCCAGGTGGAGAGGTGGAGATGGAAGCGGAAGCAGTCGCGGAGGAGACTAGTGTCGAGGTGGAGGTTGTGGAAGATGAATCCGTGGCTGCTGGCAGCGAGGAAGAGACTGTAGTGGATGCAGTTGCTGAGGTTGTTGTTGAGGCTGCCAATATTGTGCATGAAGTGGAGACAGATGCAGAAGAAGTTGGCCAAGTGGCTGAAGTTGTTGAGGAGTCTGCTCATGCTGTCTCAGAACCAGCCGCCATTGCTGCTGAGGAGCCTGAAAAAAATGGTACGACGTCATCTGAGGAGGAGGCAGCAACCGCCTCTGAGGCCTGAGGTTTCACACAATCATTACAGGGAGTCACACGCACTATTAGACACAAACTTAACAATCTCTAATCCTTTCTCACAACACTGGAAACAATGAAACTGGTAACTTAGAACCATGAGAACAACTAGAGGTTAGCTGCTTTTCCTTAGGTGCCTGAGTCCACCTCTTCTTGAATATTCTTCTTCTTCTGGGTAGATCGCTGTGTGTATGTCTTTGTTCCAGTTATTATTTGGTCTAAAGATCCTAAAAACCAGCAAGACCATCTTCTCAGCAGGCCCCATGATTTTAAGTGGTACACCATAGTAAGAAATTCCCACAGTAATGGTTAGATCATTATGCAACGCTCATTAGCCATTATGGGTGAAATAAATGTGATCACTCTGAATTCAAACATCGTGTAGATTGGCTGTGATTCACACAGTTAACATGATCAAAAAAATGCACATTCACCACAGGCCTTGTATCAGGTGAAATTAACCACATCTTAATAAGAACCACTAACATCCCTCAAATGTGATATCATTAGTAACTTTATGAGGTCTCTAATGCTCTTTTTAGATTTGTCAAAACACTGTTATTTCTTGATATAAACCTCTGTAATATTGTATTACTTTGACTTCTAATAAATTCATTTTCTTTTTAAAAAATAGAACCAAAATTCATTAAAGAGAAAAATCCAACCTTTAATTGAAGTACAATTATTCAGCAACAAACAAAAATAACATTAACAAATAATTGACTTTATATGAAATCATGTGTGCCACAATTATCGGCTCCCTTGATCTTAATACTTCGTACAACCCCCTTTTGCCAACAAGACAGCACTTAATCTGTTCTAACATCTCAGGTTGGAGAATACAGAGAGAGGGATCTTTAACCATTCCTCTTTGCACAGTCTTTCCAGATCATTCAAGGTCCGGGGTCCTCTCTTATGCACTCTCCTTTTCAGTTCACCCCATAGATTTTCAATCAGGTTGAGGTCTGGGGACTGAGATAGCCATTGGAGGAGCTTGATTTTGTGTCTGCTGAACCATTTTTTTTAGTAGATTTTGACATATGTTTTGGGTCATTATCCTGCTGAAAGACCCAATAACAACCAATTTTACCACATCTTAATCAGGGGTGCCAATAATTGTGGAGGGCACTGTAGATGCTTGTCTGTCTTTTTACTGACAGTTGGGTCCTACAGCAAATTGAGGTAGCTCTGACATTGTGTACAAACTCTGTAACTGCTGCAGCGTATTCTTTTCCTCAGTATGCCATGTAAAAATGCCAGATATCAGGACAGATAATCTGTTAAAAAATAACTTCGATACAAATCATATGGGACCATATTTTTATTTTGCTTATAACTGGATAATGAGCACTGTGAACAATAGTAATCAAGCCATACAATAAAGGTTTTCTTAAACTGGAAAGGTTTATTGCAGTCTTTAATTTGTCTGACTTGGTTTATTTACTATGATTTGTGTTGAGGCTTTTCAGTATGAAGGTTTCTAGCTATGCAATATAATTTCCTTTTTTCTTAAATTTACTCATTTAGTTTTTACACAAACCATGAATAGCTTTACCATCTCATGCCACTCAGACATGGCTTTGCACTGTTCATTTATTGAACATTTTGGTAAGTATTTAATTCATACTCACCACTTTATTTCCTTTGCATGGCTCCCACCAGAGTCCATATCTACTTTGCTATACTGCATCAGATGTTCAGTGGGACTTGGGTTTAAATCAAGACACCAAGGCAGAATGCTAAGGGAATAGCTTTATGAATAACAACCTGACTGATGAATTGGTGTTGCTGGTTTTGATAAAGGTCATTTTATTTTAATCACAGCTGCTAAATAATTCTATCAATAAATGATTGAATGGGTGTGTTGAGACTTTGGGAATATTTATGTTTTCTTTCTACTTGCATCAATGTACTCTGGTTTGGAGCACTGAATCTGTGATTCCGGTGACTAACAGCTTTCTTTTAACACCTTCATTCTTATATTCTTCCTTCTCTTCTTCAACTGGTAGTCTTGCACCTGCATGTAGTCACTATCCCCCAGACATGTATACTGCCATTAAATCGGGTATCACTAGAAGGGCTTCACAAATGCCCAACAGGTTGCCTTGGCTAATCACCTCAGGTTATATGAAATAAATGTGGGAAAATATAACTTGAGCATCATGTTTGGATAGCTGGATTTTTGTGTTGCAGTGCTGCTGGCAGCTGCCTCTGTTCTAGAGGTACAGAAGATGGTTGAACTAAAGGAAGAGTTGGGCCCTGCTGTTGAAGATGTCCAAGAGCTGACATCCAAAGAAGAGTCTCCACTAGAGGCAAAGTCTGTTGAAGAAATTACTCCAATGGTAAAGGCTACTAAGACAGCAGAAGAGGGTCTAGTACCAGTGGAAATTGCACAAGTGGAAGAGGCACCTGCTCCAGCAGAGGCTGCGCCAGCGGAGGAAGCCCCTGCACCAGCGGAGGCTGGACCAGCAGGGGAAGCCCCGACTCCAGTGGAGGAAGCCCCTGCATCAGTGGAAGCTGCTCCAGTGGACAAAGCCCCTGCATCAGTGGAAGCTGCTCCAATGGAAGCCGCTCCAGCGGACGAAGCCCCTGCACCAGTGGAAGCTGCTCCAGCGGAGGAAGCCCCTTCACCAGCAGAAGAAGCCCCTGCACCAGTGGAAGCTGCTCCAGCGGACGAAGCCCCTTCACCAGCGGTGGAAGCCTCTGCACCAGCAGAAGCCCCCACTCCAGCGGAGGAAGCCCCTGCAACAGTGGAAGCTGCTCCAGCGGATGAAGCCCCTTCACCAGCGGAGGAAGCCTCTGCACCAGCAGGAGAAGCCCCCACTCCAGCGGAGGAAGCCCCTGCACCAGTGGAAGCTGCTCCAGTGGAGGAAGCCCCTGCACCAGTGGAAGCTGCTCCAGTGGAGGAAGCCCCTGCACCAGTGGAAGCTGCTCCAGCGGAGGAAGCCCCTGCTCCAGTGGAAGCTGCTCCAGCGGACGAAGCCCCTGCACCAGTGGTTGAAAAGGATGTGGTACCAGTAGATGGTGTATCAGTTGCTGACAAAAACTCCTCATCAGCGGAGGCTGTATCAGAGACACCGACACTGGTAGAACCTGACAGTGCCTCAGTGTTTGCTGAAGAACCTGTCACCATCACAGGTGTGGAAGAAGTCACAGTCACCCCTGCAGCAGAAGCAGCCAGCCCTATGGTGGAGGAAGCACCTGCATCTTCTGTGGAGACACTGGCAGAAGATTTTAAGAGAGAATACATTGTTGTTGTTCTAGAAGGAACACCTAAAGCAGAAAAGAGACCCATGGTGCTGGGAGTGGGACCAATGACTGGCAGAATAATTCCAGCTCCAGATGACAATGATGAACATGCTTCTGAGGTAAAAAAATAATATTATTAAACTTATCAGTGGGACTGATGAAAGAGGCCATTTACAGAAAGTTGATCAGTATATAATAAGAACGCAATTCTCACATTTCCAATGTTACTTGTAGTGTGTGCCAGAAAGAGTTATCAAGGTGCTTTAATATAAGTAGATATGTGATGAAATTTTGTCATCGGGGTCAAAAATCACGCTAACATTGCTTTTTAAATTTTGCTACTCAGGGTAAGCGACGTCTTCTTAGGATGCAAATGCAGTAGTGACAGCTAAAGGTACTGGGCCTTTGATTGTCTCTATAATGGCAGAGTAGGCTGTGGATCATTGTAATTGTGATTAAAGCTGAACGTTCCTGCCCTTCCACATTTATTTACTGCAGGTTCAGATACAGAGAATTGGATATGTTCATACAGATAAAAATGTAATTTGGTTTTTCTGTCCTCCATTACAGTGAACATCTCCTGAATGATGGCTTTCAATATTGTGGAAGAAGTGGATGTGCCTTTCTCCAACACTCTCCTGTGGCAAATGTGTATTTTCAAAAGTACAAGTACAATATAGTGCTGAGATCAATTGCTAATTTATTGAACTGCCATACCAGCATATTAGAATTGGCTTATATAGCCCATTACTATGACACTCCACTGTAATTTATATGTCTTGACACTAGTTCCCAATGGGCAGAGCCAGTAGTTCAACAGGTCTCTGGTATGTATCTTGGTAACCTAAATAACAGTTCTCATAGCTTCTGTGAATTACAACCTGTTTACATCTGTGGGCAAAACTGAGCCACTTTTTTTCTTACCATTACACTTTACTGCCACAAACATCACTTTAGTGGAATACATTAATACTAACTACCACATCCTGTTAACTGATTTACCACCATTCACTTGGGAAGTCAACCCACTTCTTCAAACAGGGGTGTTCTCAGTCTCCTTCTTTACAGTACCTGACCTCAGGTAACCTTGTGTTTCTCTGGGTGTGAAAATGAATTGCAGGAAACAGTTGCTGTAGTCTGTCTTTTATGAATAAATACTGGCTAAAGAGCCACTGTACAGTTAGCTACCTTGCTACCTCAGTTTCCCTCACATTTTCAATCTTCAGAATATTATAGACCTCCTCTTGATGCGACCAGTGTTAAATGTTCCTAAGCCAATGTTCCCAGATGTTTTCTTCCGGTGTCATTCAGTGTTGAGTTACTTTTTTAGGTGAGTTTGTTACTGTTTTACTGTTACTCCTTGTGGACAAGCTAATGAATATAGAATGAATGTACAAAATGCATCTTCCTGATATTAAGCTGTATACTTTTTGGCACAACCTATATTCATGTATGTCAAAATCAAAAAGTTAATTCCTGTTCCCTATTATCTACATGCCCGCTTTACGCTCTATCCACTAACAAAGCTTTAAGAGGGAATCTCAAGAAGGCATAGGCCTACTGAACAGTGTGCTTTTGTTAGTGCATTAGATTTGACAAGCAGGTTCATATTCTATCACTCCTTGCTTTTAAATAGATTTTCTTGTCTTGTTCTAGCATGCAGACCCATGTCGATGTGTAATTTAAATGATCACAGCGAGTTCAAACAGCCTTGACACTGATGTGTTGGTGCAGTAAGTAAAGTGTGTTGTGGAAATGTTAGAGTATGTCTACAGAATGTCTTCAGTGTGAAATGATTTAACAGCTCTGTTATAGTTCTCTCTGATCTGATACCCTCTTTCAGGTTTTCTCACCTCGACCACCAAATTTCTGGTTTTATTAGCTTAACATACAATATTTGAAACAGATTTGAGATCATTGAGGGGAAAAATGTGTATTTAAAATGACTGTTTTTGCTTGCAGACCATTGATATAGCAAAGGACACATGCCAGTTTTTCTTGTTTGGGAAAATAAAAGATTAAAGACATGACAATTTGTTGTTGTCATTTTTAAACATTTTCCCCAGAAACTCTAGAGCAGTTAATAACACCTAATAATTTTTTAACTTTGTTGTTGCTTACTTAATCATGAATATATTAATGTTATAGAAAAAAAAAAGATTTGTAGTTATGTTTTCATCAGATTTTTTTGTCAGCAACAGTCCACTGCTCTTGCCTTGGGCTGACCAATGAGAAACATCTACAATAAAGAGGATGGGGGTGAAGCCAAACCAAGTATAGTGAGTGAAGGGAGGCAGAGCGGAAGGACATGAGGGAGTTGCTCAACATGCTTTAAGATGACAGAGCCTGTCTTTACCCCACTGACCTTTCAGCAACTCAAAACTGGTTTGGTTTTACTTCACCACTGTGGAAAATATGCACAAACATATACAGGACAGATTGCATCTCATATCAATTTAATATGGAACAGAGAATCTTTCGTGTCAAAATGGAACCGCCGTCTATTATAAGGCTTTTAGCAACTCAGGTCAACAATACAAATTAGATTGGAACCACTTAGTATACAAATTATTTCTTCTTATATGTGAATTTGTTGCTCAACTTAAGAAATACAATAAACCTGTAGGAGAGAGCAATACCTGCTTTTGGCTTTGTAAATCAGGGAGAAAATTTAAATTGTAATTTGTACAAAATGCAGCTGCCAGGATTTAAACAGGTGTCAACAAACAAAAGCACATCACCCCTATTTTAGCATCTTTTCGCAGGTTGGTTGAGTCTGTCTCACTTTTATATAACTTGAATTATAGACTTGCCTTGTTGTGAGTTTACATTTTTTTCTAAATCTGTGTATTTGTATTTATTCTGTATTCTTGGAAATTGTGTTTTTAACTGCAAATAAAGTTGTTTTTATTTTATTATGCTTAATGTTAGCTTCAAATATAATCCTCAAAACTGAACTTCATCTGAAGCAGGCCTAAAGTGTAAGAACTCCAGGTGCTAAATGAATGTAGCTGTGTAACACAGTGCTTGAGTAGTGCTGGAGATCCAAGTACTGATGCTACATCTTAAGGCCATTGATCTGTTCATCCACTTTCTCTATGCTGCTAAGCCCAGTTCAGGGTCATGCTGGAGGCTGGAGCCAAGCCCAGCTGATATTGGGTCAGAGGTCGGTACACCTTGGACAGATCACCAGTTTATCAAAAAGAGATTTTTCTGTTCTTCTTTTCCTTTCGGCTGCTCCCTTCAGGGATCGCCACGGCGAATCATCTCCCCCACTTTGGGTATCTGGAGGTTTTAAGTGCTGTCTTTAAATGTGGGTCAGTCAGAGGAGCTTAAAATGATCTTTGGGAAGCACCACATTCCAGTTCACTTCAGACCCACTAACACAGAGAGACACTAGTTCACCCAAAAGACTAAAGCAAAATAACACTTCACACATTCTGCAGGGAGGACACACTCTACACCCACATCAGAGGGGTCACAGAGTCACCTATTTAGATCCTAATGACCCTCATCGTTGCTCATTTCCTTGTCCACTTGGTTGAATGGTGAAACCTTTCGACTCAACAACAAAAAGTTGCCATGACACAGGCAAATTGGAATTTCAGATATCTGTGATGTATCTGAAATTACGGTCGGGACTGGTCATAAATACATCACAGATATCTGAAATTACAGCGGGACTGGTCATAAATACATCACAGATATCTGAAATTACAGCGGGACTGGTCATAAATACATCACAGATATCTGAAATTACAGCGGGACTGGTCATAAATACATCACTGATATCTGAAATTACAGTCAGGACTGGTCATAAATACATCACAGATATCTGAAAGTACAGTCAGGACTGATCATAAATACATCACAGATATCTGAAATTACAGTCAGGACTGATCATAAATATATCACAGATATCTGAAATTATGGGACTGGTCATAAATACATCACAGATATCTGAAATTACAGCGGGACTGGTCATAAATACATCACAGATATCTGAAATTACAGCGGGACTGGTCATAAATACATCACTGATATCTGAAATTACAGCGGGACTGGTCATAAATACATCACAGATATCTGAAAGTACAGTCAGGACTGGTCATAAATACATCACAGATATCTGAAATTACAGCGGGAGTGGTCATAAATACATCACAGATATCTGAAATTACAGCGGGACTGGTCATAAATACATCACAGATATCTGAAATTACAGCGGGACTGGTCATAAATACATCACTGATATCTGAAATTACAGCGGGACTGGTCATAAATACATCACAGATATCTGAAATTACAGCGGGACTGGTCATAAATACATCACTGATATCTGAAATTACAGCGGGACTGGTCATAAATACATCACAGATATCTGAAAGTACAGTCAGGACTGGTCATAAATACATCACAGATATCTGAAATTACAGTCAGGACTGGTCATAAATACATCACAGATATCTGAAATTACAGCGGGAGTGGTCATAAATACATCACAGATATCTGAAATTACAGTCAGGACTGGTCATAAATACATCACAGATATCTGAAATTACAGCGGGACTGGTCATAAATACATCACAGATATCTGAAATTACAGCGGGACTGGTCATAAATACATCACAGATATCTGAAATTACAGTCAGGACTGGTCATAAATACATCACTGATATCTGAAATTACAGTCAGGACTGGTCATAAATACATCACAGATATCTGAAATTACAGCGGGACTGGTCATAAATACATCACAGATATCTGAAATTACAGCGGGACTGGTCATAAATACATCACAGATATCTGAAATTACAGTCAGGACTGGTCATAAATACATCACAGATATCTGAAATTACAGCGGGACTGGTCATAAATACATCACAGATATCTGAAATTACAGCGGGACTGGTCATAAATACATCACAGATATCTGAAATTACAGTCAGGACTGGTCATAAATACATCACAGATATCTGAAATTACAGCGGGACTGGTCATAAATACATCACAGATATCTGAAAGTACAGTCAGGACTGGTCATAAATACATCACAGATATCTGAAATTACAGTCAGGACTGGTCATAATACATCACAGATATCTGAAATTACAGCGGGAGTGGTCATAAATACATCACAGATATCTGAAATTACAGCGGGACTGGTCATAAATACATCACAGATATCTGAAATTACAGCGGGAGTGGTCATAAATACATCACAGATATCTGAAATTACAGCGGGACTGGTCATAAATACATCACAGATATCTGAAATTACAGCGGGACTGGTCATAAATACATCACAGATATCTGAAAGTACAGTCAGGACTGGTCATAAATACATCACAGATATCTGAAATTACAGTCAGGACTGGTCATAAATACATCACAGATATCTGAAATTACAGCGGGAGTGGTCATAAATACATCACAGATATCTGAAATTACAGCGGGACTGGTCATAAATACATCACAGATATCTGAAATTACAGCGGGACTGGTCATAAATACATCACAGATATCTGAAATTACAGTCAGGACTGGTCATAAATACATCACAGATATCTGAAATTACAGCGGGACTGGTCATAAATACATCACAGATATCTGAAAGTACAGTCAGGACTGGTCATAAATACATCACAGATATCTGAAATTACAGCGGGAGTGGTCATAAATACATCACAGATATCTGAAATTACAGCGGGACTGGTCATAAATACATTACAGATATCTGAAATTACAGCGGGACTGGTCATAAATACATCACAGATATCTGAAATTACAGCGGGACTGGTCATAAATACATCACAGATATCTGAAATTACAGCGGGACTGGTCATAAAAACATCACTGATATCTGAAATTACAGCAGGACTGGTCATAAATACATCACAGATATCTGAAATTACAGCGGGACTGGTCATAAATACATCACAGATATCTGAAATTACAGTCAGGACTGGTCATAATACATCACAGATATCTGAAATTACAGTCAGGACTGATCATAAATACATCACAGATATCTGAAATTACAGTCAGGACTGATCATAAATACATCACAGATATCTGAAATTACAGTCAGGACTGATCATAAATACATCACAGATATCTGAAATTACAGTCAGGACTGATCATAAATACATCACAGATATCTGAATTACAGGGGACTGTCATAATACATCACAGATATCTGAAAGTACAGTCAGGACTGATCATAAATACATCACAGATATCTGAAATTACAGTCAGGACTGGTCATAAATACATCACAGATATCTGAAATTACAGCGGGACTGGTCATAAATACATCACAGATATCTGAAATTACAGCGGGACTGGTCATAAATACATCACAGATATCTGAAATTACAGCGGGACTGGTCATAAATACATAACAGATATCTGAAATTACAGCGGGACTGGTCATAAATACATAACAGATATCTGAAATTACAGTCAGGACTGGTCATAAATACATCACAGATATCTGAAATTACAGCGGGACTGGTCATAAATACATCACAGATATCTGAAATTACAGCGGGACTGGTCATAAATACATCACAGATATCTGAAATTACAGCGGGACTGGTCATAAATACATCACAGATATCTGAAATTACAGCGGGACTGGTCATAAATACATAACAGATATCTGAAATTACAGTCAGGACTGGTCATAAATACATCACAGATATCTGAAATTACAGTCGGACTGGTCATAAATACATCACAGATATCTGAAATTACAGCGGGACTGTCATAAATACATCACAGATATCTGAAATTACAGTCAGGACTGGTCATAAATACATCACAGATATCTGAAATTACAGTCAGGACTGGTCATAAATACATCACAGATATCTGAAATTACAGTCAGGACTGGTCATAAATACATCACAGATATCTGAAATTACAGCGGGACGGTCATAAATACATACAGATATCTGAAACAGTCAGGACTGGTCATAATAATCACAGATATCTGAAATTACAATTATCTGTGATGTATTTATGACCAGTCCCGCTGTAATTCTCAGAATCTGTGATTGTATTTATGACCAGTCCTGACTGTGTAATTTCGGATATGTATGTTATTTATGCCAGTCCCGCTGA